>NW_021604679.1:1131434-1239448 GCF_004785775.1 Grammomys surdaster
CTCTCTCTCTCTCTCTCTCTCTCTCTCTCTCTCTCTCTCTCTCTCTCCCCGTCCGTCCCTCCCTCCGCCCTTCCCTCCGTCCCTCCCTCCCTCCCTCCCTCCATGTATATGTATGCATATGTATACATATATGTTATACATATATATGATAAACTTCTTTAAAGATCCAAATAGGCATCTTGTCTTTTACATTCTCAGAAGTTGTGTGACAATAAGCAGAAGAAACAGTGCTCTCTCTGACCTTGTATTATTTTACACTTTGGAGAAGCATCCCTAATTTAGTGGGTGGCCTTTTGCATGGAAGGTAGCTTGCATTTATTGCTCCTGGGGTGAAGATTTGGCATCTTGCTGAGTCATTGCACCTGGACATAATGCACTTTCCTTTACTGAGGAACAACTGAGAAAGAGGCAGGTCCCTTCCTCTTGATCACCTGAAGCAAATGCCCATGTGAATTTGCACTCAGTTTCCTGACTGGTAGGCCAGTACTCTTTATAATCACTTTTTTTTCTTCCAACTTTGTTTATTCAAATATTTATTGGAGTTTGTGTACTGGAGGTATACAAATGAGGAATAAACATCCAGCTTCTAAGTAGATCTTGCCTCAGATGTTTAGTAGATGGACTGGACCGCAGATGGACAGATAACTAAGTTATTAAAATATATGGTTTAACAGGAGATGTGCTAGTTAGTTTTTTTTTTTTGTCAACTTGATGCAAGCTGGAGTCCTCTGGGAAGAGGAAACCTTAATTGAGAAAATGACCTTATCAAAATGGCCTGTGGGCAAGTCTTCAGGGAGCATTCTCTTGATTAATGTTTGATAAAGGAGGACCCACCTCTATTAATAGAGGCAGTGCCACCCCCGGGCTGGTGGTCCCAAATTGTATAAAACAAAACAAACTAAAGTGGCCATGAAAAACAAGCCAATGGACAGCTTTTCTCTGTGGTCTCTGCTTTAGTTCCAATCTCCAGGTTTCTGCCTTGAGTTCCTTTGATGGATTAAAACTAAGCCAAATAAACTCTTTCCTTCCCAAATTACTTTTGCTTAGGCTTGTATCATAGTAGTACAGAAGCATACTAGTACAAGGGGTTATCTGAAAAGGAATGAGGTGGACTATGACAGCTAGCTAGCTAGAAAGGCCCATTCAGTAACATGGTGCAACTTTGGTCAGAGGAGTACAGTCAGAGTGTAGGTTTGAAATAACCTGGTATTTGAAGGAATATATAAATGGTGTATTAAGGCCAGAATGTAGTATTTCTGTGGGGAAAGAATACTGACAAAGATGTATATATTTAATGAGCACATAGAGTAGGAACCAAAACCAGGATGATTTATGAGCAGGCGGTAGTACTGGCGAGAATCACATGGTCTGAGTTAAACAGAGAGAGATTTGGGAGGTTGAATTAGTATGAGTTAAGAATATCTATGAAAGTAAGGGAGTAAGTAATAGGGTTGCCATATCCTAGAGAATTATTTGGGTTGCCAAGGCAGCAGCAATGCAGTCACTAAAAGAAATACAGGATTGAATGGCTTTGGAGTGTTGAAGGCTTTAGACACACTGTGCGTGGGCCGTTGGCAAATAGATACAGCAGTTCCAAATGATGTTGTAGAGCTACAGGTTTGAACCTCGTCAGTATGTAGGAGGCAGGTTCTGTGCCACTGAAAATGCATGACTATTGATTTAAATAATCAAGGGACTTACCGTTAAAGGAAACCGGAGCAAAAGAATCAGCAGCCTTGTTTATTGATCATGGAGCAAAAGGTGCATTTTGTATAGAAATGATAAAATAGATAAAAGCATTTCCTCATCATGCTCTTCATCTTAGATTCACCTAGCTCATCGGTCTCACTGCAAGTGAGTGTGGAGTAACAGTCGCACATGCGTATTCTAACCCAGTGGTTAATGAAGCCAAGTTACAGAACCAGACTCTTCAAGAAATTGAAAGCGTCAAAGTGTTCTTTTTATTGTCACAAAATGTCAAGAGTAATGGAACATCACTTCAATAATCTGAAGAAAACAGGGTGGTGGCTAAGAGAATTATATGTACAACCAAAATGTTATGTGTATATGGTGTCAGTAGAGTGATAGGTTTACATTTTCAAGGATTACAGAGATGTATGTTGCATGTGAGCTTTTGGAAATCCCTCTGAAGTGTACTATTGCAGAACTAAAATTTCTCAGTTAGTTGGGAACTGGAGATCTCTGAACAGAAGCTCTGGGGATGAGGATGGGGAAAGTGCAGATGCAGAAGACTCAACAGATGCTCTGCCAGACTAGAAAGGCCCCACAATGCCAGAGATGGAGGTCGGCTGTGCTTCGAAAGCTCTTAATGTGACAACTAAGAATTGAGTCTTAGGGAATAGAGAAGAGGCCTTAGGATCAGTTTCTTAGCCGGTGTGGGGCTGTATTGCACAACCTCCAAAATGAGCAAACGTGTTGCTGATGGAGGACTTTAAAACCTTGCCATCACCGTTAATAGAATATCAAATAAGGGATTCTGGGCTATATGCTTGTTTTTAAAAAATTGATCCGATCAGAGCAAGAAAACATGGTCCCCTTGGCAGGAGATAAAAATAGTGACTGTAGGGTATGATAACCAAAGACACAGCATAAATAAAACATTTATCGTGGTAGAGTAATGGATTTGTTAACCATTTAGATTAACAAACAGTCCTCAACTTGGTGAATTCAGGAGACATCCTCTTGGAAGCAGTCAAGCCAGGGAGGAAAAATAAAGAAATAGGCCAAGCTCTGTAAGGAACAGACAACAGAAAAGACAGAGGAGTAGCAGTGTGGATTCTACAGTAGAATTCAAGGGGGTCATTAGATAAGGCTGAAGACCTACTTTATAAATTGCCCAGTACCCTGAGAAGTAGCAGTGTAATAACTGCGATCATTAAAGTAATATTCTAATAACCAGAATAACAAAAGAAATGTGAGCTGCCTTGACAATTAGATTTCTAAAGGTTGGTTTCTAAGTCTGTGCTTCAAATTTTTATAATAGCTGAATAGGGAGCTTCTAATCTATGCTATTGAATTGCTATACTAAAACCTGCCAGAGTTAGGACCAAAGAAAACATTTTGATCATATATTTACCAACCTGTGTCCACTAGACTGCCAGGCTTTCCCAAAGCAATAATCTAGACTTAATAGAAATTTATAGCTAGAGCAGTTTGGAAAAAGATGCATAAGCCATCTTTGGGCATAATCCAGTGCATTTTAGCATTTTCAGGAACCTGGTAGCTAAGTATCTTTTGGATTCATTTGACATGGATGCTTCCCTTTTCTATTTTGGTTATGAAATACCAGTTAACAAGTCATAGGAGGTTGGACTTCCAAAAAGGAGGCTTTGGAAAACATGAATATAAATTTACAAATCTGTAGTAAAATTAAAACAAACTCAGATATCTTCCTGCCTCTACCTCCCGGGTGCTTGGATTAAAGGTGTGCACCACTTCACCCATCGACTCTGTGCTCTTAATTGCTGAAGTTTGGCTTGTTACTCATTCTAATAAAGAACCTTCTTAGGACTTCATCGATCTAGCTATTTAAGTGAAAACATTATTTGTAATATATCCTTGTATACTTTTAAGATTAAACTAGGCTTTAGTATTTTAGTATTTTAGTATTTTAGTATTTAGTATTTAGTATTTTAGTATTTTAGAATTTCTTTTCTGTGTTTTTTTTTCTTTTTTTTTTTTAAATTGTAAAATACGGCTTTTCAGAATTGAAATAGATGTTCTTTAGACTAGGCTGTTATATTTGGTTTATGATCCAACAAGTCTTGAATTCTTAAGATGAACTTAAAATTATGGCATAATCCTTAAGTGACTAGATATTCATAAAGATTCTTGAGTGCTGAAGGATTATGCCACTCAGGATATAGGATGCTGAAGACTACTCCATAGAAGAGAGGTGGATATACAGGAAAATGAAGGTATTTGGGGACTTGAAACCAGTCTGGAACTTTCCAGGATGTGGTTGAGTTTTGAACTAAACACAAATTTCTGTGGTCTTGGCGCTGTTGTGTAATTCTTGAAACCCTAGCCTTGACCTGTGGCATTGAAGAGTTTGAGAAAAATGTTCATTTGCAGATTTCTGCAGTTGTTCCTGCCAGGAAGGGGCTTCCGGAGCACTCAGCTCAGCTGATTCTGTCTGTCTGTCTGTCTCTGTCATGCATGTTTGTGTATGTACGTGTGATTGTGGCTCCTCTCTTTTGAGTTTCTTATCTGGAATCTGGAATTATTTCCTGTTCACCTTGTGGTGATGTTTTCAGAAACTGCTTGTGGAAAATTCTGAAAAGTATAAAATAGTCTGTGTATTTTTGTTGGAGGAATACATATCAACGAAGAGTTTGTAAACCTTAAAAATCAAGATGGCAGGCCAATTTGACGACTTTTTTTTTGTCTATTTTTAATATGGTTTTTCAGTTCAAAAATAACCTTGCGTTACTATCTAAAAGTCTTCACATTCTAGAGAGGGTTCATCAGTAATGCAATCATGCCATAATTTATATCTTGATGTTGACATTATTATTTTAATTTATTCTGAATGTACACCAAGGCCTGTTTTAACTGCAGGTCCCTGAGACCATGAGCACAGTTGAATAAATTTTCTTCATAACAGTTTGCTCCAGGATTGGGCTAGCTGTCTATCTCATGTAGGAGTGCATGAAAGGGTGTGAGAGGCTCTGAGACAGGCTGGAGGACCTCCTAAGCCTGGTAGGCTCAGGAGCCATAGAGCCAAGGTCAGAGGAAATATTCTTGTTATCAATTAACACATTTCTTCCTTTTTGGATACATTTTCTTGCTGATAATTATGACTTTGTAACTCTTCTTTAATTATTATAACCAAAGTACAGTCTTATAGGGAGATAATCAGAAGATAATGGTTTTTTTTGTTTGTTTGTTTGTTGAAGAATCACTAGGCGAATATATATGGGGTATGTTCAAGAAGAAGTTATCATTTTAATTCAGAGGAAACATTTACAGCCATGGTAAATGAATTACGTCAATATAGCCATTTACTGAAAATTAAAGTGTGAATTAACAATAGGCTCAGGGTGCACACGTTTTCAGTGTTGACTTACAGTAAGAAAACTGTCTGGAAAACTGTATGAAGTGATGCTCCAAATATACATCCCTAGTAATGGACTTACATTAGAAAGGAAAGTATGGGGGTGTTGCTGCAAGGGACGAGTGTTTCCATTGAGGTGATCTGTTTTTCACACTTGGCTCATTCTTTTTAAATATATGGTACTGTTCATGTTCCCTGAGATAACCAATTATAACTTGAAATTTTAGAGATTTGTGTTACCTTTGAATTTAGTTTAGAGAAAAAAACCTAACAAATGAAATTAAAACTAAACATTAATTCAGCTTTTTTTTTTCTTGTGAGGTCAACCATATGTTTGGTATGTTGTACTAAGCAAATAGAAAAGTTTATTCTTCCTGACATCTTACATTTCAAATTAACCAATAGTTTTCTTTTTCACAGAAAAATTTAACTGAGGGAGTACCTTTGGAGTTAACCACATATCACTTTAAAGGCTGTACTCTGAGTGGTAACTAACCCACAGTGCCTTTATATCCCAGCCTGACTCAGAATGTCAATAAACTGAATTGGTGTAACACAAGTTATTATTCATGGAGAAAGTAAAATTGGGTGGAATTTAGTGACTAGAAAGGACTGGAGGCCACGTCATCCAATAGCTTAATATGATACTGAGGTAACTCAGGTTCAGAGAGAATGGTCAGACATCTCGAGAGAAAACCCTTAGTAGACTTGATGTAGTCTGTGCCCTGTCTCAGCTCCTGCCTTCCCCCCCATGAGTGTTTCTTTGGGAGTAACATTGGGGTTACCAAGGAGCAAAACAGCTGCAAATGTGAGGCCGGAAACTCCCAAGTTTGTAGGACTCTTAGGTCTCATCCACTACCCTGCATGAGAAGCCATCACTTGACAATTTATTTTGCCCACAGACTAACCCGTAATTTACATTGAGAATGTAGCTTACTAACATTTAAAACGTCAGCTTTTCTGACTCATATTCTTGCTGCCAGGGCTGGGACATTTGCTTTCAGTGTGTATTATAAGTAATTAACTTCTAGTAAGGCAGGCACTTCCTTAGAAAGGACAGTTAAGGGTAAGTGGTCAATGTAGAGAACTCATTAAACTTTGTCAGTTAATCAAATACTGTTACACTTTAATATGATTGTTTCCTAACGTAAAAGTGATAAGCGTGGATTTAATATATGTTTAATATATATGTTGAGAAAATTGTAGGTGCGTGTGCTTCAGGTCGCTCTCTTCTCATTGAAGTAGAGTGGAATAACTAAAAGATGAACAAGTGCGACAGGTCAGTAGTGACTGTCAGAGCGCTTGGCTTCTAGAAAGTTCTGTTTAACCAACAGTTGTAACTGGAAGACTAAATCGCAGAAAGAGTTAGAGATGCATGCAGTGGTAGCTCTCATTAGGAGCTTACATGTTGACAGACATTAGCATTTCACTACGTTTCAGGGTTCCCCTCTCTTGTTTAACTCTTATGCCAAGAAATAAGTAGCCCTGTTTTAGCCTGTGTATCTAGATAGAAAAGCCTGTTTTAATCTGTTAGGCTGTGAAGTGGTCACATAGCATGGATGTGCTTAATAAAAAGAAGGGAGGAGAGAGACAGGTTATTTAATATGTTTGCTTTCCCATGATAGACTTAATTCCATGGATTTGAGATCAAAATTTGAAATTGTTTTTCTGAGTCATTCATTTTGCCAGGCCTGGGGCATTTAATTTCAGTATGTATTACCAATAACGAAGTAATCTGAAAGAAGGCATTGCTGGGATTTTAAGTTTATGCTTTGAAGATTGCCTTTGCTTTCCACAGTTTAGGAACCATTAGCTGCGCTTTCTGCCTCATGCCGACTGTCTGTTTACAGCATTCACAAACTACTTGAACAAAACATAACACAGTTGGTAACCCACAGTAGCTTATTGTGTTCCAGGAAAGCTAATTGTGGAAAAAGCACTGTGCCAGGCATTATGGGAGAGTCAGAGGGCTCTACTGCAGACGCCGCTGGTAAGGCTGTCATAATCCCTCTTGGTAGTGCCATTTAACAATCTGAAAAAGAGCCTTAGTGCGGACAGTTTATCATAGCATGGGGCAGTAGAGGAGGTGGGGGTCTTTGTCTGAAGCCTTTGTGGGACTATGCACATTTGTCCCTAGCGTTGAAGGGAACTATTTCGATAAGTGATATTAAGATTTCTGAAACTCAAAAAATGGCCTTTTTTTTTTTTTGGCAGTGTTGGTTGGACATGAGACTCTTCATTTTCTTTACAATGGCCAATGTGATGGTATTTGCAGAATGAAAATGTTTGAGAACCAATCTTAACGACTGTTGAAGGGAGCCTCAACAGGTTGCTATTCCTTGGCTCTCAAGTTTTGCAAACTGCTCCAAGAGGTTCTGAGTCTCAACAGCAGGGCCCATTTGCTGTTTCTCTTCTCTGTTGTTAGCATTCCTGGTTCACGGAAGGAACTGAGTGAGTAAAGTTCATGCCTGAATAAGGGCCTGTAACACCAGGTTAAAAATTTTGGATTTTATTGTAAAGATAGTGAATAATATTGAAAGAGGAACAAAACAGTGTTATGGGGAGAAAGACGATGTTTGTGCAGGGTAAATGTGATCAGTGCACATGCTGTATTTGAAAGAAATCTCATTTATGAAAGGCAGCAGCATGCAGTGAATGTCCACCAATCAAAGCAATTCTGGACTAGAAGCAGGAATTCTAGAAAAACTGGAAGCAGTTAACTACTGTTCATGTCCTCTATATATTACGCTTGATGTCCTTTGAGTTATAATGACAAGAAGTTTATAGGTAATGATGTCCCAGACTTGTGCTGGTCACGTGGCAGCTCTCACTCTGCTCCTGTTTGAGTATAAGGTACCATTTACAAACGGTCTTCACCCATGTGTTTCAGGGTCACTGAGACAAAGTGGGGTTAGGTAGGTTTTGGTTTTCATCCACTTGGCAAACACCTGCCTATTTACTGCGTGCCTATGGTGATGTCAGTGTTGGGTCCACAGTGTGAGCAAGACAAACTCTGCATGTTTACTGTCATCTGGAACCCTAACAGTGGTTCACCAGTCATGAAAAAGAAAGTTTTCTTTATTCCATTTTATCCTAAACAGTGTCACAAATGGGCATCAGGGTGCAGGGACCCACCGTGGATTATGTATCGTGGAGGAAACTATGCTGCTTAAAAGTTGGATGCCTGCTTAGTAATAGTGATTATTAAAAAGTGATTTGCTTTTTTTTCTTTGGCCTACTCAATAAAAAGTGATTTTATAATGAGACACATATATGTGAGAGTTTAGAGTCAAAAATGCATTTTTACTGGCATTTAATATTCATTAATTTCTGACAATATTCTAAGGAGCATACCAAGCTTTGACTTGATTTATTGATTAGTGATTGAGCCTAGTATCTCACTGATTCAGGCATCAGACATTCTTTATAGTAATTGGCTATGACTTTGAATGAGGGTCATCTTTTGAAATAGATAATTCATGATTTTTTTTCTCTCTTCAGTTGCTTGGCTTCGTTTACTTCCTGTCAGTCTCCTAACAGAGAGACAGATTATACCTTGCCATTCCTAGACAGTTTAGAATATAGTCCATTTGGAATCATTGTACCATCTATATATTCAGTGATCTTATCTGTTTCTTCTTCTCCTAGATCCTTTAAAGATCTAGAAGACATGTAGCTAATAGCTAACCTAAGAATTCTAAATGAAATTTGGCTTATGTTTAAAGCCATTTTACTGAGATTAAAAAGCTCAGCACACACAGCGGAACCACCATGGTGACAAAGGCAAAACAAAGATGAGGAAAAGACCCCTAGAAAAAGCAGAGGAAACCACCACAGGTACAGAGACACGCTTGTTCATAGTCTCAGGAATCTCATAAAGACACAGAACCGGAAGCCATAGCATAAATGCAAAGGAACTATAGGTTCAAAAAAAAAGGGAGAAAAAAGAAAACTCCCTGACACATTATGAGACAAGGAATCTCCAGGGGTGTAGCTAAGTTTGTTTTCTGTTGGCATCTACTGCTGGGCATGGGATCGACCCCTGAAAGGAGTCTCTTTCCCCAGTGAAACTCACTTGGAGAAAACTAAGCTCTCATTTAAGTGGCTATCTGGCTAGAGCTATAGCTTTTTTCTTAGGGATGGAGGCATGTGTCCACTTCTCCTGTCATCTCGAGGACCCTATGTGGTGCAGATCCGTGCAGGCCCTGTGTGTGCTGCCTCCGTCTCTGTGAGCTCAGTGTGCAGGGTTTAGAGCTCACATGTGCATGGGCCCTGCTGTGTTTGCAGGACCTGGTTTCCTTGGGGTTTCCCATCTCCTTCAGCTTTTACACTCTTCCCACCTTCTCATCTGCAGGGTGCCCTGAGCCCTCAGGGGAGGAGTTTGGTGGTGAGAGCTCATCTAGGATTGAGTCATCCAGGTCTGTCACTCTGCTTATTATCTGGCTGTTGGTCTCTGTATTTGTTTGCATCTGCTGCGGAGGATGCTTTCGTGACCATGGCTGAGCAAGGTACTGGTTATAACAGAATGTCATTAGGAGTCATTTTATGGCTACTTTTTTTTTTTTTTTTTTGGACTGATAGTGTTTGTTTGGTTTTATCCCAGGTCCCTGAGCTGTTTAGTGTTGAGTTCTTGGCCACATTGCCCACTCACACAGGGTCAGGTATGGGTGCCAGCTAGTGGAGTGGGCCTTACGTCAAATCAGTTAATGGTTGGTTACTCCCATAGGCTTTGTACCACAACTGCATTAGCATAGCTTGCAGCAGGGTACTGCTGTAGATCGAAGGGATTTTAGGACAGCTAAGTTTTCATACCAACCATACGTATATTTAAAGCAAATCTGATTTTTTCCGTGCCTTCTGATCAGATGCTCAGGCCAACACCATAGCTGCCTTTGTTTCTTAAAAAAATCTCGTGCTGCTGAGGATGGAACATAACTGTTTGCTGCTTTTCACAGCATTGACTTTCTGATGCCTACTGAGCGTGCTGCTGTAGGTAGGAGAGGAACACAGCTCAGAGAGATTTCTCCTTTTGTTTCTCTCATTTGCTCTTTCTTAATTATGCCCAAACTGGTTTAAACATTAACAATATTCTGAAAACTTTTTCACACTAATGGAAGTGCCCCAAGGACAGAGCATGCCGGCAAGCACCACACTATGAAGTATAAATTAATTCTTGTGCATTTTTTTTGTATTTTTTAAAATTGAGACCACACAGATATGCTGTGATATGTCACCCAGAAGATGTAGCCTTAGAAAGCTGCAAATTGTTGAGTTTGATGAGAAACAAACCCTCCTTACCTAGTATGACTTATTTTTTGTTTTTCTGCATATTGAGTGGTAAATGCTTAAGTATTAACTACAGGTGTTGAAGTAATAACGTTGGAAAAAAGGGACCAAGGAGAAAGGCAATCTGATTCCTAGTTTCAGAAAACTTGCATAAGCCAAAAATGAAAAACATTTTATATGTATGTGTGTGTGTGTATGTATGTATGTATGTATGTATGTATGTATGTATGTATATTAGTGTGTGTTTTAATATAAGGGAAGGACTCATTCATTTTGATAGATTGGCTGCTGGTTGTCTTTGAGATTAGTTGTCATTTCGATTTTCCGAAGCTGTACTAGTTGGTACAAGGTGAAATACTACAACTGAAAAGCTCAGTCAACAAGTCATGTGTAGTGTGTGTGGAGAGGTCAGAGGCTTCCTGTGGGTGTCAGTTCTGTTCTTCCACCACCTGCACAGCAGGGATCAGACTTACAGTGTTTGGCAAGCTAAGGTGCACAGCCATCTTTCTGACCTTACAGGTCATTTTCTTCATTAAGATGGATGCACAGAATGGGCTGTAGACAATGGGCTGTAGTTCTTCAACTGCTGGGGCCATATCTGTTGTCTTGTCTTCTTTCTAATGATGATTTTACTTCAGCTAAACTAGGTAGGGCAATGTCAGGACATATGCAGTACCTGAGATGTTTGGCAAAAGAGAAGTCTTGCAAAGTAAATATTCAGGATTGTTGACCTTGTTATTACTATGGTAATTTCCTTTAAAGCCTCACAACTCCTGGAGACTGTGTACAGAACACACTGTTATGTTTCTTTGGTGTTTTGTGGGTTTTCTAGGCTGGGAAGGAGGACAGACACTTTTAGGAGCTGGCAAAGCAAACAGGCAGGCTGGAGATAGATGGGTCATCAGAACAAGACCATGTGTGAAGGCAGAAGCAACAGCAAAAGCGTCACCATGCTTCTCAGGCCCTGAGCCCTACCAAGAGATGAGATAAGCCTGGCCTGGATAGGTGAGTGCTTCAACTGAATTGCTCAGAGCAGGAGAACCCGAGGCCGAGAGCTTGACATTTTGAAGTGATGTTAGTTTGTCACACCAGCATCAGGTTTCTCATAGTAGAAATCTAGTTTCTGTGGCAGACATTTACATATTGGCATAACAAGCTACGGAAATGGACCGAGGGTACCAGAGAGGTTGGCAGTCTTGGTGAGGATGTACAGGGACAGGTGTGATGGGGGCGGGGTGTCATGACAGCTTAGCCAGTGGTCTATTCTTTGCCCATGCATATTCTCAGTGTAACTAGATTTTCCCAGAGAATATCCCACCCCATCAACAGCTTGGAGGAGGTATATTGTCAGGTGCTAATACCAAATTCATTTACTTTACTTCCTAGAGTACACAATGAAGCCTTATCAATAAAATGGGGTTAGATGGCAGTGTCATGTCAGCCATGTTCCTTAGGATTCTGTATTCATCAAACCAAAGTGACATACCTGAGAGCACAGCCCATTTGATATCAGATAATTCTTTAGGGTCCTTTGTTATGTGCTGTGTGAATTGTTCCATCTGTTCATCCCTCTTCTGTTAAGCCAGGATGTAGTTTAAGGCTAGTTATTACCCATGCAACTTGTGCAAAGGGTTTAGATCCTCCAAGATGAGGATCAATTTCTTACTGTTTATTCTGATGCATGAAAACCTCATTGCCAAAAAAAAAAAAAAAAAAAATCAGTTCTGTAGGAAACAGAAGCCTTGTTTGCTCTGATAATATGCCCCACCTTTTTTAATACCCAAATAGTCCATCTCAGTACAAGGCTGCTGTTTAGGAGGTAGTAGCTAGAAGGTGATTTTTCCTTACTTTCTCAGGGTAGCCTCTGTGATGCTGAAGAATTTGACTTGGATAGGTTGTCACTGTTACTTGTCAAGATTAGTCAGCTACCCTGGGCTGTCGTGTGAGCCAGCATTTGCTCTAAAATGTCTGCCTGCTCCTTGAGTCCATAGATCAGCATGCTGTCATTGACATAGTGCATCCAGATCATTCCTGAGGGGGACTCTTCCACACCTCAGAAACTGTGTATGTAACAGAAGTCAGGAAGCCTGTCTTGAAAACCTCAACCACTTGTAGATAACTGACTTTGATCTTCTGGTACCCAAAGGACCAAGAAATGGCTATTATTAGTAATAATCATGGTGGCACAGTAGGTGTTCTTACTTGGTGTAGTTGGCTCATTCACACTCAGTATTTGGAGGAGCCAGAGCACCAAGGGCAAGAGCAGAGTTCAGCTGGTGCAGACCCACCGTAGGCTGCCAGAGCCTTACAGTTTCCTTGCCAGTGCTTGAATCAAGTACTGCACATCTCCATATTCTCACTGAGTACAAACCCTAAACCACGGGTGTGCTTTGTCTCTTGGAATCCTGTGTTGTTTTTAATGCTTCATTTGGGGAGGAGACACCCTGTATGGTCTGTTACTTGTTGCCTCTCTACAAGTATTTTTTTTTTCTTCCCTAAATTGTTAAAATATGCAGTGGATTAGTGAGCGCTCATGGTGCACACATGTCCAACATTCCACACCAAGTTCACGGTCAGAAGTGGCAGCAGCCACAGCAGTCAGAGTAAGGGTTCAGGTGGCCCTGTTTATACAGTTTCTAGTAACCTCTCGTTGTTGTTGCTTATTCACAAGTCCAGACAATCAAATGTTTGGCTTTTTTTCTTCAAGAAACACTGGGATGATAGCCCTGTGAGAGTCGGGAGCCATATAGACTGGCTGTGCCCTCTCTGCCCTTTCTACAGTCTTAGTGCATGAGGAGGATTTGGTCCCTTCTATGGTCTCCTTTCTCTTTAAAGCAGAGGTTCTCAACCATGGGGTCACATATCAGCTATCTCACAAGTCAGCGCTTTACATTAGGATTCATAAGAGTGGCAAGATTATAGTTATGAAGTAGCAAGGAAATGATTTTATGATTGGGGCTCAGCACAGCATGAGGAGGGCTGCAGTGTTGGGAAGGTTGAGCATCAGTGCTTTAAACACCAGCAAATCAGGGCATGGATGCCAGCGTTAGGTAGTGGAGACAGCTATGAGCCATGAGGGCTACAGTTGCCACCCTGTTTATGCCATCTACAGAGATATTGATTCTTAGTCTCTAGTTTTCTAGAGGCACATTTAGTTTGAACTATTTTTGCTCTGGTTTCAGCTAGCTGCTTGCTTTGAGACTCCCGTAGTTCAATTTCTAGATCACATTTCTTGGGTGGCAGTTACCCTCATCTTTCTTGGGATCCTATGTTTAAATACCATACCCGCATTGCCCCTGATTAGGCTTTTTGAAAGACATTTCAGTCCATCCATTGTTTATCTTAGCATACTTCTTGGTGCACCGCCCTCCGGCAACCAGGGAAGAATGTGGGACTTCACACAGAATGCAGTGAGAAACAGGATTCAAAAGGAAATGACTTTTTAGCACATTGGTTTGCCACACCTTCATAGGTGACAACTGTAGCTGGGTAGATCAGGGTAACAGTTGTTGCAAGCACAGCAGGTGCAGGAGAATCAACCTCCCACATGCTGGTACTTTTATCCACTAGAGCCTGACTGGTTGGTGTGCTTGTAGTGAGTTGGGTTATAGCAGAGCAATACAGTTCAGCACTCACCTTTCTTGTAGAAAGCACCCCGCAAACCTGTCTCCTCCACCCTTGGAGTGAGAGCATCTCTGTGATGCTAATCTATAGTCCCTGGGCTGTGCCACTATTTATCAGAAAGGGCCCAGCTGGAGAGGGAGGTAAGACCTTGGAGTTTGGCATTTTCCACGAGGCCTTTACTGGAGCCTTTGGCTCTCCTGATGCTATTAATAATATAAACACCCAAAATATAGTAGGCATATATTTTTTTCAAACAGTGAATAGGAAACAGTATGGTAATATCATACTGCATTTGCATTCTACTCTTAGTGGTAATAAGACACTTGGTAATTAATGTCACTGCTGGGTGAAGTAGGTCAGGACTTTGTGTCAACTTAAGGATTTTGCAGAGAAGGAATTTGGTGCGTTTGAGAGGTTAAGCCGTCCATGTTGCAGGTTCGACCTCGAAGTGGTGGAACAGACCTCAGATCTGTATTGTTTGTTTCCAGCACCTTGAACCAAAGGTCCCTGACTGAGTAGGAGAGGCTGTGAGTAACGTTGGTATGCTGCTAAGAATTGGAGTACAATTATCACTCCCCAGAGTTTTCAAAATCCCGTTAGCAATTGCTCAGGAAAGATACTCTTGTTAATATTTCGTTTCATTTGTAGGTGGCTGGATACAGAGTTTGAATATAGACATGAATTATGATTTTACTGTTTTTATTGTCAAACACAAAAGGTAGGAGATGAGTTAGAATAGCCCTTTGCCTTCTGTTCAGTTTTGCTGCCAAAGTCTAGTTGTCTGTGCTGATGCTGTATCTTGACAGTTACTCATAGAACAACAGTGAATGAAGAAGTGGGCATTTGCAACGTCTCAGGTGAAAGGACCAAGGATTGTCCCTAACTCTGAACAGCAAGCCTGGAACTGCTGAGAGGAACATCACAGTGGTCAGACTATGGTTAGTTAGGTCAGACTCTCCATATGAGCTTCTTGAGTATTTATAACTTTGGGTGGAAAGCTCTTTCTAGGGCACAAATTGTATACAGCATCTTAGCCTGGGAACAAACAACTCATGACCCACGCACAAGCCTCTGCAGACATTCTGACTTTTAAGATGAAGGCAGGGTTGCTTTTAAAAACATCAGTTATTTGGACCTAGTAGCTTAAAGCAATTTCACTTGTTCTTCTATAGCAGAGTTATCTTTATTATCGTACCCAAAATGCCACTAGAGCCTTAGACGATGAACTTTTAGAAATGTGTAAGCTGTAACTAATATAAATGGAAACAGCATAATTGCTTTCAAGAAATGGTTAGATTTAAATGAAGATTGTGTTAACCACTTAGATGTGGTTAAGCTACTTACCTTGTTATTATAGAAACAAATGCTTATATTACATACAAAATTTTCCTTATATGTATTTTGTAATTCATTTCCACAAATGCGTATATTTTATTTAAAAATGAATCAGATGAAAATATTTAGTTTTAAGTTTTGTGCTCCTGAAGATATGTAAAAAATATGTAGGAGTTTTTGTTGGCTCCTATAACATTCACAGTGTTGTAAACATAAACTCCAACATATATCCTAATCAGACTTGCTGGGAAAACCTGTCATTTGGTCCTATTTTTTGGTACTCAGTGTAACAAGTATAGTAGTAGCCTTTCAGAGAGTCCTCTGAATACCAGTATGCACCTGTCATCTTAAATCCATGCTCTTGGCATGTTAGATTTTAGGTTGGGAGAAGACAGGAGGGTTGAGAAAGACTGAGTGGAGTCGCACTTCAGGGAGGAGATGTATTAGTACTGGCAGACGTGACATGCAACATGGTGGGGGTTTCAGACTCGCCAGACAAAGCACGATGCCCACCCAAACAGGTTTTGAAGGGAGGCAGCCCTGTACCACTAAGAAGCATCTTCCTAATGTGAGTGAGAGAAAGGATTCTTGAGTGACTTGTCTCCTTGATTTTGTCGTAGCCATCTGGTTTCAGGATAAGCACTTAGGTGGATACATCCATGTATTAATGATTTGGAGTAAAACTTCATAGAAAAGAGATGCAATTTGATGTTCTGGAGAAAGACCTAGTTTCAACTCTTGGTTCTCCCATTTACCAGCTCTGTGACATTTTCGAGGAGCACCTTTGCCTTCAGACAGTGTCAGTGGCTGACTATGGTGGTTTTTACTCACACAACTAGATTCCTGGAGTCCATAGCTGCTCGGTGTCTTCTTCCAGATTTTCAGTGATTTTTAGCATTCATTCACTGAGGTCAGAAGTGGAATCAGGGTGATTCCTTTGCTTTTTTTTTTTTTTTTTTCCTCATGGAAAAGAAAAATAGCCTTCTCCAGCTTGAAGTGCCCCACCAACACCATGTGGGGGAGAGGGAAAGCTTTAATCAGGGCAAGAGATTTTTGTTTATGTCTTGACAGTTGTAGACAATATGGTCCATTGTAGTTGTAACAGAAAATAGGCAAACTAGGGGTTTTTCACTCTGTGTAGTGGAGACACCAAGGGGAGAGGCAGAGGTAGGATTTTGGGTGTAGTATTGTGACCATGGGTGCTGTGGGTAACTTGAGCAAGCCTCTTTCTTTTGGGTATAGTGAATGAGCCCCTGAGGCTGGGAGAGGTTTTATTTTAAACTACACATCCTTTTGCACCCAAGATAATTTCTGAGTTACATTTGGACAATAAAGAAATACATGAAGATGCTTGTGAGAGTCACATGACTAATACCTGGTCACATGACTAATACCTGGTCACATGACTAATATATGGTCACATGTAAGATATTTAGTCCCATCATTTGTCCACACTAATTTATAAAGATATCAATTTAGGTTTACTTTTGATTTATGCAGTATTAAATGTACTGACTTATAGGCAGGTATTAAGGAGGTTCTGTAGTTGAGTCTGGTTTTCATATCAGTCCCTCCCAATTAACAGTTTTAATAAAGGATAATTATTGTGTTAATTGGCCAGAGAGTTATATATACAAATACAAATATGATAGTATGCTGAGGAAGTTTATAAATCCATTTTCTTTGGAAATATAAATTGAATATAATTGCTTTTTAAAAAGGTTATTGAAAGGAGCTAGCAAGATGGCTCAGCAGTTAAAAGCATTGGCTGCTGTTTCGGAGCACCCAGCTAGATTCCCAGCCCCTGCATGGTGGCCACAACTGTCTGTAGCTTCAGTCACAGGTGACCTGATACTCTTTTCAGACCTCCATGGGCACCAGGCATGCATGTGGTGCACATGGAAACAAAAAAGCCATCCACAAAGAATAATTTAAAAAGTTATTGAAGTATTAACATACTTTATACTTTAGTGTATTTAAATGTCCAACTCAAGAAGTTTATGTAAAGCAAGCACACCCATGTAACTAACTGCCAAGCTGGTGAGTGTATTGTTTATTGCCAGGCTGTTCCTTGTACCATATTTAGGTCGTAACCTCCTTCCTTTGATCCTAGTTATTGATCTGATAGCTAGGAGGGAAGGGTAGGATAGTCTTGTGAGGTAGCAGCTTCATGTCATCATCAGTGGAAGGAAGCAGAGCCTCTTCTGTGATCACAGGGATTTACAGTTTTGGGATTTTCAAGCTTCTTGATGTGTACATTCCTGAGAGCCTTGATTGTTCCTAGTTAGAATCCTAACCTCAAAATCACAGGCTTGTCGGGTATGATGATGAGTGGTAGTTGTTAATGTGATACAATCTAGGATCACTTGAAAGACCAAGTGATTTCTGTGTGGTTACCTTGATGACATTAATTGAGGTGGGACGACTTGTCCACTGTGGATGGCGTCATTCCCTAGGCAGAAGATCCTGCATTGAGTAAGAGTAGAGAGAGTGAGTTGAGCAGTAGCCTGGTTACATTCATTGTCTGTTTCTGACTACAGATGTCAAATTATCAGTTGTTTCAAGCTTCTGACACCTTGACTCTCCTGTTATGGTGGACTGTACCCTGAAACTGAGCCTGAATAAACCCTTAAACCCTGTCTCCCTTAAGTTGCCTTTGTAAGTATTTTATCACAGTCACAGGTAAGAAACCAGGACACCAAAATTTGTACTGAGGTTTTTTCAACCCCTGTTCATTTGCTGACCTAAAATTTAAGTCCTGGATCCTTGGGTCTTCCTGACTTCTGACAACAGAAAATGAATACCTCTTTGTGTTCTTCAGAAGCCTGTATTTCGTTTGTTTGTTTTGTTGTTGTTTTTGTTTGTTTTCGTTGCTTTCATTTGTAACCCTGTCTCTCTAGTTTATCATGTCCCCGTCAATAGCTGATAACCCCTGTTAGTAGTACTTCTCGGGCTTTCTTTCTGCTCCCAATACATTTCCATCCTGTGGTATCCTGTCCACTGGTAAAGGGTACAATGTATGATGTCTGGGTTTGGTTTCTGTTGTTGTGATAAAATATCCTACCCAGACCAGTTTAGGAAAGAAAGGGTTTATTTTAGTTCACAATTACAAGTAACAGTCCCTCGTGTCAGGGTAGTCATGACAGCAGGGACTTGGAGCAGAGAGTCACATCCAGAGTCTAGAGCAGAGAGCAGTGTATGCGTACATGCTTGCGATCTGTTTTCTTTCTCTGATTTTAAGCATTAAACAGTCCAGGATCCCATACCTCGGTAGGAAATAGTTCCATCTCTGTTAACACAAAGACATGCCCAAAGGCCAACTTGATCTAAACAGTCCCTCTCTAAGATTCTTCCTGGGTGACTCTAGATTTTGTCAACTGACAAAATGATTATATTTTATTACAGTCTATCCATATTTTGACACCTGTCAGTGATGGGGGCGGGGGGGATCTCCTAATGCCAGTCAATGGATTTAGCTTCAAACTCTCATTTTTGAGTCTAGTTTAGATCACTTTTAGCAGCAACTGAAACAGGCTGTATTTCCCAAGTCACTCGCTCTGAAATGGAGATTTCCGTACATACTATTCATTGCTCAATGCTTTTGGGAAGGAAGAAAGCAGGGTGAGGCAGAGGAACCTGAAGGGCTGTGTGTTGCAACAGAGGCCTCAGGCAGCCAGTAGGGGCATTCTGGAGCTAGACCAGCTCTTCAGGATCATCTTAGGTTGATGCAAGCAGCCAGGATCTAGACACCCTGACATGGAATAGCCATGCAGCTGCCTTGACAGGCAACTCAGCTATGAGGGCTCTGCAGCATCCCGCCCTGGGTGGTGGGAAGTGAGTTTCTCAGGCTTGGTGCCTGGAGGCTGACTTAATGCTGTTAGGTGGGTACTTTTATGGATTTAGGTCTTTCTGTACTGAGACTTGGCTTTGATATCTTTTTCCTTCATTTTCTAATTATTGCCAATTTTAGTACCCACCTCTGTCCAGTTTTTAATTGTAGAATTGTCTTTTATTTTTTTTTAAGTCTTTTTGTTTCGCTTTATGTATTTTTGCTGTATTACTCATGTAGAATTGTGGTGTCTTTCTGAAACATTCCTTTTATTTTTTATGAGCTATTTTTCTTTACTTTTAATTTTCTTTTATAAATCCTAACAGCTCCTTTGTCTGTGAAATTGCGTTTGTTTTTCTTTGGCTAGTGTCTACATTGTGCTTCTCCTTAATGGCTAAAGAATTTTGGGTTTTAGTATGTAAGACTTGTTTTAGAGTTAGTGTTAAATTTGGACTTTTTATTATTAGTGTGGGCACTAACCTTGTTCTTTTTTTAATATATACCTTTAATTTTTTTTTGAGATTATAATTTATTTTCTCCCCCATTTTCCATCCTCTAAACCTTCCCATGGGTTGCCCCTCCCACTTCCTTTCAAGTTCATGCCCTTTTTTTCTTTAAATTTTGTTGTTGTTGTGTGTGTATTCCTAAATTTGTAAGTACACCTTTCTTTTGGTTTCTTTTAGTCCATATAATGTGTGTATATGCATGTTTTCAGGTCTGACTGATACTGGATAATTAATTGGTTGGTGTGCTCTTCCCTGGGGAAGAGCATCGATTCTTCTCTCATCATTCCTTAGCTCCCTGTGGTTCTTTGTCTAGGACCAAGGCCTTGCAAGCTTTCCCTCTTGACATTCATCTAGTTTATTAAAGTTTACTATCATAAAATCTCGATCATTTGTGGAACTATTCCCCTCCCCCCATATTACTTATTTCTTGGCCATGCTTTTTGTTTGCTTGTTTGTTTGTTTTGTGTACCAGGCATTGTAGTTGAAACATACAGAGGCCCTAGATATTGTCTCCACTTTTAGACTAGAGCCATTTTTTTGTTCTGGTAGAGCAACCAGCTTTCACTTTGACCAAAAGAGGGTTGGTCTGTCTCTGAGGTCTTCAGTATTTACCCGGACCTTCTCACATTGTTACCAAACTGTATGCTAGTTCTGTCTTCCATACCATGAGCCAGTGATGGTTTCTGTTTCAGCTGTTAGCAGCTGAGTTCTCTCTGGCTTACTGCTTCAGATGGCAGGCTTGGCCATGCCTTTTCTCTGGAGAAGAGAAAATTTTGTTTATTCATATCGAGTGGTTGAGATCCAGAGAATTTTGGGTAGCAAGAAGTTCTTGTACCATGTAAGGCATGAAATACCATTCTCAATTCCGTTATTGGTGGATATCTTAGAGTTGTATTTCTCTGTGTTTTGGGGTGGGGGGAAAGGGATAACAAAAGCATAAAAGACTTCCAGAGGTTTTTATTCTATAGTTCGTATCTAAATTCCTAGAGTTGTTAGATGGTCACAAAATACTTTAGCTTTGCTTTAGTGTAGATTGAATAGATTTGTATTCTGTTCTTGACTTGATTTATTAATTTCAGTTGAAATCTAGGGGTATAGAGTGGAGCTATTGCTTAGTCTGTTGCTGACCCTTTCACTGTCCTCAGTGACTGCTTTTCCATGATAGAACTGAGGAATTGCAAAGAGACCATGTGATGCCCATAGAGCTTACAATGTTTACTACGTGGCTCTTTTAAGGAAAACTTTGCTTCTCTCTGGCTTGGATCACTAAAGTGCAGCGACTTAGTAATTTCTTTTCAGGATTCATTAGTAATATTCTCTCTTTTTTGCCTTCATGATGTAAAAAATGGCTCATTTCCTTCTCTCTAGAAGCTGATCCTGGTGACAGTCTAATAACCCATGTGACACAGAGACACACTCTGGAGATTTAAGTGTAGGTAAAGAGTGCAAAGAAGAGATGTGCCATCTCACACAGTGCTGTGTAAGAGGGACGCTGGGTCCCTATCAAACACTTAACCCTACAGCGCATGTTGAGGCTGGTATTCCATATAAACCCAGACTGAAAGCTGTCCCATTGGGGAGCCCTTGGTTTAGCAAATGCCTTTAATACAAGTGTGGCAGTCAGAGCCCTGTGGGTTGGATTTAGCACCAAGCTAAGGTTTCATGTCTGAGGACAGTTTATTATAATCATTCATCTTAGGGCATCCAGTCTGCTGACTCTTTTTGGCTGTGCCTAAAAAGTCAGAGGTACTTTGCCACGTCTGTTTCCAAACCAGAAATAACTCAGACATAGGCTCGGCCTCACTAGAGTTCCACATTAGTTCCACTGGCTTAGGATTTGAATGCTCACAGGCATCAATCATCATATTAAAGTTTTAATGCTGTTGTAGGTGTTGTCGGGAGTCTGGAAAAAAAAATCAATTTGATCCAGTCTTTGTTCAGGAGAAGCGCTGTTGAGGTCTGGTTTGGCACTCTCCTCTCTTCAGCAGACCTTTGTCAATCACAGAGGAACTTGCCTGAGATCTAGCGTGGAAACTCATTACTGCCAAAGGTGTTATTTTTGGGTTGGAAGCAGATGACGGTAGCACCTATGTAATGCTGTGTGCACAGTGTCTCAGGTAGGTGGGGTTCAGCTTCCAGCCTCTCCTTGTTCCATTGTCCTGGTGCCAGAAGCCATGACAATGGCTGAGCTCACAGGGCTCTTTCTGGAATCCCTGTAGATAGGGACAGGGCAATCCAAGTAAACAGTACTTTGTTGGGAAAAGGCCTTGACACTTCTGTTTTTGCAGCTGGATTTGAGATCTGAATTACAGATGCCTTTAGAGTAAAGTCAAATCTTTCGTAAATTTTCCTGAATTCTCACATGGTGTTTATAGCTATTCCTCTCACTTGTTGGTAATTCCAAAAGTTTTTGTGATTGGAATGCATCAGTAGAAATTGTAAGAGGCTGAGAGATGACGACCAGATGCCTTTTAGCTTTTCAGATGCTGTGTTTCACTTGTCAAGTCTCATCATCACAGGTATGTTGGTCTCTCAAGCCTGTTCCTCACAACTGGCTTCCATGCACACCTTCAGCAACACTGAATGTTTTTGTCAGCCTTGTGTGTTGTAGAAAAATGTGTTGTAAAATGAAGCCACTGACTGAAATGATAAAGTCCTCACTGTGCAACTATGAGGACCTTAGGTCAAGCATCAGTAGAACAAACAAAACAGACAATGTGTGATGGGGAACAATTTTAATTCCTACAGCCTACTGGCTACTTAGACGAATTGGTGAGCCCAAGGCCAAGGAGAGACATGGTCTAAAAAAAAAAAAATCACCCAAACCAAGTTGGATGGGATCCAAGGAATGATATTCAACTTAGTCTTGCCTGTGTATTCATTAGTGTGTGAGACACACTCTCACAGGCACAATCAAGAAGTTGAGTAGATTATTACAGTGTGAAGTCTTTAAGGTTCCAGAATTAGGCTTTAGTTTTATTACTTGTGAAAAAGTTTGTGGGATCAATGCATTGTAAGAATACCTAAGATCTCTCTGTTACATTGTAAAACACTTATGCTCTCAGGTGTAGGAGACATCAAGTCTGCCAGGCTGTTGTTAGCTTCACCAAGAAGAGAAGGTGGTTCTGTCTTGACTCAGAGTTACTTACGATGTTGGTGGCTTATACCCACTTGGTGAATAGAGATTGTGAGGACTAATAGTGAAATATGGTACACTCCCTAACAAGTGAAGAAGTAGGGTAGAGAGCCTAAGACACAGCCCACAGAAATAAGGGGAGGAAAATCTAGTCACAGCAGCGACTTCCTTATACTTGAAACTCAGAAACAGGCATCGGTTTGACCTGGTCTAGAGAAGGCCAGCTGTTGACGTCATTGGGCTTTCTTTGATTTCTTTTAGCATTTTCCTTTCTCTTGTGGGGTCCTTTTCCAGAAAGCAGCATTCTTTGGGCACTTTGGTGACATGAGGATTAGCTCTGAGCATGGGAACATGCCACATTGCTGTCTTTTGCTGAACTCTCATCCTAGTTACACGCCATGTCTCTTATCCTCGCAGAGGCTGGAGTCCTTGATTTTTGTTTTGAAACGTTCAGTAGTTTATATGTGTATGTTTGTTATTTAAGAAGGCAACTCCAGATCCAGACAGTTCATTTATAGATAAGAGTTGAAAATGACAAGCCCAAATATTTCATGTTGGGGGAATGAATCAGATATTATATGGATTTGAAGTAATGGCTGACTTTCACTATTATGACAAGGAGTGAGTGACCAGGCAGTGCACAAGAGGCATTTATGTGTTTATGAAGGAGATGTCTGTGTTCTTCCCCAGTTTTCCTTTTAAAATAAAACAAATGTTAACAATAACACAGATGCCCCGAGGATAGCCCAGGCTCCGGCCTGCCTTTGGCCTGCTTCCTCTCTGGCCTGCCTTCCACCACATCATCCGGCAGTGTCCACTGCTTATTTTTATGTGGCTCCAAGTCAGATTCAGAAAGATCCTGGGCATGAGCTGCCCCTCTCATGTTCCTGGCCTGCATCTGAAACAGCTTTATTAGTGGGGCCAAGCACAAGGGGGAGTTTCAGCAGCCACAGCCAAGTACTAGTCAGCTGTGGTACTGCATCTGGATTCACAGAGCCAAGCTTAAAATAGACAAAGCCTGTGACCTATTAAATGAACACACTGTGTAGATCTCAAACACATTGCCTTCTAGTCACATGTATCTTTTTATGTGTTCATTTTTAAAATAGAGAAATATCTGCTCTACTTCACACTTATTCCGTCAATGTAGGCACAAGAATGAGTGGACCAAGAAGATACATTTTAAAAAATAAAACAACAAGAAATGAAAAACCTTCTATCCGTCATTCTGAAAGCTAGCCAGCTGTAGGTCTCCTGATATAGGTTGTACTCAGTATTATTTTTGGTCAGAATGATTTATTATTAAATAGCTTTATTCATTTATGTGAGAAGCAGACTACAGTTAGTTAGGGCACGTGTCATGGTTGAATTTTTTTATTTCAGCCTGCTTCCTCTGCACATCCTTACGTCCAAAGGTCTAACCTTGAGTTTGAGTTACTCCTTTCTCTGACCTTGACAGTTTGCTCCCATGGTTCACGTGGGTTTGTCAAGCTAGAGAAAGACAGTGAAAGCATGTGTTCGAGGCAGATGCTGCAGCTCCCCTTAGAAAGGTATCACTTAAAATAATAGATTGTCATTTACATTTAGAATATGAACCAGAAACTTCGAGAAAGGTAACAGTGCAATTCCTTTCATATTATGTTTTAATATGTTGAGGTTAAGAAAGATGGAATGTTGGGGGTAAAACTTGGAGGGCTTAGTAGGACCACATCATCTTTCACAGCTTACTATCCTAGGAGGGCTTAGTCAGACCGTATCATCTTCTTTTAAAGCTTTACGACTATAGGATATGGAATTTGTGAAAACACATTTAGAAAGTCATGCTGCATAATATTTTAAAAGACACCTTCCCCCTTTTAAAATTCTGTTAGCATTCCATGCTGGCTTTTACGGTTTCAATTAAAAAATGTAGCTTTGGTTTCCGAGTCAAGTCTCATAGCTCAATGAGACAATTGAGATGGAAAGTATTGAGTGTGTATTGGGTAAAGCACAGCGAGAGGTAAGGTGGTGGTCACATTGTTACATGGTTCAGTGAAAGCCAGCAGGGTGGGAAAGAGAGTTTGGGTCAGTGGTTTCTTAATGAACCAACCTGCGTGTTCTGTTTATGGTAGTCTCTAAATTCCAGTCTATATTAATTGAAAAATAAAGTTGAACCAGCAGGTGTCAGCAAGAAACATAATAAAACTATCAGTCTCAATAAAACCATTAGTCTTATCGGTACCATAATTTGATGTCATTTCACTGATGCTTCAGTCAAGAGCAACCTTACCGTGGTGCGTTACTGGACTCCCAGTATTTAACATAGAATCCTTCCTCAGGATGTAACTTAGTGGGACTTGAGCAAATGTTTTTAGAAAACATTTCTCAACTAAAGCAGCCACTCGGTAAAGATTTAGTTCGAAGAAGAAATGTTAGCCTAGCATGTGGTACTTTATCTTATTTCACTGTGCTAAAAAATATAGCCCCAGGGGGCTGGAGAGATGGCTCAGTGGTTAAGAGCACTGACTGCTCTTCCAGAGGTCCTGAGTTCAATTCCCAGCAACCACATGGTGGCTCACAACCATCTGTAATGTGATCTGATGCCCTCTTCTGGCGTGTCTGAAGACAGCTACAGTGTACTCACAATAAAATAAATAAATCTTTAAAAAAAAAAATATAGCCCCATAAATGACTCCATATCCAAAAACCTTATGTTAGCCTGTTTCAATATGTCCTGGTTAGCTTTGTTCCCCACTTTCAAGTGTTTGTTATTGATTAGCTGATAGCCACACGCAGTTTATCAGACTGTAAGAATCCATAGCTTTGCATTGAGCTTAATTCTACAATGGAAATATATTATTTATATCCTACAAATAGTCATGTTATTTAGCTATTCTAACTATTATATAGTTGGAGAAAGGTTAGCATAGACTTTTCTATAAAATAGAAAGACTTAGAATAACGATCCTATGCTTTCTTCTTGATTTGATGAATTGACCAGAATACATCTTCTAGACTGATACGGTACCCAATTGTTTGGAATGATCTTGAAGCCTTTAAGGAATGAGTGAACAGTATGTCACTGAGACCACAGAAGGCAAGTGATAAGATAGGGCAGGTGGTATTTTGTTTCTTATAATAAAGTCATTTATTTTTTAATATATCATTAATACATCAAGTATTAGTCTCATTCCTGGCTATTTGCCCAAGTAATTGAAATTGTCCTATATATGAGAGTTTATAATAACTTTGATTATTCATGATTCTTTGAAACTGGCAACAATGCAGATGCCAGTCATTTGAGGTCTAGGTCAGCACTGGTATGCACATCCATGCAGTGGTGTAGTATTCAGCAATTATAACGAACAGCCTGTTTGCTGTGGGAAGATGAATCTCAGTTGTGGAGGGACCGCATTAAAGAGGCTGCATTTCTACAATGCCCTAGAAAAGACATGACTACAAAGACATGGTATGGATGTACCGTAGCCAGGAACTGGGGGAGAAGTTGAGTGTAAAGGGAAATCAGATGATAATGGCTCTTTGGTACTTGAATCTGATGTTGATGCCACTAACTTTGTCAGATGTGTAGAAAGCATAATATTAAAAATAAATATGCTAATTTTTACTTTTCTTTTTTTGGTACAAATTTTAATAGGAATCTTAGGGCATTAACTCTGTTTATAAATTATATTTTGAATTTTAATTTCAGTTACAGTTTTCATTCTATAATCATTATTACCCTATTATTTCATGTAGATAACATTTAATTATCATTTCTGCTGGCCTGTTTTTGTCAACTTGACACAAACCAGAGTTACTTTGGAAGAAAGACCCTCAGCTGAAAAATTGCTTCCATCAGATTAGCCTGTGGGCATGTCTGTGGGGTCTTCTCTTTTGTTAATTGTTGTAGCAGGGTCCAGCCCACCTTGGCAGATCTCTGGACAGGTGGACTTGGGGTCTATTAGGAAAGTAGCTGAACAAGCAGAGAGAGCAAACCAGTATTTAGAGTCCCTCTATGGCATCTGCTTCTGTTCTTTCTGTAGCTTCCCTTAGTGTACTGTAAACTGTAAACTTTTCTCTTCCCAGGTTGCTTTTAGTCAGTGTTTGTCATAGCAACACTGCTTAGCTTCTCAGCTTTGCTTTCCTTCTGAATGTTCATGAATTCTTAATTGCTTAAATATCTAGTTATGTTTTATCATGTGTTGGCTACTCTATGTGGCAAATCATTTATAGAAATACATTGGTGCCTTGGATGTGCCTTCTCCAGTGAGAGTTTTCATTTCTTTTTGCTAGGTGTCTTAGAGCAGTAGTTCTCAGGGACCCCTCATTCTAAATCTGAACTAACTAATTGAATGCTAAGAATTCTATTAGAGTTAAGGCTGTCTGGCTCTCCAGGCCTCCACCCACGTGCTGGGGAACTTTCTCACCATAGCCTTCTGGTCAATTCTGGTGTGCCTTCTGTTCTCAAAAGGCCAAAGGAAAAGCTACACCTCTTCTTAGCACCTCAGCTGTCTCTGGACTGTCAACACAACACTCAGTGGAAAACATGCTTAGGTGAGCTTTTCATGGTTCCCTCTCATCCCTCAGATCCTTGTCCTTTGATGTTTTACTGTGTCATGTTGCATTCATGCATTCACAAACACTCGAATTGTCCTCAGAGGTATAGTCCAAATGATCATTTTTGTCATTATGGAAAGAAAATGTTCTTGTACTCATACACACATATGAAACAATATTACAGTGATTTTACACATGAGTGCAAATGGTAGTTTTGATTTAATATGGTCATGGGTTTTAGCATATGTAGGTCTATTTAATAAATTCACATTAGATACGTTAAGAAATGCTAATTATATTATATTTAGCCCTGAGCTAAGCACTATGGATAAAGCAGTGTGTAAACCATTCTATTCTAACCTTATTCCAACTATAGTTTTGCATGGTAGGATAGGTAATTTTCTGCTTCTATTTGTCTATTTGGCTTATATATTGGCAGGGTAAGTATTTTAAACTGTCCAATTTAGTAATTATGTATACATATATACATACATGTATGTATATATGTATATATAATTCAAGTACATATAAAATAAAAATTTTTCTCTTGAGTCTTAATTTATCACTTCATAGTATACTATGAAGTTACATTTTAAAGGCAGAGTAGGAGTAAGTAGGAGTAAGTAAATGTTTTCAGTCTAGTTTTCAATTTTCTGTATTTGTTGAATTTTAAAATTGTTTAAAAAGTGTGTGTGTGTGTGTGCGTGTGCTTGTGTGGTGTAGAGGTCAGAAGAAAACTTTTGGAACTTGCTTCTTTTCTTCTACCATGTAGGTCCTGGGGATCCAACTCACGTTGTCAGGATTGGCTGCAGGTGCCTTTCCTTGCTAGACAATCTTGTGAGATCCTCCTTTTAATTTAGCCAACCTTTATGTTCCTACCAGTTGTTTTGTTTTATTTTAAATACTTTGGTAATATACATTCTTGTACATAATTTGAAATTCAGTTGCTGAGTTATTTTTTAGAGCAGAATTGAGAGATTAGTAGAACTTAGTAGTTCACAAAATTTAAAAATATATATTTATTGTATATTTTTTTAAAGATGAGATAGTACACTGATATATATATTACCTTTGAGTTTTGTAACATACCAATTTACATCAGTATATCAATATATTTTCTATTAGTGATAGATTTTTTTTATACTTACAGATACAGATACATATTTGTGTCAATTAGGTTGAAAGCAAATTAGAATGTTGTACTCTTTTATGAAAAAAATATGGCTTTAGAGTCAACAAGAATCACATGTTTTGAAATTCATGGCTTTTCTAGTGCTGTGATGTTATTGTCTTATTCTTGGATTGACATGTGTAACTTAGTACTCTGCTGAGTGCTTACAGAAGACTTCTCCAATGAACAGCAGACGATACCAGAGTCAATATTACAGAACAATGGTTGTTTTCACTGTAAAGCAGAAGAGTCCAATCTCAGACCTCCTGCCCAGCAGCTACTAACACTGATACTGCAGTTTTAAGCCTTGGTGTTTGGGGTTCTTCTAATGAGACATTCTGCTTCTGATGTGTGCATGTGTGCCGACTTTTCCAACCACTTCCTTAGTAGAGGGCTCTGTAGCTCCCAGACTTGTGGAGATAGCTTTTTTAGGAAGTGAAATTTTCATGAGCTGCAAAATGGATTAGAAATTATAAGGTCACTGAATTCTAGTCATAAACCTATAGCTCTAAGTCCATTTCTGGATAAGAGCATCTTCTGTTAAAATGAGGCCTCTAGCTAAAGGAGATGCATACGTAAGGAGAGGAACCCAGGTCTTCTCTGACTCTCGTTTGCTCTACACTAGTGAATGTCTTAAATTCGATCACTGCCTCTTTGTTAGCTCTGTTGTCAAGAATGGCTTTGCCTCGCTGTCGTTTATGTGTCCTTATGGACCTCAGTTCTTGTTTCACTGAGGGGACCACAGCGTGCTACTCAGATGTCTGAATGTGGCTGGAGGAATGTTGTCCGCTTCCCTTCAAGCTGACTTCTCTTTCTTTGACATGTCCCCATTGTTCTTTGAGCACAACTTTGTTTTCTGGTACATGATGTTTCAGGCTCAGCTTGTACTTTCCCAGCCTGAGCTCTGGAACCACCTATGTTTTCCCATAGAGTACCATTTCCTTTAAAGGGAGAAAGGCTTTGAGAGCCAAGTTTGTCAATAAATTATTAATCTTAACTATAAATCTTAAGACTGGGATGGTCTAGAAACATCCGTCATTCTCCTCAAATGTCCAGTAGTCATCCTAGTACATTCTAAAGACTTAACTTATTATCACAAGAATGTATGAATGGGTTTATTGACTCTTGAGTGCTTACTCTCTCTGCCTTGGCTGATACGGATGTGTCACTTGTTTCATTATGGGAAATACTGGATGACTCAGTCACTTAAAAGGAGACAGCAGGGTGAGGTCAGAAGATTCCTGTTGAATGGTGACTTGAGGCCAAGAAAAATATTTAGATCTGAATTTAAGTATTCAGGCTTTGCCAAGTATCAGTCACCCTAAACTTTCCATTATGTCCTTTGACATTTATTTGTGTGTGCTTGCGTGTGCATGTGTGTGCTTATCTAGCTAGATCAGTAACTGTCCTTTGGGTGGGGGAAGTGTGCTTCTATATTTTCAGCAGTTGTTCCTCTTTTGTTCCATATTTCATTCCTCATGATAGTTGCCTTATTTAATAAAGCATGCCTTTTTAATGTTCTTATAGACTATTTGGGTATGTCAGCATAGTACTCATCACGAAGGGATAATGAACATTTTATCATCTCAAAGATTGAAGGAGAAAATTTCATTTCAGAAGAAGAAACTTAAGTTTGGATTATGTACTTCAACCCATTCGAATTCAGAAAAATCAAAAAAGTAAAACCAGCCTGTACATGGTTATCTGAAACCTTGCTTTGGAGCCCCTCGCACATTCTTTATGAACAGTTTATACAGCATTGGAACACTGAGTGACTGGATCATAATAATGTATATTTGAAAATAGGGATGGGTGCTTTTTAGGTATAGACTCTGCGAGCAACCATCATGGTTAAAATTGATTTACTTTCAGCTTAGTCTTCATGTCGGTCCCCCAACAAACTAGAGTTGGGGCTAACTCTAAAGCTGTAGCCTGTCTGAGGAATACATTTCCCTAATTGGGCTGCCTTGTCTGGCTTCTGTGGGTTAAGATGTGCCTGGCCCTGCAGAGACTTGATGTGGGGAGATATCAGGGTGGGGGGGGGCTCCACCCTCCCTCTCAGAGGAGAAGAGGATGGGGGGGAGGGACTGTTTGAGCAGGGGAGTAGGAGGCAGGGTGGTGATTGGATGTCAACTGAGTAAAAAACTTGATTTACTTTCAATTTGAATTAAAGGGATGGTGATTTAGAACAGCCTTCTGTTTGTTTAAGTCTTCTTCACTGATAAGTAATGAAGGAAATATGTTCATTTAGCTGAACATTGTCACTGGTAAAGAGTCAGTCAAAAAGGCAAGTCGCGGTGGGTTTTGACGGAGATCAGCATTATAAGTGAATTTTAATAAATGTTCTGAAAGACATATTTTCAAAGTTTCTTCTTTTAAAAAAAGTTCTATAATATAAGCTTTACATCTGTATTTTGTAATTGGCCAAAAATTCTGTTATCCATGTTTGAAACATATATTGGTTCATTTTATTTCTGTCAGTGTACAGTACAAACTTTGAAAACATGACAGTCTCTGTAGGTATTATAGAGGCTTGCTTAACAGTTAATTTCAGCTGAGCCTTGGCTGTATAGTGAGATTCTATCAAAAACAAAACAAAAACATAAAAATCAAAATAAATTTCCAATCAGAATCATGCATCTATTTCCTCTCCATCTCCATTTCCCTGTCTTATTCTACCTCATTCTTTAGCCGTGTGTTTATCTTTTTAAAATAGAATCTTATAGCCCAGTCTGGCCTTGAACTTAGGGTCCTCCTGCCTCTATCAAATGCAGGGATTATAGGTATAACCCACCTTCCCAGTTTGCATATTTTCCTTTGTAGTCTTACCATTTTTTGTTTCATATACTTTGACTCTTTTATTAGATATATAATATTTGAAATTATATTTATTCCAAATAAATTGAAATTTTTATTCCTAATATGACTTTCTTTATTCCTAATAATGACCTTTATTCTGAAATCTACTTTTTTGATATTAATAGTAACTCTAGATTGCTTTTGATAAATTAACATGGCACATTTCATATATATATATATATATATATATATTGCTTTTAACCCAGTTCCATTTTTATATTTCAAGAGAAAGTATTTCTTTTAGGTAGCAAATATAGTTGGGTCTTCCTTTTGTGCTGCTTGACAACTTCTGCCTTTCCATTAGACTGTTGCAGTTATGTTCATTTAATAAAGTTTTAGATATGTTTGGATTTAAACCTATTATATTTCTCTGTGTTTTATATTTGTTAATTCAGAGTTTTTTTTTCCTCTTATTCTTCTTTCTCTTGTCTTTGTTGGGATGCTTCTAGTATTTTGTGTTCTCTTTTTGCATTATCTGTTGTAATCGCCTTTTGATATGGTAATTGTTGTGGCCCCACAAACCTCAAAGTAAAATAAATAAATGCTAAAGAATAAAAAAAAAAAAAAGACTTCCACCAGAGAGAGTGTAGTGATTTGTTGTCCCTGTGAGCTGTAGTTTGCTAGTAAAGGTCTCAGGGTTTAAGTTTGTATATATTTGATAAATCGATTAACTATGGGAACAAAGTAATATTTTATTTAAGGAATGATACTATTATTATCTTAGTATTGGCAGTAAGATGGCTTACATTTTCTCTGAAGTAAACCATATTGCTTTATAACGTATTATGTTTTATTTAATAATTTCAATAAGGTCATATTTAAAGTCAGCTTACTAGCAGACCTAAGACCTTTAAACATTTTTTCCTTCCTTGATGAGTGATGAGTGGCCATCTGCCTGGAACGTGAATTCAGGTTGACCTGAGTGACATGTCCCATGGCAAAAGTGTTTCCAGGAACTTCCATAGTCACAGAATAATGACAGTCAGTCGTAAGTCAGCACTTTTACCACCAGGACCTTGGTGGAGACAGGTGGTAGTCAGATGGAGTCAAAGCAGGAGAAACTCTATTATAGGTTTCCTCTATTGCCTCATGACAGTTTGGGGTCGGAAGAAGAAATGCATGTACATTTCAAAGGTTTTTACATGACAGACAAAAGATGTGTTAGCTTAGAGACAGAAATGAGTGATTGTCTTTAGTATTAAGAACTCGGGACAATCAGAAGGTCTCTTCAGTCTGTGTCATCCGTGTAGGTCTGGCTTTTTCAGGGAACTTCAATGCACAGAAAAGACTTGTTTTCAATCACAGAGGAAAGTTTTAGCCAGTAACATAACAGTGCTTTTGAAAATTGTAAGACAATATACTAACTTCTGCTTCTCCAAAGATTCTATGCAAAGCTTTTTATACGGAAGCTTTTCCCTAACTGTTCACAGTAAGGTCTAACTGTGTTGCTCCCGTCCTGTTCTTTGCTCTTCTGACACCCACCCTGCTTCTATTTCCCATCTGTTACTTGGTTGGTGGTACCACCATATGTTCTCTGCTCCTAGCAAATATCTTGCAATCAGTTGTAACTCTCCTTGTCTCCACCCAGGCAAATCTACTCATTTACAAGTCCCAACCACAGAAAGATACACTTAGAAGCAGCAAGGCTAAAATCTGTCCTCTGGTCTCCATTACCACTCAGCTTTCCTTCAGTCACTAGACACTGCCATGCTCATATTATGTCAGTTAATAGCTGAGAAATCTAGTAAGAAACAAAATGGCCGAACTCTGGCAGTTTGCATTGTAATAGACGTGATCCATGGTAAACGAATATAGAAATATAAATACAGATTCTTAAAAGTGCTGTGCAGAAGTTGAGTAGTGGAGATATGAGAGATACACAGCAGAGGAAGGGATCCCATGGAACCTTGGCCAGGGTAGGCTTGCTGTTGAGCCAGCTATTCGGAGATTCTGGACCCAGAGGATAGTAAACAACAGGCTCAGATGCCATAAATTCATGAGTAGATCTCATGGGCAGAAGGGATTTCAGTGTTCATGGAAAGTAGCTAGACGGACAGGGCTAAGCTGTCTGGGAGAGGCAGGCAAACAGATGCATCTCGGAGATAAAACATCAATCACAAGTAGGTTCTGTACGGGGAGGAACAGGATAAAAGTAATGAGAGAAATAACAGGATATAGATTTCAGATTTTAAAATAGGGTTTTATTTGTGTGCGTGGATGCGTGCATGTGTGTACATGTGCATGTGTCTGTGTGAGTGTATTCACATGCATGTGTATAGGTATGTACCTTGGCATGTGCATAGGGGTCAGAAGAGGGCCTCAGGTGTCCTAGTCTCTATTACTCCACCTCTTCCTTTGAGTCAGGGTCTCTGTTTGAGTGGCAGGTTGGTAGTTTTTCAGCTAGGATGGAAGCCAGCAAGCCCCAGAGATCCTCCTGTCTTTTGACTTTGACCTGGAGCTCCAGCCATGCAGGAGACGCTAGGCTTGTCTGGGAACTGAATCTGAACTCCAGCTCTTGTGATTGTGTGACAAGCACTCCTAACCACTGAGCCATCTCTCTGGCTTTGGATTTTAGATTTTTGATCAAGCAGCTCTTGTCAGAGTGTTGACCGCTCCCTCTGTGGACAGGAGCATAGTATATATGGTCAGTTCCTTGAGAGTCTCTTATGTGGTTATAATGGTTCAAATAATTTTTGTTTATTAAAAATGCATTATCAGCTCAGTGGCAAAATGGACTGCCTTTCCTATCCTTTATCTGTTACACGGCTATTAGTTTTAGTTTTTAAATGTAAGCTTTACTTTAAAATGTTCTTGATTGGGGGCGTGTCTCAGTAGTGGAGTATTGACTTGCCAGGCATGAGCCTACTCCTCCAGCTCCAAATTGAATGAAAAACAGAAATAAAAATGGAAGGCTATGACTTCTCCTAGATATGGTGGAGGAAAAGAGTTTTTGTACATATGAGGAAGAGCATAGCCAAAGGCAGAGACTTCTGGGAGAGTCCAGAGTGAACATGACCCTGAGCTGTGCAATTCGAGGAAAAGAGGAGGGAGAGAACCTGGAGACTAAAGGGCCAGGTAACCAAATGTCTGGATTAGATAAGGAGCAGCAGCTGGGGAAGAGCAGCCCAGCCCTGGACTGAAAGGGTTAGAGAGCAGGGTATGCTAGTAACATGTGACAGGTGGGGACTGAAGGATTCTGGGGGAATCTGGCTGCCAGGGCTGCTTTAATATGTTAAACAGGCACCTCAGCCATTTGTCCTGGGTTCAGGAGCTAACACAATACCTCGAAGAAACTGAGATGAAGTGAAGATGAGTTTATTATCAAATTTCAGGCTTTGATGAGATGTCCTTGAGTATGATATGTGATGAAACATAACTTTAAATTACTTCTCGAGCAAACCACATTCCCCTCCAACAGATGAGTCACTTCCATGAAGAATGTTCTTGCAGATGTTTGAAGAAGAAGTGGAATAGCTGGTTTTTTTTGTTTTGTTTTTTGTGAGGAATGATTGACAGCTTTTGACAGCAAACTTTTGTAAATATTTTCTTGAAAGTTATTATGAAGACAAACTACTAACATAATTTGTGCCACTAATAAAATTCAAATATCATTATTATTATTACTATTATTATTATTTGGTCACTTTTGAAACAGGATCACTCTACATAGCTCTGGCTTTCCTAGAATTCACTTTGTAGATCAGGCTGACTCGAACTCAGAGATATACCTGCTTCTGTCTCCCCTGTTGAGATTAAAGGTGTGTGCCACCATGCCCTACTGAAATTCAAACTTTTGAAGTGAGGATATAGGAAAACTTATGTTCATCACTGTGTAAGATTATCCTGGTATTTAAAGATGAAACTTTTTTTGATAAAATGAATTGGTGATATTGACAATGAAGACTTTTAAAAGTAAAGCATAAAGGAATGTTTGCCACTTAAGAACTCTCAGTTAACTCTGTGATTTAAAAATTTCCAGATGTCATAATGTTACAAAAAATCTATGAGTTAAAGATCTACTCAGAGGGCAAGGTGGACAACTGGATTTTTCGAAGGATAAAAGTTCATTGATTTGAGTGCAAAATCCATGATATAGTTAACTCCGAGTTTATTCTCTGTCAGGTTTGATGCTGTATTAAAGGTGACTACTGGGAACAGTAGGAGATGACTATTAAAATGCTTCTTTCTTTCCAATCACGCATTATTATAGAAAGCCAGCTACATATCATTTCTTAAGTTTTACATACTGTTTAGGTAGATAGCACATCAACTGATTCAGTACAACAGCTACATTTATGATTATGGGTATCAAAGACCTATGTACGACATAAAGTAATGGTGACCATGTGACTAAGTTTTTGAAAAATGTAGCTGCCACACCCTAGTCTGATCGCGAGCTTCCTTCCGCTCAGCGAACCTTTGGATGGTAGTCCTCCATCACCCACCAACCTTAGTTTGAAATTTCATACAAAATGTGCTGCGTTGTTGTTGTTTGTTTTGTATTTTGACGCGTTATTTTCCTTCCCAGGCTCTCATTTAAGCCTTGTTACTCATTCCTGATCATCATTTGCCATGTTAACCAGTATCTTCGAGTTCCTGATCATCATTTGCCGTGTTAACCAGCGTCTTCTAGTAACAGCATTTTCCCTTTTTGGTTTAAGGATTAACGACAAATTAGTTGAATTTGTTGATGCTTTTCATCATTAACTTTATGCTGAATTAGTATCAATAATCACTTGATGTCTTTGCGACAAGTACATATGTAATCATTGACTAAATATCCACTCAGCTGCCTATTTATTCCAGACATTGAGCCAAGCATTAGAAATGTTCTATAGACAACGGGAATATCAGAAACATGGACTTTGCAATCTAGAAGATGAAATGTATGTTAAACATATTTCACATATTAGAAGTGTTTTGCTTCAGTTATTCAGGGTTAGTAAAAGGACATAATAGTTGGCGAGAAGGCTAAGTGTGTGACGCACTTGTTTGTTTTTCTTTTGTTTTTCGAGACAGGATTTTTCTGTTTGTAGCCCTGGCTGTCCTAGAATTCATTCTGTAGTCTAGGCTGGCCTTGAACTCACAGAAATCCGCTTACCTCTGTTTCCAAGTGCTGGGAATAAAGGCGTGTACTACCATTGACTGGCTTATTTCTTCTTATATTCAACTACAGAATTGCATCTCAAAAACATTTTTAAAAGTGGAATTAGACAGATTCTGAAATTAATATTGAAGTTAAATATGTAATTAGGCAGAATAAGTACTCTTATTTTGATAGGTTTTTTGAGACCAGTTCTTACTAGGTAACCCTGTCTGACCTGGAACTCATAGTGATCTTCCTGCCTCAGCTTCCCAAATGCTATGATTCACAGGTGTGTATCACCATGCCTGATTATCAAGATTGTATAGTAACCCAGGTATGGTGACACACACCTTTGATCCCATAGTTCTGGAGCAGAGAGAGATGAATCTCTCTCTTTGAGTTCAAGGTCAACCTGGTCTATATAGCTAGTTGCAGAACAGCCAAGGCTATGTAGAGAGACCATGCGCCCCCCTCCCCGCCCAGTTATTTTATTATAAATCATTGCTAGTTAGTACTGTATTTTTGTATTATATATGACAGTAGCTAGGTACATAATGCACTGTAGTTTAGATGCCCATAGACAGGAGGTTTAAGCATAAACCAACGGGTCTCTCAACAGAAAGGAAAGAGAAGCTAAAACAGATCCAGTCTCCTGGGTATTGCTGAGTAATTGGTTTCAGGATCTTCTGATTTTCCACGGATACAAAAATCTGATGGTACTCTGGTAACCCTTATGTAAATGAGGGCTTATGTATCTTAAGCCATTATATAGCATCGTATAACATATACCCATATACTCTGTGAGCATCCCCATGCAATGTAGTATAAAGGTTCTGTAATGTGTTGCTATATTGTTCAAGGAATAATGACAAGCAATGTCTATATGGGTTCTGAACTGACATAGCCCTGTGAATACAGAGTGCTGATTGTGTGTCTCTGTGTACAGAGTCACTTGACACAAGACAAAGATGAGAGAGCGGCACTGTGGCAGGGTGGAAGAGCACTGTTTTCAAAGCGAGTGCAATTGGGTATCCATAAGGACAACCAATTTCTTTTGTTATATAAATATAATTCCAGACAGCAGTCTAAGGATGGAAGAATAAGCAATAAATAGAAAGGGGAACTTAGAGTAGGGAACTGATTGATAAGTAGCTTCTAAGGCATTCATCAGAGAGAAGACTGATTATCTACACTGACTGCATTAACATGATGAATTTCTGTTTAGCGTTGAGAACGTTTCCCACAACTCATGTGGCTAAAGATCAAATTTGCAGTGCAAAGGACCTATATCCAGAGTATTGTTGCTACTCTCTAAAGGGTATTCTAAAGTAAGTGTAAAAGAAACGAATGCAAGTATTAGATGTACTGGTATTTTTAGAATGTAAAGAATAGATACATTTTCGGGATGCCAGGCACTGAGCCCGAGTCTGAGGAGCTTTGCATGCTATTACTTCTCTCAAGCATGGGCTAAAGAGGGATGTCCTTCATCTGCTCGCCTGCAGAAGTGGAAGTGGTGTGCCAGTGAATGATTGTTCGAGCTAAACAGAGCTTGGGCTTAGCAGGTGTCGGCAATGGAAGCAGAGGGTGGGGAGGTGTTTTAGTGAAGTGTTCGGAAGCATCTCAGGAACTTATATTTCTGTGCGTGTGTCAGCCCCGTGGGAATGGTGAGAATTGGTAACAATTGCGTCCTTTAAATTTCAACTTTCCGTTTTGCAGAGTCCTGAAGTTCCCAGTTGAGTCAGAATGGATGAGCAATCACAAGGCATGCAGGGGCCGCCTGTTCCTCAGTTCCAGCCACAGGTAATGTAATTAAGGAGGGACAAGTGGATTTCTCTGTTAAATCGGTGGGAGTAAATTCACAGCTGCAGTAAAAGCGTGGCAAAATGTTCATTTTGAATTTCCAAGTTGTAGTCAGAATTACTGGCTTCCAAGTGCTTCCTAATGCTTGGTTCTCATCTAGAACATGACAGGAAGCCAGCTCTAGCTTATGATTTCATCTCATTGTCTTCTTTGCTTTGAGGGTTACTGCTAGTCTTGGTGGAGTGTGTGGGGGGTGAGGTTTGGGGTGTCTCTGCATTTTGTACCCACTTCTGCTTTGGCTGGCTGCTCTCGACTTCCATTATTCATTCTCATTCTCTCTCTCTCTCTGTCTCTGTCTTTACCTTCCCCCTCCCCCCTCTCTTTCTCTTTCTCTTCCTCCCTCTCTCTCTCTCTTTCTGTCTGGAAATTTTTTTTATTATGTTATTCCTTATATCTTGCAATGTAAAATGAAGTAGGAAGAGCATTTTTGTAAAACAATGTGTACATACTGTTGAAATTCAACTTGGAGTTTCCCTGCATTTGTTGTTAAGGCCCCCTGCAAAGCCCCATATGCAATGGATGGTTATAATCATCAGCTTTACTCTCTGAGGTGGCACCTCATTGTCACTATTGTCTGTCACCCAGGCTGAGAAGCAGCCCGGTATTGAGAAATCTTCTATAGCAGGCCTCACTCATGCTCTGCTGGCCTTGCTTTGGTTTTGCTCAGAGGTTCTCAGTGTTGAGGACCCAATAGGACTTACACGTGAACTCTGTAGTGGAGTGGGTTTGTGGCAACGTCCCCTCAGACTTCTGTGTGCAAAAGCAAGCATTTATGGTGCCCGTATTGGTCTGCACACTTGCTTAGTCTGTGGTTTCATTTGATTCAATGCGTCTGTTGGCTTCTCCAGAAGCACAGCTCAGAAATGCAGCCTACAGAAAACTTTTAGCCTCTGTGAGGACACCCATGTTCTACCCTCCCTCCTGCTCTCTAGTTTTTAAAATCTGCTCCATCCTTCCGGAACCATCTGAAGAGCCAGCACTGCAGTAGGGCCTGTCCAATCTTCCAGTCTTTTCTCGGAAACTTGATGGTTGATCTCAATCTCTCTTCTGGTGTTTCCCGAGTCTTTGTTATCTTTGTTTCCTTTGCTCATATGGGCTTTTTCCTCAGCTCTCCTTATTAAGCTAAAACCTTGTGGGAAAGGATACATTATTTTGTACACTATTGAATTCTTATTTTTAACATGTAGTGGGGCTCAGTTAGATACAGAGTTGAAGCCAATCAGGATGTCCTTAAAAAGACCATGTTTAATTCGTTCTCAAAATACTTTTTTTTACATTGTGTTGCTTTGTTCTCTGTACCTGAGTTTTTGAGTATTAAGGAAAAACCATTTAGAGGAAGGACACTTTGGCTTTCAGGATTGGCTTTATCAAGTCTGTCTGCAACTTTGTAATGGTCTTAGGTTACATGATCAAGATTGTTATAAGCAAATGGTATTAGCTATATCTGATGATGAGACACTGAGACACCATAATTTCATATTGCACCGTTCCCAGCAAAGACAATAAATGAACACCTCTAAAAATTAGGGAGTTCATGTTGTGATTTTGAAGTTCACAGTTTTGACTGGTCCTATGCTTCAAAGAAAAAAAAAACCCTTTTTTTTTTTTTTTGCCTCCCACTGACTTGCCAACCAAGAAAGGTCGGGGCGGCAGTAGGAGGCAGAAATGAAAGTAATCGTTTTCTTATGAGACACTAGGCTGCCACACAGTCTAAATTTCAAAATCATAGAGCCGGTTCTGCATTTCTTTTCACACCGGTCCTTTCCTTTCTGCCTCCCGCTGTTGCTCCTGTGTGGGTGGATGGCTCTCCCTGTTGGAAATAGGCAAGTGTCATCCCAGGCTTTGGCTGCTTTGTGGCATATGGGGGGTGGGGGAGGAGCTTTCCTTTCTCCTCCTCTCTGCCTTCAGACTGATGGTGTGAGACAGCGAAAGAAAGATTACCTGACAAGAGCTTATAGGCGTTATTGCTTATTAAGTCTTTGAGAAGTGTTCCTGCTCTCCATAGCATTTTAAAAGACAGGGAAGGACAGCCTGGGCTTAGGGTTGACAACCTTCCTTTGTTTTGTTCCACACCATTGGCCTGAATAATGGGGGTGATATGGTAACATATGGTTAGCCCAGTGACTCTTCACTTTTGTAATGCTAATGGAAGTGTGGACACAAACAGAAACCTAAAGAAGTCAGCCTTCTGTGTGTCAGACACCAGTTCCGATGGAGTGATGAGCAGTGTATGTTCTTAGCGTGTGACTTTCCTCCTCCTTCCTTGAGAGGCACCTATAAACCCACACATAGCTCGGGCCGTGTGCTCTCAGTTTTAGTACGGTATCAATCCCTTTGTGTTTAAGGTTTAGAATATTGAACCTATGTATTTTTATTTGCTTATTTTTTTTGCATTACTGCTGCTCTTGTGAAATTAAGGCACATTTTTTTATTAGCTTTTCTGTTCTCCCTCAGTCGTACGCCCTACCATCTAGAGAACAGTGAATGCACATTTCATTTGATTCTTCTGTATTCATTGTTCAAGCCTCTTGTGCAACAGTAGATTTTCCTTTTCCTCCTTTAACTCAGACTGTATAGAAGATGGGGACAGAAAAAGTAAAATAATACAGGAAGATTACTATTAAACAATGGAATTTTATATTTATATTTCAGTGGAGCTTTATGACAGTTTGTGACTGTTTTCATATTTAGATTTTAAATGAGGAGAGTTTATGTTGCCTATCTACTTTTTAATTCTAAAATTATATAGCAGCAATCAGAGTGTAATTCTAAGAATTTCTAAGAATATTAATTTTAATAGTGATTAGAGGCTTGAGTTCTGGGGATTTCTGCTTTTTTTTTTAATCATTTGAAATATTGTAATATGGGCTATTTGTGGAAGAGAACATACAGCAGAACTGCATGTAAAAACCAGCCCGTACTTTTACAATTTGCAGACTATGACGACACCATTTTAGTGTCGGCTTCTTAACCACGACGTGACGTGAGCTAGCCGTTCTTTTACGCTTCCTGGCAGCATTGACTAGTATCCACTTAGGATTTTGAGTGTGTGACATGAGCAGGATGCTGGAGGTCAAGTGCCCCTTGCTGCATGCTCAGGAGCTGACAGACTGTGGACAGGAGGAAGGTAGCCTCCTGGTGGCTCACAGTGAGCAAAAAAAATACAAGGGTTTGCTCAAGATCGTTACACTGCCTTCTCTTTCTAGTTTATCTACCAGTTGTACCCCAAGCAGTAAGGTTCATTTTGCGTGCTTTGATAAGTTTGTCCTGTGAAGATACCTTGTAATAGGCACTGAATAGAGATTATACTTTGAGAAGTCTTTATTTCAATTTAGGTATTATAAGTCATATGGGTTTTATGAATATAGGCACAGGGCGATAAGCTGTGACTACAGTTTTGAGGAAAGTTTTGTTGGCCATAATTGAGCATTGTGGCTTGATCCTTCAGGAAAGTCTGAGGCTTCTCCCTGGTCACAGACGTAATCTAGAAGATTCTACCCATCTTCCTAAGTGTCTCTGCTTTCTTGTTCTTCTTTCCTGTGACCCCAAATGTATCATCCCCTGACCTCACAATCAGCTCACAGGTCCTGAAAATCACACATTTCTCAGCTACAGTCTGTGTTCTGGTAGTCTGCCTCTAGTTATAGGATGAACCTACTGAACAGCCCTCACCTGTCCCAAATTTTCAGTAGAGCCAGATCTTATGTTATCCCCTACTCAGTTCAGACTTTTCTAGAAAGTGATGTTTATACTCCAGTCTCCATTTCTTTCTTTTCTTCAGTTTACAGTGTGTAAGCTCCTCCCCATCTTACCATGCGAGCTACTTGGGCTTCATCTTACTATCTACATTGGAAAATAGTTGATTGTTCTCTATTCTGTGAAACCCTTCCTTCTCCTAGAATCCATACATCTGTTTTTTCCTGAGGCCAGTCTTACTGGCCTCCCTTTGCCCTCTGTCTCCTTACCTTCAACCACCTTAGTAATGGATTCCCTGAGGCTTAGTTTTTGCATATCTTCTTTGCCCATTTGTATCCACTACCCGGGCTCTATTCCATTCTTAAATTTCATATACACGAATCTCAGAGTCATCTGAACCGGGAATTCTGCTTCTCCCAAATTTATTATGTGCAACAGCTTTCCCAATGTGGGACTGTGTGTCATAACCACAGTGATCTCAAGCTGGTCCTACCTCCTACTTTACCTACCCCTCATTTTCTGAAACCAGTTGTTAGCCAGTCCATTCTTCTTGTAACTGAGGCTGGAACATCCCTGTCTTCTTTCTTTTTCTCTGTTTATGTCTGATTTATCAAGCATCACTAGCTGTATATTTAAAACATTTTTAGAACTGTGATTTCTTACGGCTTCATTCCCTCCACCAAGCCAGAGGTTCTGCTGTGTTGTGAGAGCTCCCTCAGTGGTCTTGCTGCCTGTCCCCATCTGTCTCTTTCAGCACAGCATTCAGTAACCAGTATAAAGTGGTGCTTGTCTAAGATGTAATTGCTCATTTGCTCATCCATCATTTTCATATATGTGTGTGTGTGTTTGAAGTAGTATGTGGTTGTGTGTGTGTGACCTTCTTTAAGCATGAAGTGAAAACTGAATCTCCCTAACCATATAATACACCTTTGTTGGCATATTTTTCCTATAAATCTATTGTTTTCTCATTGTTAATTTTGCTCTTTGTTTTAGATTGTAAACTGTGTTACTAGCCTTATGGTACACACAGTAGTCAGGCAGTACAGTTTTCTTTGAACAAATACAAACTTGGTTCCAAATCAACCCATCTTTATTTTTTTCAAATATCACCTTTAAATAATGTCTGATACATATTCTATATTACATAATAATCTTTGGAATTTCCAGAATTATATATGCAACTTCTCTCATTCTCTATATTTAAAGTTTATGGGTTTTTTTCTCTACTATGACCTTTCTAGAGTATAGCCAATTTACTCCTTCTAGCTGTTTCTGTCCAGTAAGGACCAGTTTTAAAAAGTGCTCTTTATTATACTCCTTTGCTTCTTCCTTCTGACTTCTGTGGTTTGGAGTGAGTTCTACATTTGTGAATGACTTAGAAGATCTACGCCATCTGGTCACCTTTTACTTCTCCAGTGCATCTTCGCCATTGCCAGCTATGGACTGATTGAGCCATATCTGGAAACCTGTGTTATTCTCTCCTCTCCAGGGCGAGGGTTCAGGTGGTTTGTCAAGAATATGTGCTCAAGGATGGGTCTAGCGAGCGTGACTCCTTGCATTTTATATTACTGTGAATCTATGATATTATGATAGAGGCTCTAGGTAAAGTATTACAGGAGAGGAGTAGATACATTTATAAGACACTGAAAAGATCATTGTGAGGAAGATCATATGCTTGTTACATACACGTGCACACATACACACACGTATATTTTATATAGTTCTTGTCCTGTCTTATCTCTTAAACTCCACACTTGTACTAGGGACTGAATCAAGGGCCTTGCATATGCTAGGCAAACATTGAATTACTGTGTAGCAGGTCCAGCCCTTTATGAATTTTTCATTCAGAGACAGGCTTTCACTAACCAGCCCAGGCTGGCCTTCACCTCACTCTACAGTACAGGCATGCCTTGAATTTCAAAAATCTCCTGCCTCAGCCTGCCACATAGCTGGAATTACAGGCTTGGTAAGGCCTGGCTTGTTTTCATTATATATCTTTTATATTAATGAATGAAAGATGATAGGTAATTAACAAGTACTCATTGCATGGATAATTATCTCTAATGGAAAGTTTCATTTTAACCTCAGTTCAATATGTGCCTACGTGTTACATTATGTGGGTTTCCGTGCTTAGAGTTATTTTTTTCTGTAATACAATATTAAGAAGGCTGTCAAATGAGAAGTGATTTCAACATACAAAATGTGATCGAGATCTTTGATTTTTAGATTGATAAGTCATGATTACATGCTTACGAGTGAGCATTCCTCATATTTCAAAGGCCATGCTTTGAGAAGGGTGGAGGACTTTTTGAGGTTGAGATTCTCTTGTCTGCTCTCTTGGAGTTTGAAGTCATTCAGAGTGACGTGGGATGAGACCAGTAGTCATCAGACTGCCTGTCCAGCTCAGTTCAGAAGTATAATTTTAGTAGTTAGAGCAGTGAAATCTCTGTGTATTTGAGGACGACTCTGATGCTTGAGAATAGCCCAGAATTTTTTAGAGCTATGTATTTATTTGATCGATAAAGTTATTTTTTCCAACAAAATAAGATAGAGTTTCTGTAAAGACCCCTAATTTTCATGTGGCTCACTACTTAGCTCTCCTTGCAGTGCTCACATTGGACTGCAAATTTCTCTTCAGTAATTGATGTTTTTCTAGAGTAAGAGGAAATCCCCTGGTGGTAGAAAACACATTCAATGTGTAGATTGGTTTGTTAGAAGTCAATAGCATGGGACTTGGTAGTGTATGTGTTTGTAATCACAGGAAACAGGACTGAGAGGTCCCGTTCAGCTTGAGGTACAGGGTAACCAGAGCTGTCGAGAAGGATCCCTTATCAAACAGTCAATGATAAATGGTCCTGGGGTTGATCTCTGCATCTCCCCCAGATATTAGAGGTTTGATTTTGTATTTAGAAACTGGAAGGAAATAGAGACTGTACACTGTGGGTGTGTAGCACGAGCTCTGATGTAAAACTGTCCAGGATTAAGTTTTTGTTGTTTCACTAAATGTTCTTGTCAATTAATTAGAATAGGTTTTTGGTTTTTTTTTGTTTTTTGCTTTTTTTTTCCCTGCAGAGTTGAAATGCAGTTTTCTTTTGTCCATTGCTTAGCAATAGTTAACCTTCGTCAAATGATAGTGCTGCCTCTGATGGCAGTGATAGTGTGGTGTCAATAGTTGTCTTCTTGGGGCTGGCGAGATGGCTCCCAGACTACTTGCTGTTCTTGCAAAGGACCCAGTTCAGTTCTCAGCAATCATACAGTGATTCACAGCTATCTGTAATGCCAATTCCAGGAAATCTAGCTCCCTCTTCTGACTTCTATGGGCACCAGACACTCACACAACACATGTAGGCAAAACATTCATATATATTAACATCTTTAAAAAATTTGTCCAGTTTGTTTATTGATACAATGTCTCATGCAGTCCAGGCTATCCTCAAACTTGCTATGTAGCTGAGGCTGGTCATCTTACTTCCACTGCTCACGTCACTGTTCACATGCCTGGATTACAGCATGTGTCACCACACATGGTGCCAGTAACTGTATTACAGCATGTGTCACCACACATGGTACCAGTAACTGTCTTGGCCCACAGACTACTGTTGTTTGTTTGTTGCTTGTTTTGCTATATCAAGCATTTTCCTTTATTACATTTTTTTATTACCTATCTTCTATACAGGCTGTTTCTCACGTAGCCTAGCTTATCTCAGTGAATGTGATTACTGTCCATAGTGTTCTCAACCCCAAATTCCATAGCATTTGATGTCTGTCTGCTTCTTGGTTCTCCCGTACACTGGCTGATCCCTTGACTCCTCCTGATTCCATCTACTCTTCATGCTGCTGTAACTTCCAGGCCTAGTCCATCCCTTTCTGCCCATACTCGACTCCACCCCCTTCCCAGGTCCTTTCCCACAAAGCCTCCTTAGGTGTCTACACGGGTGTCCTAGAACATAGCTTAATGCTCCCATGAGGAAAGCCCAAAGCCGCCGTTCTTGTCAGACAGAACTCAAAGGGAGTTTATTCATGCTTGTCTCTTTCACCTTGCTTCTGAAGAGTTTGTTTCTTTTTTTTTTTTTTTATTGGATGATTTATTTACATTTCCTATGTTGTCCCCTTACCCCATCCCCCACCGCCCCCTTGGAACCCCCAATCCCCTCGCCCCTCCTCCTTCTTCTCTGTGGATGTAACCTCTATCTACCCCCCCACTCCCACCTCCCCACCCTCAAAATTCCCACCCCCTGGGGCATCCAGCCTTCATGAGGTCAAGGTTCTCTTCTTCCACCTATGCCCAGCAGGGCCCTCCACTTTTACATATTCAGCTGAAGCCCTGGATCCCCCCCTAAGTGCTCCCAGGCTGGTGGTTTAGACCCTGGGAGCTGTGGTTGGTTGGTATTGTTGCTCTCCTCATGGTGCCGAAAATCCTTTCAGCTCCTTCAGTCTTCACTCTAACTCCTCTATTGAGAACCCCATGATCAGTTCAATGGCTAGTTGTGAGCATCTGCCTCTGAATATGTCTGACTCTTGAAGGCCTCTGAGGAGATATCCATATCAGGCTCTTATCAGCATGCACTTCCTGTCTTCCACATCAGCATCTACCTTTGGTGATTGCACATGGGATAGATACTCAGGTGGAGTGGTCTTGAGACGGCCCCTCCTTCAGTTTCTGTCCCTCACTTTGTCTCCATATTTGCTCCCTTGAGTATTTTGTTGCTCCTTCTAAGAAGGACCGAATCACCCTCACTTGGTCTTCCTAAGAGTTTGTTTCTTAACAGCCCCCCACCCAAACCCCTGCTCTCCACCCTGCACCCTGCACAGCCCTGCTCTATTGCTTGCTGTTTCTTGAACACATCAAACTTATTCTTTTTGTTTTGCTTTCTAGTGCTGAGGACCAAATCCTGCTAACATGCTAACCTAGTCCTCTGCTACTGAATTCTACCTCTAGACTCCTTTTATGTCTGTTAATCTCAGTATAAATGTTTTATGCTCAGCAGAATGATCCCTCCGTTGTGTAATGTAAAGTAACCGTGACTCATCGTCACCCACACAAACCTAGATTATTTCTTTTCGTAGTATGTAAATATACAGAATAAATACCATATAGTGCCATGTATGCCCTGCCTTTTTAATGTCAGTATTACCAGTTCTTTATTGTTTAATATCCGTGGGATAAATGAGGAGTCTCAAAGACAATCTGTTTTGTTCCGAGTTTGCTTGTATTATGGGCTTTTTCGTCTGTGTTTTGTTTTATCAGATGTAGCTGCCAAAGTCAGGGAGATGGGGGTGCCAATGGCTTCAATTATCTTGCTCATGATAACTTGAGAAAGATACAATATTTTTCATTCTTTCATGTAGATATGGTAATTATTACAGTGGGTAATATAATTGATAATGACCATATACTCCAAATGCCATGTTTTAGAACACTAAGTTATATATTGGATGTATCTGTCAGTCATTTCACTGTTCTTTGCTGAATTTCCTCCTTTAGATTTCAAAATTTACTGAGTAATAAACGACATACCTTTAAAACCTGATGTTAAGTCTAGTGTATGTAGAAGACTTTTAGGGATGGGTTGCTTTTAAAATAAAGAAATTTTAGGCAGATACTTTTTCAAATAAGAAGAAACACAAATAGGCGTTGATGGTATGCATGGCATTTTATTTTTCTCTTCTGGTTTCTAATGAGGTCTGTGAGAAATAATATATATTAGTGTCATGTTCAATATGTCAGAAGAGGTGTCTGACTTGTGTGGTTGAGAGGTAAGCAGTGTGCCTTAAAAAAACAATGACAGATGACAGCGTAAATATCACTGCAAAGTGAAATTGGTGGACTTTCAGTGTTTTGTTCTTTTAGTCTTAGGAGATGTTTGACAGCATTAATATAAAATCTAAACCAATCCATTGCTTTAGGCAAGTAGTAAAACGAGAATCAATAAGAGGAGTTTGCAATAATGATAAAAACCTTATTAATGGCGTTAAATATTGCAATTAGTACTGGCTTGTGTGGTAGATCATCGCTTATACCTCAAGGAATATCAGGACATAATTTTCTCTCTAGGGAGTTTATTGAGTCCGTGCTGTGACTCTTCTAATGTCTCCATAGAGAATTATCATTATCATGTTTCCCTGGATTATCTATTGCTCAGTACATGTCCTTGCCTTCAAATTTTAAAGCAAATTAAAGAAATTAACTTAATCATATAAAGTTATTATTTTAAAAAGAGCCAGTGTCCTACAGAATACATTTTATTTCAGAAGTGAAAAGTATCTGCGTGAAGGAAACACAGCTTAAGGAGGGAAGATCATTGTAATTACTGTAGTTAACAAGATATTAAGTGAGTGTCTCAGCTCTGCAAGACGCGCCTCAACAAGAGCTCAGAGCATTTAACATGGCAAAGATTCATTCACTCGGGTGTTTCATTTCATAGTTGCCGAGTATGATTTTGAACATGAGTTTCTGAGATCTAAGAATTCTTTCAGAGGATAGCCACTGAGTAAATGTATACACACACACACACACACACAGACAGACACACACACAGATACACACACACACACACAATGAGGCCAGAGGAAGGGGGAGGTAAATTAATAAATTCCAGTAAAAATAATACTCTTAAGTGCTTCCAAAATCAAGTTTCATTTTGCCCATTAAGTAAGGGGCTGTGGATGTTGCTTACAAATAAAGTGATATTGAGAAGCACTTTCTGTAGGCATGGATGGGCTACTCATGTTAATTATAGTCTAAGTTTCTTCCAAAAATGATTGTTTGAAAATACTACATGGGACAGTTTTAGAAGACCCTATGTACTGGCTGTGTGACATCTCTGTGTCATTTGTCATGGAGAGCATGCAAGGCTCTGTTTATGGCCCATGACCATGATTTCTAACTGTTGTAAGTATACTCCAACCATATAACCTAAGTACCACCAGAGAGTTTAAGAGATTTTTATACATTTTTATGTATTAAAAGATTCATCACAGCAAGTGTTAAAAGGATTTTAGGGAGAGTGACTACAGTTACATGTGCTGCGTTGCTGTCCATGTAGTCTTGCATCTAAGGGGCTTGGCTGTTTTCATTCATCAATCAGGATAGATTACATGGTAATGAATATTCCAATTGTAAGACCCAACACTGAACTGGGAGGTGCTCAGAACACCACCTGAGTATGCTGTTGGTATGTGTGGAGTGTGGAAACAGATTGACTCCATTTTCCTAGGGAAAGAAAGATAATGGGAAGTACAGATGCAGAAGGAAGAAGCAAGGTGGTCTTGACAGCTACCATGCATGAGTTCACAGGGAGGATCTGTGAACGCACAGTAGCGTGAGACAGGTGCTGCACCGGGGAAGGGAGAGTCTCAAATGATCCTGGCCCTGGTGAGATGCTGGGTTCTCCTCTACGTGCCCTGTGTTCAATTGCTCATCCGTGTGCAATTCTTTGAGGTTGGATCTCACCTCTTTAACAAGAAGTGGAAAACAGATCTGGTTGGCTTGCTGTCTTAGTTTCTTTTCTGGTGCAATGAGAAAATACTCTGACAAGAGGAACTTAAGGGACAGTGGGATTATTTTGTTCACAGTCCCACCTTCCTGTTATGGCAGAAACTGGAAGGAGATAGTCACATGGCATCATAGTTAAACAGACCCTTATCTTCTTTTTCTTCTTGATCTCCCATTTGCCTTTTCCTTCATCCCAGGGCCCAACTCATGATGTGCTGTTCACAGTCAGAGTGGGATGCCCCGCCTCAGTTAACCCAATGATATAAGCCCTTATAGGAATGCCTGAAGTACAGAATCGCCTAGACCTCTCTCACTGAGATTCCCTTCCCAGATGATTCCAGGTCCTGCAAGTTAACAATTGAGATGAACACCTGAGATGAACATGGGCTTAGAATGAAACCGGAAACTAGGATTTGAGCTTAGGCCCTGCTACCAGCTCCAGAACCTTTCCCAGTGAGGTCTGTGAAAACATGGTGGACTCTTGTGGCTAGCCAAGCTTTCCAGCAAGGTTGGTTTGAAGTGTAGTGTTCAGTGTTCCTCTCATTACCCCAACAGGGACCACCATTAAAGTCTTCATTAATAGATAGGATGAAAGGAAATTTCTTGGACTCTTTATTGTGGGACTGTGAAAGGCAGAGGCTTGCAAGTCTGGTATTCTTTTTCATCACAGGACCCTGCCGTCTATGCTAAGCAGTGGCTAGAACCTGCCTTAAATCACGACCATGTCCCGTGTGCTTGATGCTCTACATTCACTCAAAATTTTCCAGTGCTTTCTCTTAGTAAATATTTTTCTTCTTCTTGGCCTCTAGTGTTAAACTAAGAACTTGGTTTTTGTCTTCACTTTTGAAAGATGAATGAATAGCGAGAGAACTGCATATGTGTAAATAAATAACCAAAACTCAGTATGATCTACAACAGTGGTTCTCAACCTTCCTAAGGCTATGGCCCTTTAATACAGTTCCTCATGTTGCAGCGAACCCCCACCATAAATTTATTTCATTGCTACTTCATAACTGTAATTTGTTACTGTTATGAATCATAATGTAAATGATACACAAGATATCTTGATGTGTGACCCCCTCTTCCAAAGGGGTCATGGCCCACAGGTTGAGAACCTAGAAATCAGTGTAGGGCTTGAGTTTGTAGAGGTAACTATGGAGCTGACTGGCGGCTGTCAGGACAGCTGGCTGCTTCATTTGCTTTGGAGACACTAAAACAGGGCCCAGGAAATAAAGGTGCGTCAGAGAGTGGAGGGTAGTCATCTTACAGAGGTTAACGGATGGAATTAAGTTGCAGAGACAGCTGTGGTTTGCCACACGTGAAGAAGTTATTCAGGTGTGGGACAGGCAAGCGTACCACCGTAGGGAGGCCAGAGCTTCTGGTCCATGGGTGGGGCCCATGGCCAGGATACACAGGTGACTTTAAAGGCTCCCACATAAGCCATCCTGTAGTTTTACCCTGATCAAAATTGAAAACCTTTTAAGTGGATGCCTCTCAGATGCCATTTTCTGTACCTTAGGAGAGAGGAAGAGCCTATTTTCCTTCTAGAGGAGCCAAGTCAGTGTAAGCATCAGTGTAAATGATTTCACCTAGTTTCTAATTCCTACTGGTTTTAGTCTCATTGTTATTCCTACTACAGTTTAACAGGCACACATGTACAGGATACATACTTACCTATTAATTTAGCTTGTTGAGATGGGTAGTTGGACATTGTTCAAGAAGGAGATAACTCCTAAAAATAACCCTTTAGTGGGACTCGCTTAATATCATGTTTTAAAGCAGTAATACGATTTGATTGGCAGTGGCATCTAATTCATCAAAATGAAGCACGTCACTGAATACACGGTCATGTGATCATCACCCGAGTGCAGTACTAACCTGTCTGATGCTCTCCTAGAGGACCGCATCTCACACAAGCTTATTTTTACACAATTGCAGTGAGGTGGTGAGACCCAAGGGTGGTTGGAGATGTGCAGCTATGTCCCTTCTCATGTCAGCTCTCCACCTCTTCACTCCGTGACAGGACATGGGAGCAGATGAGACAGCTTGTCACTCACCCACACTGCCCTTTGAAGAAAGGCCATGGGGGGAGGAAGGTGCCGCAAATGGGCTGTGAAGTTTACATACACTGCCCACTGTTAAACAGATTACGTCTAATGAAGTGTCTAATGCTCAAGCCATATCAACCTAATCCTCGGTGGCAGTTCATCCCTCAACTGCCAAAAAACACCGCCCTCTGGCCCTCTCTAGCCACTCTGGCCGCCAAGCACAGGGAGGTGCCCAGTCTTAATAAACCAAGTCAGTGTGTGATCTGACATGCAAATGTAGGTCATTGCATATGTAAATGTGTGATTACAAACCTGCATGCCAAAACACATTAGTGAGACTTTGCTCTCAGCATGTGGTTGTCACACTGCCTTAGCAATTCATGCTAATATTTGTCAAGTTATTGTGCGGACAGAAGATAGGATTGCCAGTCAGATTTAAAGTGTATGGATTAAATGGTGATGTTCCTGGTAATGAAGCTATATTTTTCGGCTGAGATTGGCGAGATTTCATCAAAAGAATGAATGATTTCTGTGTGTATGAAAGAGGGAACTGCATTTCTCGGATGCTGCAGACTGTCTGTGTGCACGCCCACACATGCATGCATGTGTGTGTGTGTGTGCTGCGTGTGTGTGTGCATGCACATGTGCTTCCATGCACATGCATGCATTAATAGGTCTTTCACATTCAGTTCATTAGAGGTTGCACTAGTGAGACCGTATGACAGTGCCATGTTTACTGGAAGTTAGCTTACAGTGCAAGGGTACAGGGTGAAGAAGGTGGCCGAAGTCTTAGAAGAGTGCCCTCATCAGTAACTTACTCTTTTACTGAGGCTTTTTGAAAGCTTAGATGTTTTAAAACCATTGGTATCCATTGAATGTATCTGAAACGGATACTTTTACATATTTCCATAGTTAAATATGTGCCATGTTGTCTTAGATGACATTTTAAATTCAGGGATTACAATAAGAATTTTATAAACAAGCAGTCTTGACAGTTTTCTAACTTTGATTTGTGTATATTTTCTTACAATAGACGTTTAAAGTTTTATTTTTTAACAGTTTCAATAAATGTGAAATTGGAAATATCTCGAATTTTCCTGAGTCGAGCTGCATAGTGTGGCGTCTCATCATAGGGGACTCTTGTGGTGCTCATGGCAGCGTAGCATGAGCTGTATATTTGGGAATCAGGTCCTGCAGGTGGGTTTTGATAAGAACTACAATGATTGTCACGAAAACTGAATTAGAGGAGATATAAACCTCTAATGTGTAGGAACAGTTACTCAATAGGCACAACAATGGAACGTCTGTTATGGTTGTAGTAGATATTATTATTTTATTATCATGACAACGTATCCTATGGTCTTTGATATAATATTTTATTTAAAATATTTTTATTATATGTTAAATTTATTTTGTATGTATGTGAGTGTTCATGTCACAGTGCATTTGCAGAAGTCAGAGGCCAACCTGAGGTTATCAGCTCTTCTCCATTCACCATATAGGTTCCTGGGATCAAACCCAGTTAGAGTCTGTGGCAAGCATTTTTATCTAATGAGCCATCTCCCCTGCCCAAAAATGGTGTTTAAAAACAGAAGAGTTGGGTTTTCAGAAAGAGCAACGTACAGTTAGCAAATTATCCCCCACCCCATTTTGAGAAAGAGTGGGTTAATGTCATGGAATTCTATAGCAGGATTTTACAGTTTCCTTCAGTATAATAAATGAGATGCAATTAGCAAGATAAAGTGTAAAGGCTAGGAGTCACTGTACTGCTCATATATCAAGAGAGACTCTTGCATAAGCCCAGGACATGGCACTGTCAGCCTTACCCAAAGTTCATTTCACGAACTAAGAGCTCGAGTTGGATGTAATTTATTTATGAGTGGGTGCCATCTTTGGATACATTAAGAGGTCTGTAATGTGCAGATCATTAGAGGGTGACTAGGCAGGGCCACTGGAATGCTGTGTTTTCCAGACTTGAGCTCATAGTTATAGCAAGTACTAAGGTATGAGACCGGTGGAAGTGTGTACTTACCAGTGATTTAGGAGTCTTGTAAACTCCACCCCCCCAAATAGGAAGCTCTCTCACTGCCCCGAAGGGCATATGATTAGTGAACAGACCATTTTATGTCATATAGAGGTAGAGTTACTAACAGGAAGCTCATAGGAGTATTCTATGACTATGGATAATAAGCTGGACAGTTGTCAACATCTGAAGGCAGTGGGTGTTCCACTAAAGCTTAGTTTTATTGTAACTAGTTGTCCAGGTGACTGTGTCCATGAGTTGAGTTGTATTAGTGTCTATCACTGTAGAGTCCCAAATCAACAAAAGAGGGGCAAGAATGGTTACATTTTGTAAGTGGGGTTTTTCTTGGGCCTCCCTTGTCACTGTGTGTCTCCCTGATACCATGGTTGCCTCTCTCACTGCAGTTTCAGCAAGCTGTTTGAGAGCGGAAAACAGTTCTGATTATTCTGCTTTTGGGCTGACTAGCAGTAGTAAAAAAAAAAAAAGTTTAGAATGGAATTATTTTACCTCTAACCAAGAGGCTATTTGCAATTAGTGGCTGCTAAGAGAGAGGCCATCTGTTTTCCTCAGTGGAATGAGCCGCATTCCAGGGCAGGCTCTGGAGTGGTTGGCCAACACAAAACGGACTTCATGGTTATTTTGTGTATGTGTTGCTGTTGTTGTTATGGTTTGGTAGTTGTTTTGTCTTTGGGGATTTTGTTTTGTTTTCTTTTTGGTTGTTTTTTATGAGAATGAGAAAGTAGGAGAACATCAAGTTGGATTAGTGAAGGGAGAATCTGAGGACCTGAGGGAAGGGGAAAAGTATGACTGAAATATAGTGTATGAGAAAAAAATAACTTAAAAAGAATGGCCAATTAAAAAAGAATGAAATGATATCTTTCACAAAGATAATAAAATATAATAATGTAATGGTGAACTTCTTGCCACAGGCAATATTTATTTATTAATTCACTTATTTATGAATTCAGCTAGTTCATTTAATTTCCAGAAGCTAAAATACTATCAGGAATTTAAAATTGTTACATGTATTAGTGGACAGATTGGAATAGGTGATTATATGTGTGTGGGGTGCTGGGGAAACAGTGTCCATTTCAACTCAAAGATTCTTTTAGAGGGTAAGGACCAAAGATTGGTTGAGTCTGGCCTATAGTATGTGAACTAAAGTCAAATTGCAGAAAATTCTTACCTAAAATTTCAAAATCCTTCTCCCCCTCTGTCATTCTCTTTCCTTGATTTATTATGTTTTTTTTTCAGCCTTCTCATTCTTCTGTTTGTTTTGTTTTTATTGGGACAGGGTTTCTCTGTGTACCCCTGGGTGTCCTGGAACTTACTCTGTAGACCAGGCTCAAACTCAGAGATCTGCCTCCCTCTGCCTTCTGAGTGCTGGATTAAAAGTCTGTGACTTCAGGGCCTAATTAGCCTTCTCCTTCTTAAATGCTATATATATTCCACTCTAATTCCTGCCCTCCACAACCCCTACCTTGTAAGTTTCCCCCAGGACTGAAGTTGTATCTTCAATTGCCTTCTATATTCTCAATGAACTCAAATACTGTTGGTGTGGGATGTTTGCACTTTACTGTAGGTAGGATCTACCATGTATACCGTATCTTCATCTACTTAAGTCATATGTCTTTGTGTATATTGTGTGATTGAAACTTTTTTGTATTATTTTTAATTGCAGAAGGCATTACGACCCGATATGGGCTATAATACTTTGGCCAACTTCCGAATAGAAAAGAAAATTGGTCGTGGACAATTTAGTGAAGTTTATAGAGCATCCTGTCTCCTGGATGGAGTTCCAGTAGCTTTAAAAAAAGTGCAGGTAAGATGATTTTAACTGTATAAGTTAATGTGAAATTGTGGTGTCTAAAAATTAGATAGGAAAACAATTTTTGAAATGATTTGGGTCATGGAACTATGGTTTGAGAATCCTAAGAAAGAACATTGTATTTTAAAAGCTGATTTTGGAGGTAATGCGAGGTAGAAATTAAGTTTTCCATGTCATCTCTGCACAAGGCCCAGGCTAAATCTGGCTTGTTCTTATTGTATATATGTGTCTCTAGTGCACAGACACTAATGTGAAGTACAATCCGTGTATGCTTATCCCTGACTAGCTTACAAATAAACGAGACTCAGACTATAGTTATTTTATTTGGCTTGACAATTACTGGGTGGTCACCCCTAATCTAATCTAACTTTTGGTTTGCCAATCTCCCCATGGTATACCCAAATACACGCTGTTTCTCTTGGCTATGTGCTCATGGTTCCTCTCCCCTCAGGGCGGCTTCCACCTCTCTCCTGTTCTTCTCCCTCTTCCTGAGTCTCTCCTCCCCCAACCACATCACTTCAAACCCTCCTACCTCTAATCTGTCCAGCAATTGGCTGTAGCCAATTTTATTTAACCAATAGTTTTAAATCAAGCAACAAGGCTTGCACATCTAAAGCTTGTAAACATGAGAAGTCACTTGTAGGCCTAGACCTTTAGGTGTAGAATTTAGGATTACTATACATAGCAAAAAAAAAACCCAAAAAACAAAAACCTCAAAATTAACGTTCAGTTTTAACACTACTCTCAGGCTTTAATATGCTGACAGCTATTCCCCCATAACCAACAAGGACTGGAGTGGTGGCAGCTCTTAAGAGGAAGAGCTGAGTTGTCATTCACTAGACATTGAAATAGAATGTCTCAACTGAAGCTCTGCATCTATTTGGTGTCAAAAAGAAGCAATTGGTTCATAAAACACGTTGCCTGAAGTCAGTGGATGGCAGTCCAGTTACATTCCCCACGGCAGGAAGGGAGAATGGTGGTGGATCTTACTTCCTTGGGGAAAGTGTTGGAGAGGAAATAAGACGATTAGCCTGTGATTTTAAGTCTCTGTGCTGTGTTAGTGTCCCAGAATCAGTTTGCTTGGCCAGTTTCATTCTTTTTAAACTTGTCAATCATCTTTCAGCTCCTCTTTTAAGTCTGGGCCTAACCATGGTATTCTAGTTCCGTTGAACATGGATAATTCCCAGGCACACCCACTTTCCAGAGCCTTGCCAAGTTTCTCCTAATGCCTATCCTCAGCCTGGAAAACACTTAGCCTTTCGTGCCAGCCATAGGCTAGTCATAGCCATTATGGAAACAAAGTTTCCATTCATATTTCAAGAATGGAAATATTAGTGTTGGGCATAGATAGCTCAGAGGGGAGAGTGCTTACCTAGAATGTGTGAGACAGTTTGATCCCTAGCATTTAAAAATATATATATTACATTTTAAATGAAAGAATGATGTGACATATGTTTAGATGATAAATATCTGTTTATAATGTCCTTATAGCAAATACTTAGCTTATGAAATAAACATTAAAATATCTTTTACTTGTACCTTTTACTCATTCTTCAAAAGTATCCATACTATAAATTTAGTGGCTGTTGAGGATGCTTACAGTTATTTGCTGGTCAAACACTTGCATGATATTCTTGTGTTTGTTTTTTTTTTTTTTTCTACCTAGTATGCATATGCAAGGATTTTTTTTTCATTTATGCCTAAAAGTAGAAGAGGTAGTCCATAGAGCATGCTTGTGTACCACAAGTTAGTTCTGGGTTGTTTTCCAAAGTTGGACTAGTTTATTTTTTCTTGGCAGCATAAGGTTGAAGCAAGAGGGTGGATGTGATCTAGAATAAAGATGTCAGTGTTTAGGAAACACACGACTCGGGGGAAAGACTATTCCTCTACGAAAGATGTTAATTCATATAAAAACTCTATTAAAGTTCCACTGTATGACTGACTACCAAGGGCCAAGAATGCTTAAAAACAATTGTGTGTTACACCCTGTGGCATGGACTCCTGTTAAATAAGACTTTGCAGAATAGAGATGTCAGTCTGAGCTGTTAGAGTTTAAGCCAGGCTATAAATGGGAGAGGTTGAAACCAGGAAGAGGAATTTGTGACACAGACAAATAAAGACTCGATACAGATCCTTAGGTGGGGCCATCCTCTTGGTTTGCAGTTCTCAAGCTGTAGTTAAAAATTCCTCCCTCAGTACCTCATGGAGAGAAGACCTTACTATTCACCAAAGGTGATGGAGGCCAAGGGATACGATTTAGGGTATTTCTTGGCTCTCTTCTTGGTTTCCACTGACAGTAAGTGTAGAAAAGGAAGCTAGCTCTCTCCTGTGATTAGTTTTTAATTACAGAGCCTTGTTAGTAGAAATGGGAGGAATGAAGGGGGTGGGGCTATTGGGAAGATGTAAAAGCTTTCTAGATTCTTACAGTAGCATCTGAGCTCTGTGTCTGTGCCTGTGCTTTGCTCTTTGTAGTTTGGAAGGTGGAGGATGACTTAGCATGCCCAGTTACATTTCTGTCCAGCCTCCTATGTCTGAGTCTGGCTGCCCCCGGTTTGCACTGTGTGCTTTGGGTGCTGTGGGAGGCTATGAGGTTGCCTCTTGTTTAATTGTTGATTCTGTGCTGTCTCCTAGTTTAAACATAACCTTGTGCTGAAGAGGCAGATGATGCCATAAGCTGTGCCCAGCTTATCTAATTAGGGAGCAAAGCTTCAAGGCTTTATGAGGAGAAATATACTTGCATCTCAGACATGTTATTGAGTTCTATGATGGGTTGCTCTCCTATTGAACAAGGAAAACCACTGTTCTTAATTTTTAAAAAGTATTCTGGTCTCCTTACAACAAAAGACTGTTGCTATCCAAGTGAGGTTCTGCTATGAAGACTTCCACACAAATATTCAAAAAATTCCTGAGGATCCTAATACTGGATTTTAAGGCCACATCACCATTCTAAGAACTGTATTACTATTCCCAACTCCGTGTACATCATTCCAGAACCCTTTGGCTATGTGATGTGTAGATGTTAAAATATTGCTTCGGTAATATCCTTGTTTGGAAACTTGTAATGGACTATTTATAATTTTATCATCTGAACCCTGAGTAGCATTCAAGGTCCTTAAAGATTTGTCCCACATCATTTCGTTCACTTACTCTGGGCCTTAAGAGCCAATGTGCTGAGTTCCAGCTATTCCCTACCGCTTTGCCTGTATCCGCAAATGGAAGGTGTGTCTAGACTGAACTTTTTGCTTTTTCCAAATTATAAAGAAATCTAGCAGCCTAAAGCACATGAGAACAGAAAACAGCCCATGTCCATTCCTTTATGGTTCATTTGCAAAAAGTAAGATGGTCTCTCTCTCTCTGTCTCTCTCTCTCTCTCTCTCTCTCTCTCTCTCTCTCTCTCTCTCTCTCTCTCTCTCTCTCTCGTATATGGTGCTCTGCCTGAATGTATGCGTGCACACCACAAAAGGGCACCAGATCTCATTATAGATGGATATGAGCCACCATGTGGTTGCTGGGAATTGAACTCAGGACATTGAAAGAGCAGCCAGTGCTCCAACCCTCTGAGCCATGCCTCCAGCCCCTGGTCAGTTATCTTAACACATTTTAAAATGGATGCTGTCATGGTACAGTCCCTTTTTGTCTTTCTAATCTACAGTTCACATTTGTCTGCAGTCTTAAAGGCTTTGTTTGTTTTCATTTAGTCATTTTTCCAGTTTCTCATCATAGAGGGCTCAGGTTACTTCTTGGGAATTTGCAGCTTTTCTTTGGAAGTTTATTCCTTACATTTCTAATGGATATATTCTAACCACAGTATTAGAAGCTTCTCACATCAGTGGGTGTATGGTTCTGGTCCCTGTGTACTCACAGTTCTTACACATTTATGCCAAGCAGCACGTCTCCACTCTCCAGCATGTTTTATGATCATTGCTAACTGTCCGACCTTCCCGTTTGCTTTCTTATTGGTATCTTCAGAGACACTGCTACTCTGGCTCCAGAAGTTTCTTAAAACTCTGCTGGTCCTCACAATTAAAATTTTAGGTTTTCCTGTTTTTTTTCAGTTCCCATTCTCACAGCTTCTTGTGCACCTGTACACAGCTGCACACCTCTACACAGCTGTGCACCTCTACACAGCTGTACACTTCTATACAGCTGCACACCTCTACACACCTGCAAACCTGTGTACACCTGTACACAGCTGCACACCTATACACAGCTGTACACTTCTACACAGCTGCACACCTCTACACTCCTGCAAACCTGTGTACACCTGTACACAGCTGCATACCTCTACACAGCTGTGCACCTCTACACAGCTGCACACCTCTACACACCTGCAAACCTGTGTACACCTGTACACAGCTGCACACCTATACACAGCTGTACACTTCTACACAGCTGCATACCTCTACACTCCTGCAAACCTGTGTACACCTGTACACAGCTGCACACCTCTACACAGCTGTGCACCTCTACACAACTGCACACCTCTACACAACTGCACACCTCTACACAGCTGCAAACCTGTGTATACCTGTACACAGCTGCACACCTCTACACAGCTGTGCACCTCTACACAACTGCACACCTCTACACAACTGCACTCCTCTACACAGCTGCACACCTCTGCACACCTGCAAACCTGTGTACACCTGTACACAGCTGCACACCTGTACACAGCTGCACACCTCTACACAGCTGCACACCTGTACACAGCTGCACACCTCTACACACCTGCAAACCTGTGTACACCTGTACACAGCTGCACACCTCTACACAGCTGCACACCTGTACACAGCTGCACACCTGTACACAGCTGCATACCTCTACACAGCTGCACACCTCTACACAGCTGCACACCTCTACACAACTGCACTCCTCACACAACTATGCACTTCTACACAGCTGCACACCTCTACACAGATGCTGCACACCTCTACACAGCTGCACACTTGTACACAACTGCACACCTGTACACACCTGCACACCTCCAGAATTATGTACCTCCATAAGGCTGTATCCTAAAGGGTAACCCTAAATAAAGTTTGCTGTGCTCCTAGTTTCATGCAATTATTTCTCCAGTTTTATAATTTAAAAGAAACCCTAGCCAGACAGTAGTGGCACACACCTTTAGTCCCAGCACTCAGGAGGCAGCCACAGGGGAGGTAGAGCTCTGAGTTTGAGGCCAGCCTGGTCTACAGCATGAGTTCAGGATAGCCAGGACTACACAGAGAAAGCAACAGCAGCAACAACAAAACAGACAAAAAATAAATAAATAAAACGAAAGAAACCCTGATGTACTGAAAATCAGACTAGCCTGTCTAAGAAGCCTGTTAAGTTAGAGGGCACCTCCTGGAGACAGTTCTCAGTAGTTATGGACTAACTGTAGACACAACCAGGTACCCAGGCACATTCTTATCATGTGCCAGATTCTTATGGAATCCATGAGCAGGAAATGGAACCCTGCCTCTTAATGTCTGGTCTGAGCACGTTGGTCAGCATGCTGAGAGAAGGCCAGTGAACTAGGGTGGGAAGTGGGTATTAAGAAGTTTCCAGCACTGGGGGATAGCTTGTCCCAGACTCACTGTGCTCAGTGCTTCCCACCCACCACATAGTTCTCTGTAGAAAGTTTTTGTGCAGAAGGTGAATTAAGGTTCTCCTTCCCCAGCCCCCCTACCCAGTAAAGGTTGAGGGTTCTGGTTGGCCATTGGGTAGCTTGAATAAAGAGGCGGAAGTTAGAGTTAATTGAGTTAATGGAGAACAGTTGAGGCGTAGTTAAGTGTGAGGGCTGAAAGAGGAGTGAGGATTTGTCACATGGAAGACAAGGCCACTCAGTTCAGGGACAAGTTACTCCATTTATTCATGTTCTTCACATTAGGAGGGGCCAGGAGATGATTTGAATGTGGGAGATTTAAAGAAAGTGTGTGTACATGTGTATATATTAGCTCAATATATATATGCATATTGTATACATATGTACACATCTATGTGTTTGAGTGTATATGGATCTTTACTACACTTTATGTATAGTTTCATAATAGTTTAATACATGCTTTTTTAGAGATGTTTCTATTAAATTACACGGATGATTCTTTTTTTAAAGATAAACCGGTATTATCTTTTTTTTTAAGATTTATTTATTTATTTATTTATTTATTTATTTATTTATTTATTATATGTAAGTACACTGTCGCTGTCTTCAGACACCCATATGAGGGCATCAGATCTCATTGCAGATGGTTGTGAGCCACCATGTGGTTGCTGGGATTTGAACTCATGACCTCTAGAAGAGCAGTCAGTGCTCTTAACCGCTGAGCCATCTCACCAGCCCCCCGATATTATCTTTTGATGGGTAAAATTTTGGGTAAAATTTGAAGATGACAGATAAACTCTTTTAAAAACAATGCAGAGAATAACAAGAATTTTTCACCTATTACTTACTTGACCACAACTAACAACTTCAGCTTTAACCAAGAATAAAATAAGTTTTGAAGCCCAAAGAAACTTAGGATTGAAAATCAATAAATGCCTCCTGTCCATATGTGTTATGTAAAATGTCTTTTTCTTTTTACAGAACCCCATATCTTTTTCTGTTTTCTGTCTTTCCTTGCTCATTAAATCACTAGGCAGCTTTGAATCCGTGCTGGGAACGACTTATTCCAAAGATTCAGCCTTTATTTATGTCTTGACATGTTGACTAAAGAAAGATAAGACGCAAATTTCCAGTTAAATCTATTTGTAAATATATTTGGTTCAGAAAGCATTGTCACATTAAATGCGCCAGGAATGAGTATTTTTCCCCAGGGTTTAAAGAACAATGTTTGATATTGTTGAAGAGTCAGTTAAAAGTAAGTCAGTTAAAAATAAATACAATTCTAAATTGGCTGAAACATAACTTGAGCTAAATATTTATTATTTCCGTATAGCCTGCATACAGGTATGTGTGGATGATTTTCAAAGGTTCTTATGCTTCTCACTCTTGGACATTTATTATTAAAATATTCATCCATTTAAGAGGCATTGGTTATTCAGATTATTTCTCTATCTCTGCATTTGTGAGTTTTCCTTTTTTTCACCATGGAGGCCACCACTCTCCTTTCTCTTTCTCTTGGGCAATTTCCCCACAGGGATTCCGTGATTACCCAGAATACTGACTCTTCTAAGAAGGCTCAGTTATCTCAGGTCCTGTGACCAGCAGTTCTAAGAACAGTATCAGCCTTCATCTTAGACAAGAATTGGTCATTTCTGTTGGTGCTCATCTGGAGATATATAAATATGACAGGGTCCAATGTATCTCAGACTGCCTTAAGACTGTAGTTGATGATTACCTGGAACTTAACAGTGTATAAGGTTCCTCTTTTCTTCAGTAAGGTGACACTGGGTACTGGATTTTAACCATGGTGGTTTTGTTTTCACCCCAGACTCTGGTGCTCATTGATAGCCAAGCTATTCCTTCTCCACTTAACCTCTAGAGAGAGTGACTTAACAACAGGCAAAACCTTCCACCAACCACTCGCCTCCTTTCCTTCTGCCTTGTGCTCTTCCAGATTCTATGTTTATTGTAAAAACTATATGAGTCACTACACTAGACAGAACAGGCTGCGCTTTAATTATTTAGTCTAGCAGGTTTATGGATGTTATGCTTGTCTAAATTTTAAATTAACATCCTCAATTTGATTTCTACTATGTTTTAAATTGGGACATAATTATAAATCTTTATAGCTTACATTGATTATTTAGTACATGTGTGCAATATGTGGTTATCAGACTAGCATAATTACTACCATTTTTTGGGGGGGGTGGGAAGATTGGGAAGCTACAAGCCCCTCTCTTTTAGTTCCTCCTTAAAATAAGATGTATAATCAATTATTATGGTATAGTTTTTGTCTTACACTATGTACTCTAGAACATTCAGAGCCTACACCTGTTATGTAACTGTTCCTTGTTACCCGTTATTCAGCCTCAAACCCTTCTTAACCTCTAGTGACTGCTGTTCTAATATACATGGGAGGTGTTTAGCATCCTTTCCCTAATTACAAAGATTCGGATTCCCTCACTACTTCAACCTGCACATCTACCTGACTGAAGTAGTAGGATTTAATTCAAGTTGTTGACTAAAAAATATCATTCATTAAAATAGTGTTGTGTGAGTAAGGTTTAATCAGCTTGCAGTATAAGAACTAAGATTTGAGGAAAAAAATTATTTTTTTACATATTTAGAACCTTGAAATTTCTTGTTTTCAAAGATATAAGAACATCCTTTTGGTTATATGTTTTTGTGTGTGTGTTTTCTGTCTTCCTTCTGTGCATCATAGCATCCCAGAAAGCCAAGCTCTTTTCTTGAAAATTTCATGCCAAAACCATAGGGTGTCTGACTGTTTATTTGTGTGTACCTAGACTTATGTATTTAACATAATACAAAATTCCACTGTGTCTTCAAAGGACCAGTCATCAGCAAGACTACAAGTCAGACCCATTGGAACCGTCTGTAGAAGCAGAATAGGGGTGTGGAGCTGGGCTGCTCGTGAAATAATTAACAGCAAATGTCGCTTGCCCTGCTGAGAACCTGTGTGACCCTTTGCCGTTCTCTTAAGTTTTGCAAGCATCCTTTTCTCCATCTACAGCGTGGGAATATTCTTTTCCTTGGGAATTAGATGGTTCATGAAATACACTCAGTATATGTTAACTATTCTATGTACATTAATAATAATGTTGATTATTATTGCAATATCCTATTGATCATCACCTTCATCCTGGCTATTTGAGTAATAAATGTGAGTGCCAGTACCCACCCAGCTGCTAGCCTTTGGAGGAGAAGCATCTAAGGTTTTAGTTGTTTTGTGTTCACATAAAGCTCCTTTGGACCTTCACAGTAAATGCATCCAAATAAAATTTTCTTCTGTGTGAGTGTGTGGATACATATATAGATGTGTGTGTGTGTGTGTGTGTGTGTGTATAGAGGGAAGGGAGAAGGGAGTATTATAACGAATTTAGCCTAAAAAAATGTAGGTTACTATTTTACTAAATAATTCTGAACTTCATTTTTAGATATTTGATTTAATGGATGCCAAAGCACGTGCTGATTGTATCAAAGAAATAGATCTCCTTAAGGTAAATAATGTTCTAGAGGCGATTTTTAAATATTTCTGAAGAGATTGATAAAAATGATTTATCAAAATGTTAAATTTCCAAGTAAAACAATTTTTAAGGCTTACTTGGCGACACACTGGTTCTAAGTAACACTGCATAAGTTAGAGTATGTGTGTTTTGAACACCATGATTTTGATTTATGATAAAATAATTGAATCAGAATATTATATAGAGTCAACTTTTTCAAGACAGAAGATACATGGGCCTAAAACACCGGAGTAGTTTTTTGTAGAGCGTTCTATCCAAACCTGTTCTACTGCTCAAGTAATATCAGTGCATATTGCTGTCATGTCAGTATGTGTCATACTGAGAACCTGGACTAACTCAGGTGCTTCATGTTTATAAACATTTTCTAAATTGTTCTTACAGATTTACACAAAGTGAATCGAGAGCCCATGTCAGGAGTTAACACTTTAGTTCCTTGTCCACCTGTAAGTGTGATGAGGTTCCAGTCACCAGGACAGTGTTTTGTTGGTGGTGATGTTCTTTTACAGACTGGCATATGCTATATTTTTCATTTGTTTTCTGACAAGTAAGATGGCCCACACTTGTGATCCCAGGATCCCTAGGAGGCTAAGGCAGGCAGAACCCAGGTTCCAGGGCAGCCTGGGCTACAAAGCAAAGCTTCTCTTTAAAGAAAAGGGAAACCTTGCTGTTTTATGCATCTGTGTATATTCTTAAAATGTATCAGTTTTAACCAAAGTATTTCAAGACTATATTTTTCCACTCTTCGCATTTGAAGTAACTGTTCTAAATACACAGACACACACACTCACATACACACACACTCGCGCACATGCTCACACACTCGTTTACACTCACACACGTTGTACATAAACTCACATGTGTGCGTATAAGCGCCCACTCACACACATACAAACAAGCACATTTATACAACTTTTAAAAATAGAAATAGCATTATTAGGGGCAACATGGAAAAAAAATCCAAATACAAAGAAAACTACCTAGAATTAATGAGAATTTCTCTTTGAGAAGTTATGCCTTGTGTTAACTTGTTCAAAGTTTGAACATAAAACTTGTAAATGTGTATGGCCTGCTACATATTTTTCTTCAAGGTGAGATTTTTTTCCCCTTAGGGATGATCTTAGTCAACTCACATAGATTGGTTTCATGGAGTTATGTTCATATTTCTTGATGTAAAAACTATACTTCAACACTGTATAGTAAATGTCAATTATGGTTTTGAGCAGTCTAGCTGTAAAGAAATGACTCTTGTGTAAGAGTAGAAGTATAAAGAGATACTTTTACAGTTTAATGTTTTTGTTTGACAGCCTCATTTTGAGCAGTTAATAATTCAGTTCATTTTGCATATTGCCTTTATATGCCTACTAGTCACAGCAATACTTAAAAAAATCTTGAGTACACTATTATATCTAATAAAAAGATTAAAGTAAAATTTATTCATATCTACTTTTACTTTGAATAATTATGTGTTTCAAAATTGACTATAAAAATAGGCTGTCAAGATATTTGTAATTTAAGAATGAGTTGCCATTGCCAAATTAAAATTATTAATTTCAACTTTTTTCCCCTTAGCAACTCAACCATCCAAATGTAATTAAATATTATGCATCATTCATTGAAGATAATGAGCTGAACATAGTTTTGGAGTTAGCAGATGCTGGTGACCTCTCCAGAATGATAAAGGTAAGTTTGTTCATTCATTTGTTTTTCTGACAGAGTTGCCTATGAAATATATAGCTGTGGCAGCTACTTTCAAGGTGGTCAGTATACTAATGGTTAATGAAGTTGCCTTGCATAGCAGAGTTAACCCTAGTTAGCTTATATTTCTAAATGCACCCAAATTACTTTGGAAGTGGGCTTGGGGACTTGTTTTCTGAAGTTAGAAGTTTTTAGCTTGTTACTCTGAGCATAGTATTCCTGGTTCTTTGTATTTGGACCTCAGAGGAAGAAGGGAGGAAAGAAATCCAAGGCTGGAGACATGGCACAGTTGTTGAAAGTTCTTGGCACACAGGGATGAGGAGCTGAGATCAGGTCTCCCAAACCCATGTAAAAAGTTGAGTATAGTTGGGGATGGAGACAGAGTGAGTCCTGGACCTCACTGACTACCCAGAGAGCTGAATAGGTGAACTCTAGGTTTGGTGAGAGAGCCTGTCTCGAAAAATAAGGAAGAGAATGATTGAGGAAGGCATTAGCCTCTGGCTTCTATACATACATGCACACCCATGCTGGAGTATCTACACAAACACACATTCCATGTCCATGTGCACACACATGTACACACCCATTGATACATATGGAAAGGAAAGAACCCCAAGAGCAGCATGAGCTCTTTCTCAGAGGACTCATCAGAGAAGAATTTGGACCTCTGACTGAAAAGCTGTTGAGCGTTCATTCTTAGAAGTTCATTAGTTGGGTTTATGTTCATTTGCAGTAATAGAAACCACTGAATGAGAATAAGTTAAAGCCTGTTTATCCTTGCACATATTACCTCTCTGTACCACTTTCTCCAAACTATAATTCACAGGGATAGTGTATTACAACTATTTATCCAACTTTTAGAATTGTGTTTCACATTCAGTCCCAGGCCCTTGACTAGAATGTGATCGCATGGACATATCTACAAGACAGGCTCCAATATATAGTCTATATTTTACTTGCTGTGCCCAGGAAAGCCTCTGTTACTGTGGAAGACAAACTGGCCAGTATGGACCCAAACCAAACTAACCAAAGGAGAAAAACAAAGGTAGTTAGAGCCTTCTGTAGCTGAGGAATCACCCACTGTCACCTCCATTTTGTCAGAGACTTAATTAAGGCTTGAAGAGGAGTAACGTCATCTTAGAGGGAAAGAGGTTAGGAGTTAGGGATTGGGGTGCCCTGGCTGGAGACTTCTAGTGTAGCAAGGATATAAAGGGACTTGAGATTGTGGTTTCCTGGCAGGCTATGTTTCAACTTCTGTTTTTTAGTGGTTTGGGTATTCTCAGCTTGTACATTGAATCTTTCTTTGGGCAGGTAGATTCTGGTAAATCATGAATAATCTGTTGCTAGTCGTTGGAAGGAGAGTTCCAAACATGTTCCTTCAATCCTCAGAAGGCTCTTGAGGAGTAAACATCAGGAGCATAAGTACCATTGCTGGTAAATAGCGGAGCTGGTATTTTTTGAAAGGTATGTTAGGTACAGTCATCCATGTGATTTCCTTTAATGGCACTCTGTACAATTTTTTTGAACCTCAGCTGCAAGTACTTGACCATCTTTTCAACCAAAGCGCTTCACAGCTCACATTCCACCACTGTTGTTTCTGACCAAGGTGCTCGGTAGTTAAGAACTCAGCTCCTGAGAGGGGCTAAGTTGTCAGCCCCTGTAACTTGTGTCTCTCAGACTCTTACAGTTCCTTTCCCTGTACGATGAGCACAGTTGGCTAGAGTTTTCTAGTTATAACAGCACTGTATAAAATGAAGTAAAATTCAGTTCCCAGCACAGGAAAATAAAAGTTAAGGTAATGTCATTATGTTATGGGAGCTGGCCCAGCACTATAGTTGACGTGAATCACTTCCAACTGGTTATCTGATTTTCTGTTAGAGTTCTTATGCTGCCAACTGCCAAAGGATTTCTTTGCAAGTTAAAGAGCAATAAAACTTTATAGTCATAGCTTTAAGGAGAAATCAGGATGTGTTCTATGTCCACATCTTGTGGACCACCTAGACTTCTGCAAAGGAAAGCTGTCTTTAGGAGGACTACAACTTATATAAAACTATTTGAACTTTTTAGGTGTCAGGGTTTGTTGTTGTTGTTGTTTTAGTTACTTACCTGGAAGTGTGATGGGAAAGAGGGTAAATCTCTGTCTCTAAGGTAGGTTCACAACAACAGGATTCTGTGTGGAATGGCCAGTACTTCTGTAGGCAGATGGGTGTAGCCTTGCAGTGTTCTCTTGAGGCTTCTGACCAAAGTTTGCAGATGTGTTTGATGTAGCAAACTGTTTAGAGGCGATCAATCAACTCCTCGTAACTTGATGTACTTCAGTAAAATCCTAGAGTTTCTGTCCCTCTTCTGCATGTGTTAGAGCATAGGCTTTGGATGATGCTTGCTTTCTTGTAGATTCTGGCAGTGTTTATCTAGTCTAGGCACAAGGCCTTCTGGGTGAAGGTTCCTAAGTCCTTTTAGATCTCTGGATCTAAAACATGAAAGGCATATTGTCAGATATCGTTGGCATAAGAGCTGTAACAAATTTTGAATAATTGACCTTATTTCCTAGAGGGTAACTTTGGATTCTGGGTATGTATATATGTGTGTGCATATGTGTGCGTGTGTGCGTGTGTGCGTGTGTGTGTGTGTGTGTGTGTGTATGAGTTCACTCTCGTAACAACATTATGAGACAGGTATTATAAAACAATTTACAGACGTGGCAGCTTTGGCTCAATTGCTGAAGAGTAAGTAAGTCAAGGTCATACAGTACCTCACCTAGAAAGCTTTTATTGCCATCAAAATTTTCCAGTCTCAGCTGTCCTGATGAAAACCATGCCTCCTATATATACATTATAGCAACAAATGTCACATAATTCTCTAATTATGAGTACTGGTTGAAAAACAGTCTTTGGTGGTACATACTGAGTCCTAAGAAGATGTAAGCCATATCCCTGCATGTGTTAATGACGAAGAGAAAAATGGAGGTGTTTTTTTGCTTCAAAAAAAGAAAAAAGAGCTATAAAATGTCATAAACTATTCAGGAGAGTAAGGTGGCAGTCTTTATGATTAAAATGTATACATCCTGTTTCTCAACAGTATCTCATAAATGTACACAAGATAATGGAAACAGACAGGTGTAGAGTTGTAACATGCTACACCAGGCTTCATACTTGAGCTTTCTCTTCTTCTCTAAGAAAGTAATAATTAAATTGTGAGGTGCCTGAGAACATGTACATACATGTTGTCATACATATATCCTTGAATTAAATCCGTGTCCAGATAGAAGACAACATGGGGGAAGTTTTATGCACATAGAATTGGTGGTTATCTCTGGAAAATATTAATGAATGCAAACTAGAGAAAGCAAATCCAAGACAATCAGGCTATTTGTATTTAAGAGAGGAGATAATCAAAAAAGCAAAGCAATGGGGGGAGGGAGGAACATAACTATGTGTACTATTGAACTACATTGATCCAACATAAAATTCTACTTGAAAAAAGACACTGTCAAGTCAGATCATCCACATCCAAATATATTACATCATTTCCCTGAAAACAACATAGGAAATTAGTCAAATCTCAAAGAATATATTGAAAAGCAAAACATACATATACACAATACACACACACACACACACACACAGAATCCATAGTGATCCACTAGGAAATGTACACACTGTACACTTATTTTTAGACCTTTACAAATACATGCACACATATTATCTGGGACTATCTGAATTTTTGATCCTCTATACATACCAAGTTGTTGTTTTTGTTTTTGTTTTTTTTTAATTCCCTTTAAGACTCTGAGTGGTACTCTACCTAACCCAGCCTTTAGTTATCCAAAGTCTGTGTGACTAGAGTCCTCATGCGTAAGTGATTGCACCTTCACTTTCCACTGGTCTGCCACGATGACCTGTGTCTGGCATCATGCTTTCCTTCTGCTCTCCTGCTAACTTACTGTTCCACAAGAGGGATGGCTATCCATCCCCCCACCTGAGTCTCTGTCCTTTCATTGCTTTCTCAGTTTAGGGCTTATCATTTCCAGTTAAGCTAGAACCATTGTACATCTTCTGGGTTTCATCTGTTACCAATGAAGTATTTTTGTTTCAGTATTCTTTTACATGTCTATATATACATACAGACATATACACATATTCCTTATTAATTCACTCATTCAAGAAATTTGTTTTCTGGTGGGGAAGACAAAAAAAAAAGACAAGTAAGTCAAGTCTGTGGTTTGCCAGATGGTGGTTAGTAAGTACAGTGCAGAAAAGCAAAGAGGGGCAAAAGGCATCAGTTAGGAGGAGGGATGCCACTATCCATTTGGCATGACCCAAGAGGGTCATAGTGATTAGCTTTACTAGCCTTGCCTCTGTCTGCTTTTACAGTCAGCCACTGTATCCAGCTCCCGTTCTTGATCACCCAGTAACATTTGGATCTGCTTTTCGGTTGCTTTTTTGGAGTACTCTTTGGCTCTCCGAGTGCTAAATGGTTTTGTTGACTGCAAACCTCTTGTTCACTGAGCTAGTCCCTTACTCTTGCCTTTGTTGGTGTTGTTGGTTGTTTGGTTGGTTGGTGGTTGGTTGAGGTAAGGTCTCATGTAGCAGGCTGATCTCAAACTCATTATGTAGCAGAGTCTGATCTTGAACTCTTGATCTCCTTGCTTCCTCCCTAGTGCTGAGATGGTCCCTGTTAGTCTCATACCCAGCCAGCCTAGACTCCTGTAGTTTTAAGTTTAAAACTGGCTTTTGGTATTTATCCACTGTGGATCATGTCCTTGATGCTTCTGGGCTCAGTTATTCTCCTCTGCCTAGAAACAGATTCATGATCTTCTGTAGCCTGCCCCTGTGTTTCTAAGCAGACAGTCAGCATGAGAGCATACTGGAGACCAGGGCTCTTCTCTGACACTTGATTCTCTCTGATCTATTTCAGTTTGTCACAGAGTTTTAACCTTTTTTTATTGTATGTTTTTCAGCTTTCTCTCCCTGTTTAGTTCCATTGCTCCTTTTCTTTCTAGAGTTTGCAATGAGCCATGTCTCTTTTACAGATGGAGAGCTTTCTAATTCACCCCCAGGATCCATTCTCTATAGCTATATTTTTTAATCAGTCTGTAGGTGACAGAGAAGAATAAGAAAATCCTGTTTCCAATCAGATCCTTCAAGGATTTCTTAATGAGGGTGAATGTTGAGTAGATTGGCAGCCTGTGTGGTTAAGGAGATGAACTTTCTGAGGGAAGAATCTCATTCTGCATGGTAACCATCCATGTCCTGGAACAGTGCCTGATCTACGGTGGTCACTTAATAAATGTCTGTGGTAGAATCCAGCTTCTGCTTTCCCCATACTCTGCACAAGGACCGTTCATTCCTTGACCATCTCTTAGGTTTTTGTCCTTAGTCTCAAGTGTGCCTTTCCTTCTGCCATGGATACCCTTCTTCATTCCTGGTTAAGTTTCTGTCTCTTTATCCTTGAGTTCTTCACTTAGATACCAGTTCCTCAAGCCTTTTCCTTTGATGTCAAAGGTGCTTTTGTGTTAAATGTCTTCAGACATACACATTTATTTTCCTGGGGTGCTATCCTTCCCCAGCATATAGTAATGCAATCTCATTGTGATTATTTTATTGGTATTGCCTGAGACTTAATGCTCTCTTGAGCAGAGACTGAAGCCTTTCTTCACCAGCATTTCCTCTGTTAGGCCGGTGCCTGGGAAATAGCAGGAACTCCACATGGCACACAACAGTTGCTTCTATTACCTTGGCTACTGTTCTCTGTTCCCAGGGCCAGTACTTGACAGGCTGGCAGTTTCCTAGGACTCTATACCCAGACCTCATCCAGACTTGCTTCTTTACTGAGCAATGGGTTGTATGAAAGGAGAGCCTTCTGATGCAGCAGTTGCAGAAGTGGGTACAGTTGGAGATCCTAAGATTCCGAAGATGTTTTCTAAACACCCTGATTTCATAAGCACTGTACAAGGATACCGACACAGGAGCCTCTTTTGTGAAAGTACATGATAGTGGCCTAACACTTCATAAGGGAAGCAGTGCAGGCTTGCATTGTGTGAGCAACACTGTAAATCACCACACGGCTCCACAGCGTGCGTTTCACTCTCTCAAGTCTTCAGCCTAATTGGGTTAGAAACCGACGTATAGCTCCTGGTCTTTATTCCAGAGATGAACCTCTGGATAGCGTCGCATCAAAGATTCTTACAAGTAAATAATTAATTGGTTTAGAGCAGACTGACAAATATAATTAAGCAATTTATAGTTGAAATATTCAGTCTTTCTCTAATTAGTGACAGAGGACTACCTGAGGCTGTGGTCAGATGAAATACTTCCCAGATGAGTTTGAGGATAAAAGGAAGTCTGGGTTGTTTTTTTTTTTTTCCATCATAGATTTCTTCATTAGCAGTAATCACAATTCTAAAATAAAATAGTTTTAGAAAAGAGTTTGAGTTCAGTTAAGCCACGGTGTTTTGGATGGGAAGTGTGCTCCATTGTGTAGTAAGCCCTGTATGCTTGTTTCAGTGTTGAAATCTCAGAAATAGAGTCATTCAGACTCAGATGTAAGGGAACAAGACTATGTTAGATAGCTGACCAGAGTTTGGTTTATGTTCGCTTGTCAATGGTATCACTATAATACATTTTACATTTTCATAGCTACTTTAGCAAAATATACTTCATGAACTGTTCTACTAAGTACAAGTAATAATTTATAATGCATATTTGAAAGTCAGTTCGATGCAAATAGAAAGATATAAGTATATATCTATATGTTTTAAACCTGTATTTTGTTAGCCTATCCGTACAACAAAATATAACCTTACGTAGTTAATCTCTTTAGGGGAAGCTCAGAAGTCTATCTGCTAACAAATGTCTTCCTACAACACTATGATTAGGAATGAGATCCATACTATTTTAATAAAATATTTTCAGCAAAGTATGCAATACACATAGTTCACATGAGTTATTTCTTTTAAGATGGGAGTATGTCATTATTCCAACTAGTTAATTAAGTCTCTTTTTGTATTTCTAATGCCTTTAGACACAGATTGTCTTCTTGGGTCATTCACGTCGTATTCCTGTTGTTTCTGTGCCTTTCCTTTTGCATGTGTGTGTCTTGTACACTCCCTGTGAGGGAATTTTGTCCCCTGTAGCCATGTGATTAAAGTCTCTTGACCAGCAGCCATGTTCAGTTGGATAGGTCCTGCATTTTCCCGCTGCGTGGCCTTTTCAAAGGCTAGGCCAGGAGAAAAGTCTTTCTGGTCCTAGTCTCTTTGACTTCTTGCAAGGGCTTAGCAGACTATGTGAAGCCAGCCCAGGATAATGCCCCTCTGGCTTAACTCAAAGTCAACGGGTTTGGAAGTGTAATTACATTTATAGATTCTGTCATATAATAACATATAATCTGGGAACAATATTTCTTTTCTTTTGTGCACTCATTTACAATTAGTTGAAACAGTTTTATTTGTTTGAAGATTTCACACATGCATGGAATATAGTTTTAGCTAGTGCATCTTCTGCTATCCTCCCAACTCTCCCAGGACCCACTAAACCATCTTCCCAACTTCGGGTTCTCTTTTATTATTATTTGTATTCAGAGCCCCGATTCCAATTAGTGTGGATCTTGTGCAGATGGGTGTGGATCCGTCCACTACAGCATGGACAACTTACCAGCAGCCACAGCGTAGCACTGTGTAGCCCAAGGTGACCTTGAACTCACTACCTGTCTCCACCTCATAGATTCTGGATTACAGGTACCACCCCAGCCAGTTTAGAGATAAATGTTATAACATTCAGTAGCTCGCCTCAGATTCAAGGGAAGAGGGACTATATTACGATGTCTTGGGAATTTGCAGGAGTAAAATATATCCCATAATTAAATGTATCACAAACTGATAAGTTAGCTAAAGTATCAGCCATGTTTTGAGGTGATTATTATCCTTGAAGAATAAAAGTTAGAAAACGTGCTTACTGCCTTGGTTAGGTTATTGTTTTATATCAAGACACACTTTTACTTATCCAGTATAAAGGTTGTACTTGGGAAAGGGAGAAGATGATTTTCCATGTTTGTGGTTCCTAACATTGGGAGATGTTGATAGCACTGGATGAGAACCACCTTTGCAAACCACCAAGCACGTCCTAGCAGGAACTCTGAAAGAGTGGAGCCTATTCACTCTTTTGTTTTCAGCTTCTTAAATTCTTTTATTTAGGTTTTTGTTGATTTGTTGTTTTACGGCTCTTGTGTGTTTTCTTTATCCATGTAAAAATTAAAATATCTTTGTATCTTACTGTCTCCTGGTCTAATATTAACAAAGAGATAAATATTTCTGCTTCTCAGCTCCTGGCATGGTAGGTGTGTGCCGTCATGCCCACCTTCTGCTTTTTAAAAATCTGACTTTCCCTAGAATATTCTATGCAGTATGGAAAACCTCTGAGCTACTTAGAAGCATTTTTCAGCTCCCTTACTAACAGATGCTTCTTCTAAGAGTTACTTACTTGTGATACAGGAACCTTCCCTTGTGTTTTTAAATTTTTTACTGTTTTTTTTTTAAATATTCTGAACAAACTTTCCTGGTGCTGATATACCTATGCTTAGAAGACATATTATAGATGAAAGAACATTGTGACTTGGTGGGAAAATATTTTACCAAAGTGAGTAAAATATGAGATGCTAGTGGGCGTGTTCAGTGGCCTCCTACTTGCCAGGCCCATTACGCTTTATATCTTAGAAATCAATTCAGAGTATCTGAGCCTTTTCCTGACCACCAAGAATAAAAGTCTTCACACACTGTGTATTGGTGTAAGACTGAAACTCCAGTTGATAGATGTTTTACCCATGAAGTTCTCGCACACCTGTATAGAGCAAGTGGTTGTACATCTGAGTCTGACCTTCCTTATTATATGTTCAGAAGAAAATGTTTCCTTAGAAAACCCAATAAATGTTGCACTAAGTAGCCAGTTACAATTTCAGAAACAGTTTGCTTTTTCTGTAGCAAATCTCTGCCATCAATTCTTTACAATAATAACTGCAAAATATTGTTTTATAAAAATAAATGCATTATAATTACAAAGGTGTCTGGAAATACAACATCCCTGCTGATGGTAAATATTTGACCTAATTACGAGTTGCTGGAGAGAACTCCACCTGCCGACACCTCACATGTGATCATGTATATATTAAGTGACCCTGTAAGAATCTACCAGCCTGTTTTTTTTTCGTTCTTCCTAACTGAAGATTCGAAGGATATGACAGACTGTAAACTTACCTGTTTTTAAGTGTGAAAATGTGCCTAACAGACATTTATGTGTTATTTGCTGCTGAAATTGTTGAGGCACAAAGAGTATTTAGAGGTGGAGGGAACTGTGTTAAATCACACCCAAATTCTGTCTAATGTAGAAGGGAAATTGACCATCGTTGTTGAGTGACTGGCTTAAGGTCAAACCTCATATGATTATGAGATTCTGTTCTTGAGACAGGTAAGCATTGTTAGAGGCACATGTAAACATTCCAAGTAGGATTCATTATATTTAACATAGGTCACTTCTTGATGTTGTTTATACTATTTAACCACCTTAGTATATTTCTAAAAGTTGTGTTATGTAAGTTTCAGTAAGAAGCCATATAATTTTGGGGCCCCTTGACCCCCCCAAAAAAAGACACTTTGAGGTAACAGTTAAAGGGTCCTTAAATCAAGTAGCTGATACAGAACCAGCATGGGTACCTGTGTCCATGACACTGCCTCTGAGAATACCAGATGTTTGTTTCCTTGCAAAGTTTTTTTTTCTTTATAAAGATTAGCATGTATAGCGACAGACATATGTTTGTATGCCATGGATATTCATACCTGTCTCAAGTTAGGATCATATTTTCCTTCTCTGTTAGGAATGTATGCTGGGTAGTTTCACTGAGGCTTTTTCAGAAATTTCTTGAGGATGCTAGAGCTACACACTGAGGCATGAGCAGTATACCCGGGCCTCCAGGGTCTGGAATGCAGGAGCCAAGCTTCCTCCACGTTCAAAGAAGAGTACTGAGCTAGCCAGGGCTCATGTATGCATGAGTTTAGTGTTAAGCATTCAATCTGCGGGATACTTTACAGTTAAAACCAAAGGTGTCTATTAAGATATATTTTCTTAAAATCAGAATGGGGGCTGCTTGTATAAGCCTGTCTTTCAAAGCAATAAGTCACTTCAGCAATAATGTAATCTCGTGTTTGTGCTTAAGTTTATAACAATTAGCTTTGCATTACATTTAGTTTTTCTATTGAATTAAAATGAATATTGTTAATGGTGGTAGAATGTACATACAATATCTCAAGGTGAGCATGCTTTATAAAAACGTTAAACCCATGCAAGAATTATATCCAATTGAGCCATTAAACCTGAGTGGCAGTTTTTGTCCTCAGGATTTACATATTTTATTTGGAGTTTAAAGACATTGTGTTTCATAGCATGAACATGGTAAATGTGCCACAACACATAATCTTTCATGTAAATACTTTGATATTCATTTCTAGAAACTTTCCTTATGTCAGTTGTTATTTATGCACTTTTTTTAAAGTCTTACATGGTTGCATTAGATGTTTTATAATACAGAATTAAGTATTATTACAGAGGATATCTAGCGTTCAGAAAGTAGGAGTTTTGAAAAGCAATGCTATCCTGCTAGAGGATAAAAATTACTGTTTTAGAGGCAGGTAAATCAGTATGTTGAGCATTGCTGATGTCAACCTTACAGTATTAAAAATGAGTCAGGTTTTTGTAGCTTTGCTCTTCACCTTCTTTTAGGAGGAAGGCAACAGTGCCACCATGAGAACTGACAGGTTTGCAACATTGTAGCTGTTAGTTCCTCAAATAGCAGAAGCCCTCCATTAAGACTATATGACAAGCCCAAGCATTTAAGGAGACAGTTTAGAAACTGAGAAAGACCAGTCGTGTAATCAGACTTTATTGCTTGATAGTCAATTTCATGTTCTTCTTCAGTGAGATTCCTAAGGTTTGCCAGGTCAGCATGAAACTGATGTCAGGTTGTTTTCGTCATTTTTTTTTTTTTTTATGTAAGAAACAGTATCTGAGAAGAATATATGCAAACAATTATCTTCTCCACCCTAATGTTCATTTTGTGGCCAGTGTTTTTCAGTGTCCCTTTTATATTTTGTCTTTTAATAATGATATTTAAAAATAAACACACACATGCACACACGTACCAACAATAATTAAGGAAGAAGAGGCCATGAATTTGAAAGAATTCAAGGGGTGGGGGTGGGGTAGGGTACATGGGAAGGTTTGGAGGGAGGAAAGGGAACAGGGAAATGAGGTAATTATGTTACAGTCTTAGGTTTTTTAAAATTATTTAAAATAATAAGCTGCTAAGTTGATTATGGTTATGATGAGCTTAGACTCTGTGTTAAAGCATTACATTTTTCTTCTGTGTTCTAATGTCTGCATGATGCAGTGTATCTTTGAATGAAGAGACCTGGTGCCCATCTTTCTGTTGGCATCAGTCAGCCCTCTGATGTGTTAATGTGGCATAGGGGGAGTGCATGCACAGGCTTTATTGGATGCATTCCAAGTCTCAAGGAAAATTACCTGTAAAGAACTGAATTTTCAGTAGTGTTCCCTTCCAGTGAAAACTGATGTTGACACAGTCTGCATAAAAGAAAATCTTCCTATTGAAACCCAAGATGGACATTTTTCCATAGTTAGAAAGATGGTGGTATACTTTTATTATTACCTCATCATTTAGAATAGGTTACTGATTTATTTCATTGCTAATGAAATTGCAAAAAGTAACTGATTTTCAACCATGTGCTATGTAGGGAAAATTAGCCTAGTATTCTTACTTCTTTAAAACAGATTTTTTTTTCTTCCTAAAGCAAGTGGGCACAGTGGAAGTGGGGCATTGTTTGTTGCTGATGGGAAAGGCTCCAGTAGTTTCTGTGTAGCTTTGCCTTTTTTAGCCCGCCCTCAGCTGGCCACAGGTGCGACTCATAAGGGCTGGCTTTTCACTTTCTCAAATGTAGTTTCTTTGCGTTCAATACCAAAAAATTAATTGGTTGAACTTTTCCAAATGTGGTTTTCAAATACAGTAAAAAAACAGGCTTGAAATTTGACATGTTAGTACATATGCTTCACAGAGTTAAGATTTTTTGAAAGCTTTGTAGAAAAAGCTACTTAAAGGCACTGTTTCTTCATGTTGATAATTTATAAGTTCTATTCAGTAAGAAACCCACTGCATTTTTGTTTTTAAAAATGATTTTTATATACAGAATATCCAGTGGGGCTGAGAGCTTGGTTCTTGGTATGCTGCTTTTGCAGTCTGCTAACAGGCTTAAGAGAGGAAAATGGACGACACTCTATAGTCGTGGGCTTTCAGCTGTTTTTAGCAATTTCCCTATCAGTCTCTTGACCACTTCCTCCTACAGCCTGTTGATACTCTCAGCCCTTTGCTTCAGCTTTTCTGTGATAATCTGACTCTAGAATGTAGCTTCATTCATTCATAGGACAGGTTTGTTGTGTAATGTTCAGCGAGTACACTCATGAAAACTTTCATACCATCACTTAATTTTTAGCAAATTATGGTATTTCAGGTCACCAATGTAGCTCAACATTTAAATGGAATTCTACAGTGAAGACATTTGCCTGAAGCAGAACTGTTGCTTGTTTGTTTGTTTGTTTGTTTGTTTGTTATTTCAATTTTTTGTTGTTGGTTTTTAAGACAAAGTCTTATGTACCAGGCTAGCTACAAACTCCTTATCTAGCTGAGAATGAGCTTGCCCTTCTGGTCTCTGGCACCTACCTCCCAAGTGCTGGGTTTGCACTTCTGACTCACCTGCTTCTGTCTCACAAGTGCTAAGATTACAGGCGTGTAACACTATGCTTGTTTTTTGTGATGCTACAGATGGAGCCGAGAGCCTCATGTGAGCTAGACACACACTATCAGCTGAGCCCTATGCTCAGTAAGAACGGTCTTTTAGCAAGTCTACTTTAATATTTCTTTATTTTTTAAAACCATAATCTTTCTTGAAATGAAATGTGAGATAAATCATTTTAGAAAGATGTATTTTTTTAAGTAGTTGGACATTACAGAGTAGCAGTGTTCTATAGCTTAAGAATAAATAGGAAGAAATGTAAGCTATTATGTCAAGTGAAATTTCTGGAGTCATCTTAGTATAGAAAATTATACTTTAAAAAATAATAATGGGGAGATAAACGTTGATATTTTTCTGACTTACTGATTCTCAATGCTGGAATTCAACTTTAAGAAATCTGAATTCTCAGAATCGCTAATTTTTTTAAAAAAATATTTTAAACAGCACTTTAAGAAACAAAAGAGACTAATTCCTGAGAGAACCGTTTGGAAATACTTTGTTCAACTCTGCAGTGCACTGGACCACATGCATTCTCGAAGAGTCATGCATAGAGGTAAGAAAAGCATGGGAAATCTGCAGCATTATCTTAAAGAAGTTTAAAATAGCTTCCATTCAGTCCACGGCGTTACCTGTTTTTGATAATTTATGTCTAAATTATAATTTAGTGGGACTATAAGCGTTAAAGTAAAGCCCTGCTTGATTATAAATAATGGAAAGTATGCTTTGCCCGACTTCTCTAAATACCTTGCTGGTTCTATGGGTAAAGAAAGTGAAGCTACCGGAAAGCAGGGCATGTGCATACGGAAGAGGGTTTGTTGTGTCTCCTTCAGACGAGTACACCGTGGCATCCCAGACTGTTTCTGTGTCCAGCCTCAGTCCTTAATGGAGTCTTCATGAGCAGTCCAGTTGCTGGGCAGAGATAATGCAGTCAGTCACTAAGGGGCTGATCTACTCATTTGGGGGTGTCAGAAATTCTGAAGCAATTTATTTAAGGAGCCATGATTTCTGAAGCCATCCAGTAAATACAATGTGATTAATATTAAGCTATGATTTTATAACTTGTGTAAATATACCAATTCCTTTTCAGTAGCATGTTATTTAAAATTGTTACAAAGAGGGTACAAGTTTATTCTGTGTCTAAAATTTTCATTCATATTCTTTGGAATATTAATTAGACTGGGAAGTTCAAAATATATGAAAATGATTCAAAATACAATGAGTGGTTCACAGTTCAGACTTTCAGATTTAATAGACATTTTGAACCCTTCCACAGAAGGAAATTTCGTATTCCTTTCGGATTCCCCAACTTACAGTATCTCTCACCTGATCTCTTCATTTATCCACAGATATAAAACCAGCTAATGTGTTCATTACAGCCACTGGGGTAGTCAAACTTGGAGATCTTGGACTTGGTCGGTTTTTCAGCTCCAAAACCACAGCTGCACATTCTTTAGGTAAGAGACACAATTTCACTATTTCAGTCAGTTACGTGTGTGATTGTGTTGGTCATGCTTTAAAACAGGCATGGCAGCTTCATGGCGCTGATTGCCGTCTTTGTAAAACTCTTCTAGGAATCAGCTGCTCCTGACAGGTGCTCACAGTTCCCTGTTACCTTTTACATGATGCTTGGAACTTCTGCCTATTTGAATTCAAGCAGGCCCTGAGGTTTTGTTGTTTGTGCTGTGTTTTTTTTTTTTTTTCTTAAATAATGCTGATAAGCCTGGTGTTTACTGTTGCCACGGAGAGTTCCTTTTATCTTATTTGTAATGGCTGTAAGATAACTTAACAAAAAACTGTATTTTGGAAGAAGTCTTCACTGAATTTCTTTTAAATGCCAGAGGTAATAATTCATACATGTTTATTTATTCACTGGGCATGTAACTGTGATAAGAAAGAAAACCTAAAGATCATCATAGTGAATGAGGAGGAACAAAACTATCTCTTTTTATAGAATGGAAGAAATACCCACAGTTGATTCATTTTAGAGTTAACATTATTTTGATGTCCTTTTGTACCCTAAATAGAATTAGTATAACTACCAACATTGTATTAGCAATGGGAAGAAAATTGTTTTGGGTCAGAAACGATAACAATTCCTAGAAGAAATGTTTTTTTAAATTATGTTAAAAGTGGAGTACCTCGAGACTCTCCAAGTCACCTTTTCCTTCTAGTGCATATAAGACACAGGAAATGATTTTTAAAATAAGAATTAAAGCAAAATTAAGTTGGCCTTAATTTAGTTGTGTCTATTTTTGGCCACCGTAATTTCCTTGAGAGTCATTAATTCTTTGGAAGCAGTCTCTAGATGTGAAATGAGGGGCTTTTAAATGGACGATTGAAGACCAGTGATTTAAACTAAATAACCAAACAGTTAAGCATCTGGAGAGCAGCGGGTTGGCGACTTTTGTTTCTGGCATTGTCCCTGAGATTCCATGTGCCTCTGAATCTATCATTTATTAATATTTTTGTTTCTAGAATAGACTTTGGCTTTACGTACAGTGTGGTGGAAATGCTGACGCTTCCTTGAATTTCGTTGTTAGTTATGGAGAACATACAATCCCACAGTGACGTCCTAGAATAGTTAGTTTCCTTCACACTTCATACTTACAGTCACATAACTGCACTGCCTTTTCCAAGTATAAGATTTTGATCTGAAACTTCATAAGGAATCAGTAAATTTGCATAACACTTTGATAAAGTTTTATTTGGGAAGTTACAATTTTTACAGTAGGTGTGGTAGACAGTTTCTAGGAAGAAGCCATGGCCCTTCACACTAAAGACACCACCACTCTGTGCTGCTCATCTGATTGCTGTGTCCTAACAACACCCTGTTGTTAACTCACTTGAAACACTAGCTTATAATTACATGTACACTAATCGCATGTGCCTGTGCACACATGTGTCTTGTTTAAATGCTGTTTGGCAGTCACTCTTGAGCAGGCTGTAGTGGTCAAGCTTTACCGAACTAATTATAAATTTGAAATCCAGATCTGAGCAATTCAAAGTGGATTCAGTCTGAGGCTTACTACTTTTTGCAAAAGTTCTATTTAGGGATTAAAAGCATATATACCTCTCCTGACTTGGGTAATGTGTCAGTCTAAATCATTTGATATGGAGAATAAAGTGAATTTTAATAGATTTAAGAATTCAGTAAGGATTTAGCAAATCAACTCCATTAGGGTCGTGTTATATATGCACATACTGATGCTATGATTCTAATGAATCCTGGGCACTTCTAAACTCCAGCCAGGGAGGGAGAAAAGCAAGGCTCTTTGATGATGAATCCATAATGAACTAATTTCTTCGGTAATTTTGTTTTTCATCCTGGGAAGGGGGATTCTAATTTTTAAAAATTCTTTTATTCTTGCTGATCTCTTGTGCATAGTGAAGATTCTGATGGCGTGCAATTCATGTTTCCATGACAAAGTGCACTGAGTAACTTGGTGAAGTTTGAACGTCAGCTTGTGTCAATGATCATTGGACCAGCAGACTCCAGGATAGTCTCTGATTTTATACATACATACATACATATACATATACATATACATATACATATACATATACATATACATATATATATACATATATATATATATATATATATATGACATTATAGAGCAAGAATAGATGTGCTGACACACCTTTAGCTGTTTATCGCAGGTTGGCCCTATTTTTTACTTCTAGAGAACTATTACTCTTCTGCTATATACATTTATTATTATAAGCAGATTTGTTGGCTTTTAATAGTTGAGCATGAGAAGTAATTAAGTGTATGGCTACCTATACGAATTTATTTTGCTCATAAAAATATGGTAGAGCAACTTTTTTATTGTATAGTGATGCATTTTTCTGTTTTCCTGATAAGTAAAGTCTGTGGCGTGCTTAAAATAGGCCTGTTAGTGAAACTGTGAATAAGATGCTAATGCAATTCATAGGGAAAAATATTTTTAAAAAATGGAAACCTAGGATCTAGCTTGTTGGCAGAGTGCTTGTCCAACATGCACTCTGACCTGGATTCTATTCTCAACAACTCATAATACAGGAGGCACTGTGCATGCCTGTGTTCCCAGGATGTGTGGGGAAGGCAGGCAGAGCAGAGGTTCAAGTTCATTCTCTGCTACCTAGGGATGTCTAGGCCATTCTGTTTTACATGAGACTCCATAACAATAATAAATGAATTAATAGAAAGGAAAAAGAAAAATGAAAATTACCTGAGTATTACAGTAAAGTCTGTGGTGGAGCCAAATTTAATTTTACTTTTTCAAGGAACTTATTTTTGTTTTGTTTCTAGAAATTTAGTTTATAAATGCAAAGCTCTCAGATTTTGGAAGAATAGCTATGCATGTAGCATTTCTACGTCCTCAAAATGTACACATTTGTTGAGAAATCAGAACATCCTCCTGGAATCTTTTATTTTTTAATGTCTAGAGGAGATGGGCTAGCCTATGGCTGTTTCATTTACCTTTGTTTCGCAGCTTTTGTGTAAACTTCATCTTTGTAACTACTCAGCATGCCGTGAGCTCTGGGCTTCCCTTATACCTTCTGGAGCAGACACTCATAGAGAAGACCATGTTTCTAATCAGCCTCACAACCTATTCTGAAAAATATGACAACATAATAGAGATATTAATAATTCCTGAATACAGAGGTTAGCAATTACAAATACAGAATCTGATGTGGGGGTCCCAACCCTTGTCCAGCCCTTCATTCAACAGCCAAACCCTGGGGCCTCAGTCTTGATTGCCTTGTCTGGCCCAACCACAGCATCCGCCTTCTCTACTCCCCATCCCACGCTCGCATGGACTCTAACCCCTTTGTAATGATGGGCTGGGGAAATGACCCCTGTTTGCTTCTTGTCCTCTTCTAAATCGTGTCAGCCACTCCCACTGGAGTGATTATCCTTTCAGTTCCTTTCCTTGTTACTTCCATCCAGGTTTGATCTTTCTTTGCTGCTCGAGGAATGTCCTCCCAGCCCTTCAGGGTCTTTTAGAGTTCACTGGTCTCTAATGCCCTATTCTTATGATTGACTCCATTTTCCCTCCTTAACTGTGCCTCCTCTACCTCTGCTTTGTTCTGAGCATGGGAAACACCACAGTATCCTAGACACTACTGGGTTTATGTGCTCACAGCTCTGGAGCTCTTTCAACCATGAGGCTCGTTAATGCTTCTGGAACTCACGTTCTAGATTTACAACTTAAGGGTCCAGAACCAAGGCTACAGCAACACTCGGGTTGCCAGGGGTGAGCACAGGGATGTTATTGGCTTGAATATTCAGAACAAAGGCTGCAGGGGATGTCTTGTGCTTCCACATGGAGGGGGGCAAGGGTTGCTAGAAACTCCTCAGTTTCATTTCCGGTCTGAATTTGAATTGACTTTTGGTTGTGCTTTCAGAAACTTTTTACTGTTGCCCTGGTTTCCTTGGCCTCAGCTTTTAGCTGTGTGATTCCATAAACTATAGGTTGCACTCCATAGTTGAGAGATTTAGACAAATCTTTGTCTTTGTGACACATATCCAAAGCTGAGGAAGTAGTAAGATGATTTGATGTGCCAAGAAGGAAGAGGGGAGCATAGTTAGCAAGTGTGAAGTGGGGCAGGCCAGTCAGTCAAAGGATCAGAAAAAGAGGCTACTGTCACATAACCTCAACAGTGACTGCTCAGCCTCACAAGGAGGTCAAGATGAGCTCCAGTTTGCTGGAGCAGGGGAAAGGAGGAGTGGAGCCAGATTTAGGAGACATTTGCATTGTTGTGAATCCTACCATACTGCACAGGCAAGTTTTTACAAGATTTTAATGAACAGAACAGCATGCTCTGGGTTGAAGATAGCACCCATGAGTGTCTGTCCTCGGCTTCATTCAGGACAAGCATGTCTAGAGTTGTCTACGCAGCTGATTTCAGTTTTGCCGTGTGCCAGGAGCTTTCCTTTTTCCCTTTCTGAGTATTTATGGACCAGGAAGATGGTTGATTTCTACTGTGATCTGCAATGTGGACTGTTCTCTAGGTTCAGTCTTCTTTTAAAGCCCCTCTATTTCATAGGTGAATTTAGGACTTTGATTTTTGCTTTGCCATTGATATGGCTAGGGCTCTGTGTCTTGGGAGTCTGGTTGTAGAATAGTCTTCTTATCCCTGTGAAGTTTGCCTTCTTTTCTTTCATATTGTTTGTCAATGTCACAGATGTAACAGATGTTGGGAAACCTGGTATCTATTCACATCCTTAAAAATTTATGGTGAAGACACAGCTCTCTCTTGATCCAGCTTTCTGATTGACTAGGTCAGTGGCTTTCAGATTTCTTAAGGGTAACCCCCAACCAAATCATGATCCCGTGGGACTGGAATTGAGTATGCTGAAGCACAAGTTGCATGTAGCCAGGTTTTGTACTGCAAACGGCTGGAGTGTTCTGACCTCGTTTTGTTTTATTTCAATTGAAACAATGCCAATTGCAAGCTGGTGTATTGGTTTCACATTCGTTGATGAGTTGCCTAGCCTGCTGTTCATAAACCATGAGTCCAGATCTCTGGAGTTTATGTTTATCTCCTCTGCACCTTGATTCCCATTTTCTCCACTTGGAAACATTCCCCTGACATACTCTCTGATCGGTTCAGTTGGTCAGATATAACTTAGCCCTGTGTGGTATTCCCTGTGCTGCCGCAGGTGGGGAGTGACACACACGAGGCTTCTCTACAGTCTGCAGAGACTCATGAGTGTGTCCGTTCTGGTGTTGAGGAAAGCACAGTGGAGCTGTTTAGAAGGTGGTGCGTAGGTCTTTGGCTTCCTAGTTTGGACTTAATTCTCACAGAGATTTAATTTCCCATTATAACAGCACTTAGTGGCATTTTTCTTGCACATTTTATGGTTTTCTAGCTTTCTATTCGATCTGGAATTAACTAGCCTAGTCTGCTGTGGCGTTGCATGTGAGTCTACTCTGGAACATAGTTTGCTTTCTCTCACTCCATTGCTCATGTCTCTTCTAGAAATAGGAAATTAAAACAAAGCTGGGAGCTGGGGCTCTGGACAGGTTTTGCATAAAAGGGTGAGTTGAACTGAATGTGTTCATGGGGATGAGTTTATGTTGAAGAATAAAACATTTTTACATTAAAATATTTTAATGTCACCCCAGAGTACTTTGAAGCCTGCACTTGTTCCAGGTACTACCTCTACTCCCCGAAAACACACACACACACAGACACACACTCACACACATGTACACAGACACACACGTGTACACACATGAACGCACGCATACACAGTAACAGCATTTCAGGCAGCCCCAATCCTGTATTATCTTCAGTTCAGCATTTGGTTTGGGGATTGCATGATGAGAAAGAGCAGGGAGATCACTAACTGGCTCTTTAAAGCCTTGACTATGACACAGTGTACGTCCACTCACATTTCATCATCCAGGACAAGTCTCCTGTCTCCTCTTAACGAACCGGAAAAGCAGTTCTCCATGTGTCCAAAAGAGCAGAGCCCAGGAATAATGGACAGAGATAAAGGAAAGGTGCCTCATTTCGTCTTGTATCTGTGCTGTATTTATTTTCGTGGCATCATTGTAGCTATTCCAGATAACAAATAATGAACTTTTTAATGGGAATAGTTGGGAATGAAGTGGGAGTCATGTGTGACATTATAGAATTTTCACCTTTCTAAACTAGGATACTCTGAGTATAGAGGTTTGCTGTGGTCCCCCTGAGTATTGACCCTGGAGATGGTTCTCTGGATTGGTGCTTCTCAGTTATCCCTTATGCTAATCACTGTGTTTGAGCAATCTACACAGTTAAAATAAACATTTTTACTTGTCACGCTTTAAAAAGTCTGGACTAAATGTCACATGATCTGTTAACTGTTTTCTGCCTCCCTTTAGTTCTCCCACTTGTGAAATACGGATAATTACTTAGATTCATGTCAGTGAATGGCCAAGCAGAAGCTCACTTGAGTTAGGGAAAATCAGTTTATCTGTAACAAGTGTTACTCTTCCTATAGTGAGTATATTAGCCTCTCTTGCTCTCCCACCCCCCTTTTCCCCCACCAAAACAAAACCAAACCAAACGAAGAAAACCTTCACAGAATGATCCAGTGAGCTCTCAGACATCACACATTTTTAAGCCCTGTATGATTTGCTGTGCCCCTCAGTGTCTGGTGTGGGTCTGGTGGAGTATCCTTGGTGCATGGAATTAAATTCTCACTCTGTTATGGAATGCAGGAATCTTCATCACATGAGGACTGTTGCTGTTTACAAACCACCACAAACACAGTGGGACGAAACAATAGAAATGTATTATCTGGCAGTTTTATAGATCCTATGCCCAGGCTCATCTCAGTGTGCTACCTTTACGCCACCTGCAAGGCTCCTGCAGGATGTAGGTCACCATAAGTTTTGTGTCGACTTAGGGTTCCTGGCAGAACTAAGCCTTTTGGTGCTGTTAAAACTCTGGTCCCATTTCCTTAACTGCCTATTGGTTAAAAGCCATTCCCACCTTCTAGAAACAGAATCTATTCCTTGGCCATGATATGACCCTCTCTTCCACTTGGAATCTCTCCTGTACTCTTGTGCCTCTTTCAGGTCATCTAAGGTAATCTGTATGATAACAAGTGTAACTTTATGTCTGCAAAGTGCTCTTATGCCAGACACATAATGCAAGCAAGTGCAGCACTGGGAAGAAGGATCACAGGACCCGCATTCTGTCCATCAGTCCATCCTAAAAGACAGGGCTTTTAGTGGAAAAGTGGTTTAATAGTATTAATTTTATTATTATTGAAATAGAGTATTTTTTTTTCTTTTCTGTTCTTTTGTGGGGAGAAGGGGGCCAGTGAGGCAGGTTTGTGATATGTGGAAAGTTATTCCAAAATGTTTATTCAGGCCACAGTGGGCTTCTCACTTCAACAGAGGATAGGCTTCTTATGCTCTGGGATGTAGGGAAAGAGAAAAAAGCAACAAGAGAAAAGCCCAATTAGGAAAATTAATCCGAGATACAGATCCTACCACCTTGCATGCTCCAGTATACTTGGTTGAGGTGGTTATCTGCTGTTTAAGGAAGTGCGCTTACTAATACATACCCAGAGTGCTCTGCTGGCCTGCTTCAGCGAGAGCACAGATCAGTAGACAAACTGTTGTTTGCATGGGGTTGTGCATGCCTTCATAATGACCTGAGAAGAGGAAAGATGGACAGAGTTTTTCTGCATGCACATGTATGAATTTAATGGCCACATGTGTTTGTTCTATACCTTTTTTTTTGGTTTTTGTTTGTTTGTTTGTTTGTTTGTTTTTCGAGACAGGGTTTCTCTGTATAGTCCTGGCTGTCCTGGAACTCACTCTGTAGACCAGGCTGGCCTCGAACTCAGAAATCCACCTGCCTCTGCCTCCCAAGTGCTGGGTTAAAGGTGTGCACCACCACTGCCCGGCTGTTCTATATCTTAAAATGAAATCAATTTTAAAACCTAACTTGACTGCACCAATATTGGTGTCTATGCCAGGCAAATACTAGAACTCTCCAGGGAGCAATTGTGTTGCTGTTGTTGTCATAGGACAGTTGAACTCGTATTTATCTTTTGAAAGGAGACAGGCATCTCTCCGGTTTCTGTGATGTCATGGGCAGAGTAAATGCACTCCTGCCGTTCGGACTAGATACCAGAATTTCACACTGGAGTCTCTTGAGTTTACCATTCGTGTTCCCCACACTATTTCCAAGTGTGATGCATCCTCTGATTTCAGCTCAGAAAATTAGTGTTTCTGAAGTAGGCATTAAAACAGGTTCCTGTCTGGTGCCAGGTGCCACCTGTGGTCAGGCACTTGTTGTCCCCACACCTTTTCTGGCTCCTCTCCATGAGTCCGTCTTTGCTGTGCCCCTCGCATTGTGTGGGGTGCTATGGAGAGTAGAGACAGCATATGTTCAACCAGTCCTCGAGGCCACCTCCCCTGGTTTATTTTTAACTTTCAGTCCTTTCTCGACTTAAGTACTTGCTCTGGGAAGAAGCTATTATCTGTTTTAAGCTGTGCACATTTAACCTCTCAGCCACCATAACAAGTGTTTATTTAAAACAACACAGTACTGTATCATAGTACAATTTACACGTGCAGCCCTCTGCATTTCTAGCTTTTCCTGCCCGTGTCTCTGCTTTTGTGGTTTGGGGAGGTATAAACACTTTCAGTTACGGTTCACAGTCGTCAGTTTAATGAAATAACTGACGGCTAAATGGACTTGAATTCCAGGCTGCCAGGGCAAGTCTTCTATCTCTGGCAATTTGCCTGACCTGGCAGGCCTCTTTACTGATTGAAGTACAGCATCTCAGACAGCTCCTTGGAACAAGCTCTGTGCGGCTCAACTGTGGCCCCACAGCATTAAGGATCTGCTCTGTTTATTCCTATCTCTCAGACCTAGAACGGTGTGCACCACAGGTAGCACCTGAACATTTGTTAAGCCAGTCGGATAACACACACAGTGACTCTGGATGCTGGACACACAGTGTAGGGTCCAGAACAGGGAAGCAGTGAAATCCACTGAGTCTTCCTTCTGTGGTGTCAAAAGTGTCATCAAGAATGCCTCACAGATGACAGATTTTATTTTCTGAATGTTTTTTTTTTACAGAAGAAATACTGATCTAGACATCCCATGTTGACCTCAGATTATACTCATAATAATGAAATAAATTTGGTCTCTTTCCATTCAGTCTGCCAGCAACAGTTCTGGCTGACTCATAGGTACAAAGGAAAAAAATGGGAATAAACGCTTTGTCTCTCATTTGTGTATTTAAATCAAACTATGGTTAAGATGACTTGTGTCTTTTAGTTTTCCCAGCAAGGACCGTTCAAGGCATTCTCTTCTACAGATTAGTCTGACTTTGAGAAAAAGAAACATTTCTGGGCTGAATTGGTTTATTTCTCTCAGACTGTTCTCATTTGGCCGACGTAAAGGACAGCTCTTAAAAGCGCCATATCATTTTTTTAATCATATAATTTTCCATATGGAGTTTTAAAAGTTTTTTTAGAAGCACTGTTGAATTAAAGAGTAACCCATGTCTCAGAGATAGCTCATTTTACACACTATCCCGTGTCATAGATAAGGAAATGAATAAAAACTAGGCCTAGGGGACCAGGCCACATATCTCAGTGGGGAAGTGTGCTTTTGCAGCCAAGCCTGACAGTGTGACTTCAGTCGGAAGACTCGACGTGGTAGAAGGAGAGAATGTGTTCCTTCAAGTTCTCCTCTGACTTCCACATGTGCACTGTGATGTGTGTGTGTGCACACACACATGCACACACGCACACTAGATAAATAAAGGAAGAGAAGAGAGCATAGGCGGAGGTAAAGGGTGAAACACATTCCCAGCTTTTGGCCAGTCCTCTGTTGCCTCCTTGATTAAAAGCACAAAGATAGAATCCAGCTTCCGATAGTATAATGAAGTGGCTTTCCTTATGCTAGGTTTTCTCTTTGGCCAAGTCTACAGAGATTAAAGTGCTAAGTTTTTTGAAAACGTTCTGCAGTATAGCTCATTCTAAAGAAATGTTCCCGCATCAGTTACAGCTTCCGGGATAGCACGTGGAGCTTACTGTGGAACTTTGGAAAAAACCAGTCACTTTATTCAGAGTAAACTTTAAGGAGGATTTACTTTTTATGAAGTGTGCACCACGTACAACACTTCTCATACAGCTAGGTCAGCTTGTGTCAGGAAAGGGTTTCAGTTTTACAGTTGGAAGATTTTCATAGTATAGTATTAGTATAGATTAAAGAAAGGTCAGATAGCATTTTCAGTGGTTGGCAGTTTTCTTCTGAAGCCAACCCTTTTCATTTAAAAACAAAAATCATCCATCTCCTACCCACTGTTCCTCATGTCAGGAGGTTAAAATGGCGTAAGCATCTACTCTTGCAAAATGCATTCTCATCTTACCCATAACCATAAATTCTTGGAAGGTAAGTAGAGTTGTGCATCACGCTGCCTTGGGTGCCTCCATATGTCGCTGTCTGCATGATTGCTTTAGTATCTGGTCCTCTCACTCCACGATTCCCTTGCTTTGTACAGATGTTTAAAAAGTCAAAACATTCTTCAGGCAACAGTCATCACACACACACACACACATACACACACACACACACACACACACAAAACCAGCTGCCATGGAGTTTAAGGAAAGGATTTTAGGAAAATAATTATGTCTCCATTAGGTTGAAATGTTGAAAACATAGCAGTGCATGCAAATGCACTGCAAAATCTCTTAAGCCCTTAAAAGCATAGTTCTGTCTGTTTGAAAGGGAGGAGTAAGGATGTCTGTGATGTGATGGGGCGGGACATCTTTGCTCAGCTCAGTCTGAAGTACAGGTGGGTCCAGAGCATTGGGGCACATCAGGGAACATGTTGGAGAGAGGCTCCATCCGGAAGCTCCCTCTCAGGACTCTGGTCATCAGGGATTATGCATTTGCCCATTGCCAGTATTGCAGAATGCAAAACTCTGTGCTGACTGTTGGAGATGTGCTGTTGAGGAGGTGGGTAGCTTGCTTGGGTTTGTGCTGTAATATATTCTCAGAAAGCCTTTGCAATAAGACATGCGGAAACAGTTGGAAGATGATCATTGCTTAGATGAAGAACCAGCATTTACGTTTAAAACCTTAGTGCTGGGTCTGTGACTTCACACTGACCCCAGCAGCAGTGCTATGGAGGGCACTGCTCTCCACTCAATTCATCATTTAAAGTGTAGTTTGGAGCTCCTCATTCTTTCTCTGTGTACCCTTCACGTGTGGGATGCTGTCTGTGAGCCAGGCTGGTGTTGTGGTTTAGGTGTTACCTAGGCTGAGGCTAATCTCTGTAAAGTGTTAGCATTTGTTCGTCCTCTTCCCTGTCATCAATCTTTCACACTCATATCAAACCCCTAAAGTATCAGCAGGCTTCCCAGAGCTCCTGGTTAAAATTACCTTTTGCTTTCTGTAAACTCTGAACCTTCAAGCTTGGTGTTTCCAGCCGCCCCCTGTGGTTCCCAGGAAGCCTCTCTCTGCATCCCTCCCTGCCAGTCTCTCACTTTCTGTCCTGGAACCAGAAGCTATCTCATTATTGCAGCTACACCCACCAGCCTTCCTTCAGCAGAGGAAGTGTGTACATCCAGCCAGTAATTGCAGTTGCTTATGCAAACTATGAGGAGGTGGTCTGAGCTGCATACGCTACAGGCTTGTGTTGACTTCCCACAACAATGACACTTTGAAGCTACGTCCCCCCCCCACACACACACACACATATGATGAGCAACTCCTTCCTCTGACACTACTGAAATATGCAAACTTGCCTTCAAGGTATAAGCTACAATTAACTGATTTCTTAAGGTTTTCCCCTTTATTTTTATCTCAGAGTAGTTTGGATTTCCTTTGAAATGTGATTTTCTTGCTTCATCAGATTCATTCGTTCACTTCTCTATGTGCTTGACTCTTAGATCCACTCTGGCAAGGAGTATCGATTCCCTGAGAATGGATTCTGTCCTAGGTAAAACTGTGACGCTTCCACGCTCAGCACAGTTGAGATGCCACACACAGATCTTAGGACATAACTTTATTCTGTTGCTGACTCCTGCTTCCAAGGGTGGTGCTTTGATTATTGGTGTGGCTCTTAATAGTGTTTCTGATTGAAGTCCCCTTTACAGTATTGTGAATTATCTCTTTAAGATTATAAAAAGATTTTAAAAAACCTAAGGTTTTTTTTTTCGTTGTTTTTGGTTTTTTAAGTAATAGAAAAACTAGGAAGTATCCTTTCTCTACAAGCAGTGGTACATTGTTATTGCAGGTTGCCTTTGGTAAATAAGATTCATGAATACCAAGCGCAGACCTCGATTTGCTGTTTACCAAAGAGCTGTAATCTAATAATGGTGATGTAATAGTTGAGATATTTGAAAGTAAAGGTATTCCCTTTGAAAGTCACTTAAATGTTTTTACTCTATGAAGCATAATGCACATGATGTTGTTTTCTTAAAAATAATGTTAGCATTTTGAAAACAGTTACAAGAGAATAAAAAAAAAGTACTTTAAAACAAAACCAAAAAGTATCCAAATGATCTTTGTAAGAGCAGGAATTCTGGTCCTTTGGTATCAGTGCTAAGGCTGTGTTCTTAGGCTAGCACAGCATCTGGTTTGTGACAGTCCCTCTCTTCCCTCCACAGTGACTAAGCACAGCATCAGCAGTTTGATCCCTGTGTCAGGAGCCAGGACTGTGTTCTCAGGGCTGCTTCTGTAGAAGCTGGTTGAGCACGCAGTGTTTATATATACTCTTCCCGGATCTTATCTAATATTTAACTTCAAATATTATTATGTTCAGTTATTTAAGATAGAGAAGCCATATTGAAAAGAGCAAAATCCCACGTGAATCCTTTGCATAACTTTCTCTGAAAAAAAAAATCTTTTTTGTTTTCTTCTTAGTTATCCTTCTTACCTTCTCCTTGGATGGATCCAGGGAGACAATAATGAGTTTAGGCCACCACACTGTTTTTTTTGTAGTATAGATATTAATGTACTCTTGAATAGTAAGGTAAAATAAACTGAGTAATCTCAAAAAACCTGGTGAGTCTAACAACATTTTGCTAATTTCGTTTTTCAATTAAAATTTTGTATTTAATTTTTCAATATTTTTTATTTGCCTTTAAAATTAAAATACCATTACCAATTACATTATTTTTCTCCTCCAATTCTTTCTACAACCCCTCCCACGTACCCACACCCCCCAACCCCACCCTGCTTTTACCCTCTCAAATCAGTGTTTAATTTCTTCTAGTAGCTACATCTTCATTTTATGGTCCTAGTTTTATTGGATTTGTCTTTTCAGTGGGTACACCTTACTACATGTCTCCAGAGAGAATACACGAAAATGGATACAACTTCAAGTCTGACATCTGGTCTCTTGGCTGTCTTCTATATGAGGTAGGCACTGTTGATGAATTCTGTACATTGATACAGTTTCATTCATGTTATATATTCAATATTATAGTTCACATTTATTTTACTCTGGATGATATTTTGCAGTCTGCCTTCTTTGAGATGAATTAATTCATCAGGTAATGACTTATTTCTAAGTCCCAACATACTTATGTTATCTAATATATTTTCATAATTTTTGGACAAGAAATTTAAGTCCTGCTTTAATAAAATGCTGTTCTGCTTATCATGTGCACACACACACACACACACATGTATGAGAGAGATAAAGGAAGTGAATTTTTTTAATACATTGCAGGAGAATAATGTCATAGATTTAAGACACAAAAGTAGTTAAGTCTCTTTATAAGTATGTTGTTTCCCATTTATACAAGTGAAATCCAGCTTTAAGGATGGCTTCCAAATAGCTGAGCCTTGCAGGTTACCATGTAGGCTTGAATTCTGTTCTTAGCATAGGGGTTAGTGTCCCATAGATGGGTTCTCTACTAATACTGAGATGACGTCTTGTAGCTGTAGAAAAGAGTGCCTGGCTAACACAGTTTTCAGCATTCTCCACAGCCATTCAGCATACTCCAAAGTATTGACAGTAACCGGAGTCAGTGACTCCTATAGTCAAAGATGCTAACTAAAAACCAGTGAGCATCTAAGTGAGCTTTCCTGAATTGAAGAAACACAATGCATGGAGCCATTTCTGTGTTTCAAGAAGGAATCTAAAGTTGGCGTCTGTTTTTATCTCCTGACCCAGTGTCATCAGTGTGATTGTGGCTCATGTATGTGGAGATAGCTCCTCCATGTGCTTCGTGGAACGCCTGCCGACTTTTTGTAGTTTTGCTGATTTCAGATTCCTTCATTTAGGGAAAACTGACCTTTCTGGCTTTCTGCTTTCTCTGATGACTAAGGACTGCTCAAGGGACTTCACAGTGCTCCTGCATGAACTCACCACAGTCTTGACTGTGAAATATTAGGAATTAGTGACGTAGAAGAGCATGTGCAGCTTGTGTCCATGGGCCCATGAGGGGCCCATGCTGTTTGTGTATCCTAATGTGTCCGTGGGTGATGGGATGTTTTGGCTCACTCTGGATTTTGCTGATAATTTTGGGAGGGCAATATTGATCCAGAAAAAAAAAATCCGGTAAAGCCAGTTCTTAAGTTAATCACTTCATGTGATATTTTTTTTCCTTTTGAAAAGTTTTTAATCTGGCTAGGTAGCATTAGAGTAGTTCAGACCATAATCTGAAATCAAAGGAATATTTTCCCTTTAAACAGCCTGAAACTGGGTAGGAAATGAGTTCTCATAATGAGATGAAATTCAGCACTGGCAGGAGAAAAGCTGAGCTGAGGTACTGTTAGCTGAGTTAATGTTAGAGGAAGAAGTTATTGGTTCTTTCAAGACTGACAATCTCAGTATCAAAATTGAAACAATTATCTACATTGTATTATTGCCTTTGAGAGGCAGGATCCATTTTTATATGTGAACATCAAAATAAGAATTATTTCTTTGACCATTCCCACGTTCTCAAGGAACATGTGTCTTGCTAATTTCAAGTGTTTACCACGTTCATGTTAGGGACTATCTGGATGCATTTTCTCGAACCCCCCTCGCAAGAGTTGGCAACTTTTGCAAAACATTTCATCTGTCTTTATATTCCACATTTCCTTGTTTATCTTTTGGTGTAATTTAGCTTTTCAGAATTGTCTGTAGCATCAGATAGATGTATTTTCTATCATAATCCACCAAGAAATTACCATTAACAATGAAAGAGTAGGAAGCCCTTTTTCAGAATGTACTTTAAACTCGGGAAATTAGACTTTCAAATATTCCCGAAACCTTTTGAAAAAAAAAAAAAAACCAGGAGTGCGGTTTTAATTGATATGCAACAAAGTAGACTTTACTAATTAAAATCAAGATGCTGTGCTTTGCTACATGGACCTTTACATGGAAACGTAGGTTTTACACATTTCCTTTATTGTTCTGTGCAGCAATCGCATCCTTACAGGGTTGTAGGTTGGTGGCTTACAGTTCAAAAAAAAAGAGAGCTGCCACCAGGCCCGAAGACAGACAGTGGGCTTTCGTCCCTCCGACGCCCCCAGAATACTAATGAGGAAAGTCAGACCCTGGAGGTCAGGGAGCGAGTCAATCATTCTAGCGATCGTCTCAGTGTGCAGGATCAAATTAGCCTGAAAAATTCAGCTGCTGGGAGGAGAGGGCGAGCAGCTGTCAGGGGCAGCGCCGAGATGCACTAATGAACCAGATGAATAGTGCAAAAGCTGGAAAATAAAAACAGGACAGTTGACATTTTTCATCTGTCAAAGCAGGAGATGCATGAAAATATACTATTCCTGTTTAACTCCTTAGGGGACATTCAGACTTTTTTTTTTTTTTAACACTCTGCAGTATTGAGACAAAAGTAATATAATGAACTCCTATCATATGATAGAAAATGGATGTACATTTACTTAAGGTCTTAGAAAGGTGGAGAGATGGGAGTTCATATCGACAGCGTGTTTTTAAGGTGGCATTGTTAACATTTGATTTTATCGTATAGTGTCCATGCATTTTACATGTAAACATTGCTTATGATGGTGGGTCCTCCGTTAGAAATTCTTGCTCAGTGTTGTGTGTTTGGGGCATTCAAATTGTTATTTACTTTGTGTTATCTTGTGGGACAATTATCCCCAAGGTTATTCTGTGTGAACATGTGTGTAGGTTTTATATGAAATGCGGGGTACGTAAAACTGCATGTAAAGCTGCTTTCCGGGCGGGATTTCTAATCCTGTCCCCCTCCCGGCTGAGGCTCTGAAGGAGTTAAGCCCGGCCTCGAGCACAGAAGACAGATGAGAGCCATTTTCAGCTTGTCCTGTCCCCACTGACGCTCACTGAGTAGCACAGCATGGACCAGCGTGTTTCACACACACTCTGCCTGTCTGGGGAATGTACACATTGTCCTTCCAAAATCAAACTTATTAGCACATGTAGAAAAGGGTGACTGACTCTGGGGCAGCTTGGCACTCCATGTTGTATTCTTGGCGGCTGCGGCTCAGAGATTTAGAAGGTTTTGAACAGGATGCGAACATTTTAAATTGAATTTTTAGTTTGTAACCTTGCTTACCAAGTAGCTGCTTGTGCTTTTAAATGTCAAGTTGAAGCCATGTCTTAAAATACATTGAAATTCAGTAATGTCTCTTTTAAAGTGGTTCTTCTTCTAAGTCATGTTTTTATTGGCATAAAGAAACCATCTTTGGATACCTTGAATTCTGTCTAGGAATTATGGATTTTTTTAAAACACATTCACTGTTTCTGAGACAGTATTAAAAGAACAGTTATGATTTAAACTATCTAAGGATCAATTACAATATAAAAAATCTTTTCTTTCACAAAATAGCCATTTTTAAAGAATATACTATGTATGATGAAATGACATCCATTCTGTTGCTTAAGTCCTTGATATATTTAATTCAATTTGACATCACCTTTATGTTATATTTGACCATTACATAGTTGAGCCATACCACTTAATAGCTGTTTTGTGATGTAATATGGCTGTATATTCACACACAATATCTTCCATTTCTTAATATTGTTTTACGTTGTGTGAGTTATGCTAGCCATTCCTCTTAAGGAATTTTAAATGTTTCAAAAATTAAAATTAATATTTTTTCACACTTAATGCTCAGAAAAGGCTAATCATAAAAATCAAAATGCTCATTTAATTTTATTCAAAGTATTTATAATTATTTTCCACCTCAGTTTCCTGTACCTGATGAAGTCACCTTTAGAGTTACTTTGTACGTACGTACGTCAGTTTCACTGTGAGTGTTTTGCAGATGGCTGCATTGCAGAGTCCTTTCTACGGCGACAAGATGAACTTGTACTCTCTCTGTAAGAAGATAGAACAGTGTGACTACCCGCCTCTCCCTTCGGATCACTATTCAGAGGAGGTAAGGACTCTTTGGCCCATACGTTGGTTCATTTTGTCAACATATTTTACTAAGGGATTTTACTTTCCTCAGAAATGCAGATGGATGGTCCAGGTGGCAGAAAGAGCACTTTGATTCCTTACATCTTCTGAGTCTTGCTGTTAGATGAACTCTGCAGCTCAGTTTGGAGTGGGTCACAATGCAACATGTGAGAGAACCATAGTTGGCTTTCCTGATGGAAAGCAAACCCGTAGAAGGCAATTGTTCTAACCCAGCACTAGTCCCCTAGCCTCTTGTGAAGAGACTGAGTCCTCAGTTCCAACCTCTCAGACAAGAAAACAATGAGAACTCAACTTTGGGAGACCTTTGCTCCTGGTGTTTCTCAAATCTGAACTATGTACCTCTCAGCCACCTATCTCTGGGTCTTTTTCTTTCTCCTTTCTCATTGGGCAGTACCTTTCCTCTCAGCCCTCATGGCTTCAGCCACATTCCTCTGGGTAAGTCTTTTAAGGTTACTGTGCTAGGCCTGTTTATAAAATACATTAGATGGGACTGGCAATTTTCAAAGGCTTTCAAATATGAATCCTTGCTTGCCTTGCTAGTACACTGGAATGAGTTGTTTTGGCACTTACCCAACATCCAGTTTTTCATTAAACCATCTTCCATTTTATCCTAATATATGATGATTATTTGAGGGGCGTGCAGAATAGCAGTGTCTCGGGTCAACTAAGATGAGCTTGCAGGATCATTTGGGACTTCTCATCTGGGACCTACCTATGAAAGCACTAAAGTCTTGGCCATCTCCGTCTCATGAGCAACAGATATTTTTGCCCCAGGAAAATGGAAAGGAGCAAAGGAAAAATGGAGAACAATTATAGTGTTCACATATTAAGTAATCTTGTCATACTTTCTATTGTGAAATGAAAAGCATCTGGTTCTAGTATTATACAAGGAAATCTGAGTCCGTGCAGCTTGAATAATAAACATCTCTAAAGATTTTTTTCACTCTATGTAAATCATGTGTGTTCCCAGAATATAATTAGTACATATTCATCTAATAGTCTGAAACTGATAACAACTGATGCCTGCATGTTTGCTTCCTGGCATTGTATTTAGATAATTAGAACATACTCTTCGGAAGCAACGGTGATAATTTAAAGTATTATCTTTATTTGATGCTAATGCTCTTATGTTAGCCATTTTTAATTATTATTTTGGGTATAGAATATAAATATGGCCTTTCACAAAACCAACTTCAGAACTAGAGGCCTGGAAATACAGTAGAGTGTGAACAATAATGCAAAACGGTAGCAAGAATGTCAGGCGCCGCTCTTTGTTGTGTCATTCAGGCTGCCTTCTTTTCTCCGTGAAGCACATGAATATTTCACGTATCTGCATCCTCATCCCCTATTCTTCTTGACTAATTTTCAGACTGTCTGAATTTGCATTTCACATGGTAGCTGATTAGGAGATGCCGAGTGCAGCAGCGAAGCCTCAGCAGGCAGTTACCATGGTGACCTTCAGCAGGATTTTAATGATGATACCACTAGTGGTTCGTTGAAGTCGGCCTGCCTGCAGGGCTACTTCACTGCAGCTAAGTGTGAAGTTGGATATGCGGCTTCTCAGCCAAGGGGCAAATATCAAAGTCTGGCCCAGATAGAAGGTCTTCAAGTTGGGAAAGGAAAATAGATTCCACTTTTTACTTTGCTCTGTATAGTTACCAGTTCCAAAAAGAGCTATGAAGCAGAACATGTTATAGGGTGCACCTTCCAGAAGAGACAGTGCAGTTTCTGGTAATGGTAAAGCCTTTGTCATGTCCTGATGAGGTGGGAGGCTGGAATGCCTTGGTAAACAAGGAAAATAATTCTTGAGAAGCAAACTTGAAAATCATGGTGAAAAACATGCAGTCTGTATTAACAGAGTTTCTTTAATCTGATCAGGAATGAGGAGTTCTACAAGACTTTGAAGTGCTGGTGCTGCTAATAAATGTTTTCCTCCTTAATGAGGAACTAAATTTGTTTATAAAATAATTACTGCAAATTTGTGGTAGCAACAGAATCCTAAGCAGATTTACTGCCACCATAATGACATTAGTGAGCTCTCCAGTGCTTATTATAAAGGCTGTTCAATGGTTTTAAAATCCACATTGGTGTTTGTTAGGTTAGCAGAGAATAGGGACCATGAGAAGGTAAGTGCCAACTTTACCACTGAACTTGTCCTAAAGACTCAATCTATGTGTCTTTACAAGTTAAAATGGTAGGTTTCTGTAAGAGAAAAAAATGATAACTTTGAGTATGTCGAGAGCTTTCCAGATTTACTGAGGCACCCATATATTTTTAAGCTTCCTGCCCATTAAGGATTTAAAAGGAACACTTCATCCTAGGGCAGCGATACTTGCAAGCCCGCTTCAGCAATAGGAGTTGTAAGAAAAATAACAAGACTTCTAAATACAATTTAAAAGAACTCAAGAGCTTAAAAAATGAGAATTTCCCCCATGTTATGTCCTACAAGATAATTATAGTTTAACACTAAAGATCAAAAGCAGCATGCCTTGGAAATATAAGTATGTGCATCAAATCTTTCCTTCTAAAGTATGGTGTTTATGTACACATAATGTAAGTTCTAGATGGATACGTTTCAGCAATGCATAGTGGGTCTTAGAAAATGTATATTAGGACCTTTGTTTATGGTTTTGTTTTATGTAAATGTGGTGTTCCTTAGTCTTTTTTTCTCCCCGTAACACCCTCATCCATATGTGAGTACACTTACTGTACTTGAAAACAGTTACCTTCCCTTAGATTATTCTCAGCGTAAACTGTCAAATGGATTATGACAAAGCAAGCACTTTCTATACATTTGCTCTTTATTAGGAATCATAAGTCAAGCATCTACTCGGTCTGACCTCTACGTAAAACTCAGTGGTCATGGACACGTCTTCTTTGCCTTCATGGCTAGTGTGAGTTCTGCTAATAGGTCCATGAATTTTCACATTTTACAAGATGCTATTTCCTCTTTGCCAGCTGGCCTTCTTCTGTACCATTTCCCTGGCTCTTGGCTCCCTCACCTTCTCTTGGCAGTCATGCTCCTTGGTATATTCGTCTTCATCTCCACAACGTCAGGCAGTGACAGCAGCTCTGTTCTTGTCTAGGCCTGACAGGTTTTAAAAGTTAAATGATAGATGACCGATTGAGGGAATGAGGAAGTAATGGAGTTGGTATTAAAAAGAAGCAATTTAAAAACAAAATTAATGGCCTAAATAATAATAGTTGAATGGCGGAAACTTCTCAAAAGAATTGTCTAGTGAGGCACAAGATTTCCCAATGGCATGTTGGGAGATGTGGTAGCTCTCCGTCACTATTACTCTTCCTCGTGTGGGTTTTCTTCTCATTTTTTTATATAAGCATCATCAACCATGAGACATTTGGGGCATTTACTAGACTAAATGAAGCATACTTTGTCCCTGTGCTTAATTTCTTGAAGAGATACTGGAACAGTCATCAGAATCAAGTATGTGTTCTGTCAGTCATCTCTTTAGACCTAGCAGGAAAAAAAAAATAGCTTGAGTATCTAGATAGTTAAAAAAAAAAAGTTCTGAACATCAAATAAAGCATTCACAGATGAAATGAAAATGGGGTAATCTTGGTCCTAGAAAACAGACTTAATAGCAGTGTTTTGAGTAGAAAAAAAATTTAAACACCTATGAAACCTTGGAAAGATGGTTAGTTTTTTTTTATTGAAAGTGGACTGTTGTTAGAACAGCAGATGTACATGCATTTCGTGGTGGATGTCTTTTAGTCATTTTCTTTGGGTAACACTAGGCATTGAACCCAGGGCCCCATGCCTGCTAGGCAAACACTCTATCGAGATATGTGCCCAGCCATCTTCTATGTTTAATTGAGATAAAGAATCTCACTAAGTTAGGTAGGCTTAAAATCACACTACAGCCCCAGTTGCCTTTCACCTGGTGATTCCCTTGATTTAAACCCTCAAGTAGCTGAGATTAGAGGCCTGTACTACCAGGCCCAGCTCAGTAATGTTAAATTTAACAATATACATAAGATAAAGAGTGTATTTCCTAATTATATTTTGGAAGACTGACTGGCTTTGTAAGTGTTGTTATTGCTTTTTATAATTGAAGAAGCCAAATTGCAGTTTACGAATCAGAATTGATGAACCACTTTTCAGATTATAGTCTCTCTCATTTTCTATTCAATGTTGCTCAGTTTTATAGTTCTCGAACCTTTAGCTCACAGAAAGGTTTGTTGTATTAAAAATAGTTCATTGGAACCACCATCTCATAAAATTATCCTTTGAAGTGTGGACCTGCAGGTTGTATCCACGGAGAACTGGTGGGAAATGAGCTGCAGGCTTTCACCTCCAAGCTGCAGCCTGCTTTGCTTTTACCCCATTCTGTTATTTCTGTCGTCTTAGTAAGACAGCGCGCTCTCCTTTTCTTTCTGTTCCGGCACACTAGAGAAGGGTCTGCCGGAGAACAGGGCTGTGTTTGCTTGCTGTCTTTTTCCATCCTGGCCTTTCCTGGTTTGGCACAGCACTGCAGCCTAGTGCTTCACTCCCATGTTAAAACTGGCAGAAAATGCTGCTTTTCATTCTTCTTGGGACATCAACACATAAAAATAAACAGAACTGGCCAAAGACAGATTGCATTATTGCGACCTGCCGTGGCCATACACACATATACAAACGAATAAAAATCATGACTTTTCAGATTATTTAAAATATACAATAGTACAAGGTTTATAAAGTTTTCCTGTGATACAATCAACTCAAGCAATATTTAATTAAACAAAACTGATTTTGTGGCTTTTATAGGTCATTGGAAAATCTGGTGTGATAATTTGGCTTTGATAAAACTAGTACTGCAGTCTCAACTTTTGGAATCTGCCCTTTTATCAATATGACAACTTTTTATTAAAGAGACTTAAGTTGGAGACTTTGTTCCAGTTTATACGGATCAAGTAGACTTCCCGTGTTGACAGCAGTAGACTTGTAGCCCTGCCTTGGATGAGGAAGGTACTTTGCCTGCCTACTTGTGCTGCAGGGAGCTGGCAGCCAGGGAATACTCAGATGCAGGCAGCTCTAGACTTCTGTAGACTTCTCAGTCCTCCTCACCTTCTCTCAAATTCCTTGAGCTTACCATGTCAGAGAGCACTCCTGTCATCAGGATGCTCATCTGACCCGTGGCCACTCAGGGAGCATGCAACATCGACCGAAAGGACTGGGGATACTCTATGGAAACCAGCAATTACTTGAGCCCAAAAGTGAGCATGCGCCCTGAGGAATCCGAGCTCTTGCTTCCTCGTGTGCTGTTTTGTCTGCTCGTCAAGTGTTTGCAAAGGGAAGGAAAATAGAAGTCTTAGAGATGAAAAATTTTAAGTTGACATTTACAAGTAAATTCTTAAGTTTTAAAAGTCAGAATATACTTATGGAAGATTTATAAGGAAAGTTCTTTAAACTTCCAGTAACTACAGTAGCCTTTGTTTTGAGCTCATAAAGCTGTGCCTTATGTAAATGGAAAACGAGCTGAAAATGTCAGGTAGAGCCTCGTTCTCAAGTATTCGAAGTTAGTGCAAGTTTATAAGTAGTACGAAACATTGAATTTAATAAATCAAATATTTATCAGTAGTTCCTAGTTTCTCAAATTCTAATAGAATTTTATGAATTACTTAGGGTTTGTTAGTAAAAATTAGCCAGAATGATTTATATTGGTGCTGGGAAGTCTTTCCTAGCATAACCTTATAATAATGCCAAAATGAATGCCATTATCAACTTTGTTACACACACGGTTTTAAAGGTGCATTTACTCAAGTGATTTTACAATCTTTAGAATTAATGCAGTCATAGTCCAAGGGAGATGAAAATATTTAGTATAGTGTGTATAGATATTGAATGTGAATATTACTCCTATGCAGTTACATAAAGTTCCATCTGGTGTTATCTCAGAAACTGAATATTTGATGTTTCTTCTTAAAAAAATTGTTTTAGTAAATTTCATAGTCTCAGCCCTGTGCTATTTGGCCATTTACTAAAGGTTGCTGTGCAAGATTAAGCTGTGAGTAATCCGTGTGTGTGTGTGTGTGTGTGTGTGTGTGTGTGTACACATGCCCTTTATTCACCTGTGTTATAGAAGTGACACTGGGAAATTGTTCCTTGACGACATGAGTCCAAAATGGTGCCCTATATTTCATAGATCCTGTGGGATCCTATAAAACCATGTAACTTTCTGTAAGACTTTCAGTTTGTAAAGATGCTGAATGATCTCTGATTGTGAAATACAGATATCACATCACTTCAGCGTAAGATGGCTTTTTTTTCTACCCCTAGGTCAATCATTAGTGACACTCTGGTGTCCATGCTGGATATGCCTAATCATTTTATATAAATATCTAAAGCTCCAAATATAGTGCCTTTAATGTATTAGATCCACATTGGGGTGCTAAAGTGTGTCCTTGGATTGAGAGGAGTTGGGCATATCTGGAAGCTGATAGAGCATAATTGGTCTCAGAGGGATTAAGATAGGGGGTGATAAAGAAACAGGACCAATAGAATTAGTCTTTATTGTCCTATTGAGAATAGCGGTGGTGACCTAAAGCGATAATACACAAAGAACCTGACTGTTATTACCCCTGCGTGGCTAAACTTGACGTGTAATTGGGTTAGCACCCTGAGAACAATGACTCTTGACACTCTCTTTAATATTCCTGGTTTTAGGCTACATACTTTGATATCTCTTTGGAAATACCTAGATCAAAATATATTAATGGTTTATGTACTGAATTGGAAAACATTAACTTTATAACTCTCTACAGATATTATATAGAATTATTTCCTTAGTTTCGATTCATTTAACTGTTTCTGTGTTCCTTTTTAAATATCTCGGATGCCCATAAATGTAGCAGTTTTCTCTAGCTCTGTACAGGCTCTTACCTGGACAGGCCTTTCTGGCAAACTGTATTAAAAACAATAACATATGACCTTAAAACAAAAGTAGACATGAGAAAAGTAAGCTTTCTGTGATTGAAAAAGCACCTTTTGGCTTATATTATCTCTTCTTGTTTTTGTCAAGGTTATAGATTAAATACTGATCTTTAAAGTAATAACTGGATAGGTCTTGGTTCAACACACACATGTAAGCCAACAAATGCCTAGTGGTCTTAGAAATGAAAACTTAAACAAAAAAAAAAGAATAGAGGTAGCAATCTTGACTTCGTTTTCTTGCCATTTTCTTTTAGCGTGGTTAAAAATATAGTAGTTACTGTCATTGGAAAGCATTGGATGGTTGTTAAAGAATTTCAGAATAACTTGCTTTCTTCCAGAGAGCTAGAGAAACGTTTTTAAAAGATAGTACTAAGGGAGTGTGCCTTTAATCCCAGCACTCAGGTGGCAGAAATTGGAAAATTGCTTCAAGCTAGTGGACAGCCAAGTCTATGTAGCTCTTCTTAAAAGCACATACATACATAAACACTGAGTAAGGTCTTGCATATAATCATCTTATTCTGATCTTTAATGTCTGATTTTATTTAATGTCTGACTTTGAGAGAACACTCAGTGTCACTTTTTATTTTTATGAGGATATTATATAAGGACTTCCATACCCCTTTCTTTGGATTTTTTTTTTAAATGAGGCCTTTAAGGTTCCAACTCCAGTCTTCCCAGTGTGAGGATCACAGGTCTTGTGCCTCTTAGGCAAGTGTTCTCTCCAGCCCACTGTGTTTAAGTTTATAATCTAATGACAAGAGTGCTCTAAGTTGAATCCAAGTACCTTTTGTTTGGAGGACGATCCTGCTAGTTTCATGGTTGGGTCATTTTTTAAAAAGAATACTGCACCAGGCAATGGTGGCACATGCCTTTAATCCCAGAACTTGGGAGGCAGGTAGATTTCTGAGTTCGAGGCCAGCCTGGTCTACAGAGTGAGTTCCAGGACAGCCAGGGCTACACAGAGAAACCCTGTCTCTAAAAGAAAAAAGGGGGGAGGGGAAGAATACTGTAGTTGCAATTAAAACTGTCACACTGAGTCATAATATTCATATGAACACATTTGTGTCAACACTTAAGAGTGTCTTTAGTATAAAGCCATTCTGATTTCCTCATCAGTTTCTGACTCATTTGAGTTCCTGCCATGACTCCCTTCAATGGACTGCAATGTGGAAGTATCAAGTATCAGTCAAATATTTGCCTCCCCCAACTTGCTTTTGGTCATAGGATTTCTATTGCTATGATGAAACACCAACTTGTGAGGGCACTTAGTGCAAGCAATCTTTTGAAAAACAAATGGCCTACAGTCTGCCCCTCACTGTGTGAAAGGCTATTTCACCCTTGCTCAGAAGTGGTCATGCGGAAACCTGTAGACCAAGTTAGAATTTTTATATGATGGTAACACATAGTTCTAAACCAGCCTGGGCCTGAAGTGAGACCCTTTCAGTTCAAATCTACATCCTGCCTCCTAAAGCCTTTATGATCTTAGACCATTGCTGCTTTAGAAAACTGGGCTGCACTGGTAGCATTCCTGTAGGGTTGTTAGGAAGATTGAATATGTTAAGTCATACAAACATTTTATGATAAATTTCATTCATTAGTATGCTGAGGTCTTCGTATTCCATATCTTAGAGATCTGACAGTGATAAATCTGTCACTAATTCCACTAGCAGAGAAAAGTTAATCGAACTATTTTTTTTTTTAACTGATGGGGACTGGACATATAAAAGGGGATGGAGAGCAAGCACTGTTTATTTATGTGTGGATGAAGCATTGCCTTCATCTAACCATCTACCTGGCCTCTGGAACCCTCCGTGCTCTCCCTGTACAGCTGTTATGGGGTAGTGTTGTGCTCAGCTGCCCACTGGAGCGCCCACTCTTTTCTCCTTCTTGCTAGCCCTTGGACCTTTGGAGCGCCCCTGTCATCTCTGTTGTCTTCAGCTGTGTTCTATTCTTCCCGTGCTTTCGGTTGATTCTTCTTCAGTGCATGAGGGCTGGCCATTGGTTATTCATTGGCTACAGAGAGCACCCTGGTTCTGAAGTTCTCTGAGAGACAGGGAAGCTTCTGGACTACCTTGTATGATGTAGCAATGTTACAAAGTAAACTGTTCCTCTGACCACAGATATTCTGGTTGATTATGATGAGATTTTGTAACCTGGTTACCATTTCTCTGCTACCTTTTCTGCTTCCTTTCTCATTCCTATTTCTAAACAGAATTTCTGACACTTTGGTCACCTCGTAGGATGTGCTGGGTTTTTGTTGTTGTTGTTGTTGTTGTTGTTGTTTTTAACATAAGAATTATCATTTAAGAGCTCTTGCCACAGCCTTTTGTTATGTACAACATATGTTTTATTAGATCAACATAATAAAATGTTTTATTTTATAACATTTTGCCAAGTTATTAAAGTACTGTTCCATGTTCTTTTGAAAGGAATATAAATTGATATTGTCAGGCCTTCTTGGTGAGTATAACATTACCTCATCCAACATTGTGATCTCCAAATGTGGCTGAAGCTTAATCATTATATTTTATTCTGATAGACTTGTAATTAATGAATTGGAAATGGGACAGTGTAGTCTCCCTGCTTGATGCCTCCCTCTCTTGCCTCCTTTGCCAGCCCACCAGCCTTCTTCCCACTCCTCCTTCTCACATAACATTTCCTTGGTTTTAGCCTTACCAGTACCAACAGGTTCTGCCCATAGAGCTCACCAGTATATGTGCAATGAAGGACATGAAGAAATACAGGGCTATAATAACTCATCAAGTGCTACGCTAATCTGAATGCCAGGATGTTCTCAAAATGTCTAAACTATTGCTAATGACAAGTACAGGACAAGAAGATGTGGGTATAAAAGAAGCTATATGCTGTTACAAAGAGACACATAATTGCCAAACAAAGGTTATTGGAATTATTAAAAGTTATTGGTAATAAAATTCAATATTCTAATTGTTGAGTCTGGAAAAGAAGGTAGCTTAATGTTTGAGGATTTCCTCCTCACCCCTGGTATATAACTCTCAACTCTCTCCTTTATAAAGTGGGAACATTTAAATACTGCTTTGCATACTTAAGTATTAGAGTAATAGTTATACCTTACTATGCTGACAAAAGAATACAAAAGTATAAAATTTTA
>NW_021604679.1:1239548-1283107 GCF_004785775.1 Grammomys surdaster
CAGTTAGTTAATATATGCATCAACCCAGATCCAGAGAAGCGACCAGACATCGCCTATGTTTATGATGTGGCAAAGAGGATGCATGCGTGTACTGCAAGCAGCTAAACTGTACAAGATCCTGAAGACAGCAACCAAAATAACTTAAAAGTGTTTTTGTGCAAATCATACCTCCCCGCTTTTGTCTGGGTGTTAAGATTACTATTTCAGAGCTAATGCGCTTTGAATCCTTAACCAGTTTTCATATGAGCTTCATTTTTCTACCAGGTTCAATCACCTTCCCAAGCCACGATTTTTGGGATGCTCAGATTGCAATATGAATGCAAGCACAACAAGAGTTTTTAATGGCGTAAGGGTTGAGAATTGTTTATAGAGTTTCTGCTGATTGTGTTTATAGATACTCAGTGGCAGATGGTGAAGAGCACACAGGCACACGTCTGGAGGGGTGCGGAACCTGAGGGAGGACCTGAGCATTTGACCTGTTTGCTTTTAAGTCACTTAATGGACATTGTAGTGGACATAATTGTGAACTTCTCTGATTTTTTTTTAAGGTTGAAGTACATGTTTTAGTTATTAGCATTATAGTTTTCAAATATAATTCTTATAATAAAATGCAGACATAAGCTCTTTGAGAAAGATTTAAAATTTTTAGTTTATACATTCAAAATGCAACTATTAAATGTGAAAATATAGAGGGCAAAATGTGAGCTGGACACTGAAAGTCTTGTGTGTTGATGCCTTTGAAAGCCTTTTTGTGTTTAAATGGTATAAATGAACCCATTTTAAAAAGTGGTTAAGGACTTGTTTGCCTGGCGTGATAGTCATTTTTAACATGCACATTGCTCAAGGCTTTGTGTTTTTATTGTACATTTGAAGAATATTCTTAGAATAATCTTGCAGTAACTATAGTTCAATTTCTTTACAAATCTAAACACTTAAGTCATAACTATACACTGTAATGTAAGCGTAAATTTCTATTCATATATTGAAGTTTTGATCAGTTCCCCTTCAGAACTTTTTTTTATTCAAGTTACTTTCTTATTTATATTGTGTGTGCATTTTATCCATTAAATGTTTCAGATTTTTCTGAGAATGAATTCCCTTTTTAAAAGATATTTGGTATGCCGGCACTTTTCTTAGATTGAAACCTTTTTTTTTTTTTAAAAAAAAAAAAAAAAAACCTTTGGGCCATTCTATGTGCATCTGTTTTATCTTGTTAGAAAGAAGGTGTGCGGGCCTGTGAATGTCGATATCGTTTGAGAGGGTTATAATTTTAGAGTATGTTTTAGAGTCTGTTTAACGACGTGAAGACTGGCCCTTACTGAAGACAGGACTGTTAAAGAGAGCAAAGTACTGTAGTTATGCATGAAGATGACGGACATGGAGACACTCATTTTAGTTAAAAATTTAAAAAGGAGAGCTATTTAGGAAACCCTGAGGCGGAAGTTTCTTTTTCCTTCATCTTAATACCAACCAGTTTCTTCAAAGAATTGTGGAGCTGAAGAACAGAGTGGTAGTGGCTGTTGCAGAACACTGTGTGCCATGATAGAACGTTGGGAAGGCTTAACTTGCCGGGCGGGCGGGCAGCCCTGTGTTTGGAAAGCTTGTACTCTGACCGACAGAGCTCCTGGGTTTGTTTTCTCAGAGTATTCTTTTAATAGTTATTTTTAAGTAATTTGTAAATTTTCAAAATAATGTCTCATCTTTTAATTTGCTATGTATGCTGTCTTAGACAAAAGAAATCTGGTTTGTTTTTTGTCTTGAAGGCTGAACTGGGTCCATCCCAGATCTTAGTGGCTCATAGCATTTACACAGAGGTGTGAAGAAAGCTGCTTCTGGTGACCATTTGTGTTGTGTTCTATCCATGGTAATGTCATAGGACTGACTGAGATGTGATATCCCCTGCCTGTAAGAGTTGTTTTCTTTCCATCTTTAGAAACACAAGGTTCTGCCTGACAGTGGTAGTATACACCTTTAGTCTCAGCACTCAGAGGGCAGAGGCAGGTGGATCTCTATGAGTTCCAGGACAGCTTGTTCTACAGAGTGAATTCCAGGTCAGCCAGGGCTACACAAAGAAACTCTGTCTCAAAAAACCAAAACTAAATTGATGAGAATACAAGGCTTATCCCCTTATAGTGACATTACAAGGGGATCTGGAATTTGTCTCCTAAAAAAAAAAAAAAAATGAGCTGGATGGTCAGGGATAGTTGCTGTCATTTTGTATAGAAGGAAACTCTTTCAACTACTTTAAGTCCAAGTGTTCATATCCACCACCACCACCCCCAAAAGAATCCATTGTGTAAAAGCAAAAATCAGTGTGATATTTGCAAATGATTATAGAATTGATTAGAAGTTCTAATCTTAACAATCACCTAGAAAATATTCTCTTTTTATTTCTGTTTATGAGTAAATGTTATATGAAGTTAAATATTAGAATTGATTTGAGTAACAAGTCAAATTAAAGGTACGGCTGATTCAAAACCTCATTTAAACATTGGTACCAGTTACCCAGGGGAGAACGTGCAGTAACGTTGGTTGGTATGCTGAGGTGTAGGGTGGTGAATGAAGGGTACTCTACCTGCAGTGCTCAAGAATGTCCAGTGATTGTAAAGCTAGCGAGATGCCACCGCCAAGTCCAGAGCGCTCTGTCGTTTCTAAGTGTGTCCATTATAAAAGGCCTGTCTTGTATCTATATACTCCAGGTGTTGCTCGTAACTTTCCCTCTATTTATTAGAACCAAGAAGCTGTTATTCACACAAATGTTTATTCTTTTAAATTGAATGTACTGTTCATAACCCACAAATGCGTACTCTTTGCCTCCAATTCCTGTAGTACTGTAATATGAATTTCTTTTGTGAAATACTCTTTATTTTGTAATGCTTTAAATATATATGCAAAAGGATTGTTATTAGCTTCAAAAACTGTACAGTATCTTAATATAAATATATAAAAATAAAAGATGAGTACTGTAAGTTTGAGTATCTGTCAGGCTCCCTCCCTTTCATCTCTCCAGACTGACCATTGCTGTGCTTGGCACTGAACCTACAGAAACAGTTCCTACACGGCTCCAGGACTTTGCTATCTTGAAGAAACCTAAACAGTGAGACAGGCAAACATGACAACCTCTCTCGAGGCTTTGGAGTTTTATGGTTTGGTTTTGAATGCGCATCATATCATAAAATGCAGCTCCCTAGGTCTCTTCAGTGTCTCCATTTCTGTCATTGAATAAAAGGCATCTAAACCTTAAGAAAGGGATATTCATTTTCCTGCTTTGAACCTTTAGAATTTAAAATTTAAGTCAACACTTTCCATTCCCCATCACTGTGGTGGGCTGCTACCAGAATCACAAGAGAATGGATATATTTACTCTTCTCTTAAGTGAGGATCCTGCCCTGCCTGCCAACTGGAGGACAGAAGATCTTAGGAGGGTAAATTTGATTTCACAAGTTAGTTGTTAATTGGCTAACTTTCCAGCCCATGGCTTGTATTAAAGAAGCGCTGGTTTCAGTATGTGAGTATGAGCATTTGTTCGTAATTGCCAATAGAAGTCATTTTTACCACATTGTAATATTTAGTGCTAGTTGGAAATTGTAAAAAGTCTATTTGTTGGGAAAGTCAGTACCAGGCATATATGTTTAAAAGTCTTAACAGGTACAGCTGAGGTAGCACACATTAGTGAGGTCGATTTAAAAAAAAAATCAAAGTAGGAAATCATTTCAGAAGTCCCTCAAACTATCAAAAGAACTTCATGGTGTTCTTTAAACAGATAAACATGACTGCATTCTGAGGTAAGAATGCCTGTAATATACATTTAGAGTTTGGATTTTGTAGCTTGGAACTCAAATTAGTTTCCAGGGTTGTGACGTGTAGAAAGTCATTCTTGCCACATGCACACTGTTGATAAATTCCTCATTTTTCTAGGCTTTATTTTCTGTGTAAAATTGGGATATAAATCCCTAACTGGATAGACTCACCCTGTGCAGGACCCTGTGTTGTATAGCATATCACCCGATTGCTTGATAATTGTGGCCATATGTAGTACATGGCTGAGGAAGGAATTCATGTGTGTCTTCTTGGGTTTTAGCTCCATCTCTTCTCTCTATGCCCATACCTACAGCCTCATTTTTCAAATGCCCCGATCTGTTCTTTCCAGTAGAAGTTCTAGTCATCTATTTTTTTCTACAAAAAAATTCCAAGTACTCTTTCTCAGTGGACTTTCAGTGTTCTTTTTCAGGGAGTAGCCAGATGACAATGTTTTCATTTGTCTACCTCAACTGGCCAAACAATTCCATGTGAGACTCATTCTCCCTTGTTGATCCTAAATGCCAGTAGAACAAGTCTTTGTTCCTTTCTTTGTGGGGTTCAACACTTAGCATCCTTCTTCATACTGGTGACTGTGATGCTGCAAGTACATCCGAGGCCACCAGGTAAGATCAGACTAGGTAAGGGCTAGGAAGGAGCAATGAGAAGGACAGATGAAGAGCTAAACCAGAAGGAAGCTTTTGAATCCATCACAGTGCGTTGTGAAGAGACTAGAGACAACTAAGAGTAGGCCCTGAACTTAATGTGCGAAACACTGAAACATCTTTAAAGCAGCCATTTGCATGGGTAAGCAGGATTAGGATGTAAGGTGAATAAATAATGAGAGAAGAGAAACAGATGTGAGCAAACACACCGACAATGGCCACGAAAGGAATCAGTTAATAGCTAGATAACTTGAGAAGAAGCAAGAAGAAGCAAGATCAAGAGAGGGTATAGAGGAGATGGTAAAGAGTGAGACTCATTAAAAGGTTCCACCCACTCCCCCGAGAGCTTAAGTATTCCTCTGTAACTAGGGCCACTTCCAGTTATGACGAGCATTGTGTTGGTGATCAAGTGAGAAAGGAAGTGACATTTAAGTCAGTACCTAAACATGAAATGAAGTCAGCCAGAGAACAAATAGCTGGGTGGGGGAAGAATGGGAATATGTTGTGGTTACAGTAGTCTATCTGAGACAGACGTAAGTCTGAGTAAGGTGAGGCAGGCAAGAGGCATTTAGAGAATCTTTTCTACTTAAAATAACCAATTAGTAATAAGAGAGGATGTTTTAGAGTTTCTATTGCTGTGAAGAGATTAGGCTGCCCTTCACCTCCTCTCATAGGGTTTCCATTGATGTGAAGAGACATCATGACCAAGGCAATTCTTACAAAGGAAAACAGTTAACTGGGGCTGGCTTACAATTTCAGAGGTTTAGTCTGTTATCATGACAGGTAGCATGGTAGCACGAGACTGAAATGGTGGTGGTGACAGAGCTGAGAGTTCAACATCTTGATCCATAGGTGGCAAGGAGAGTTTATGTCCCCCGCACTGGACTTAGCCTGACCATATAAGAGATCTCAAAGCCTGCCCTTGCAGTGACACATTTCCTCCAACAAAGCCCCACCTACTCTAGCAAGGCCACACCTAATAGTGCCACTCCCTGTGGGCCAAGCATTCAAACCATCACATCTCCACTGGTGCCCATTTCACATATGAATGGACTATTAAGAGTGCCCCCAATCTTGTATAGAAACTGGATTTCTTTTTCTTGGACATGCTCCTGAGATCCACAGGACAAATTAGAAAGCTGGATCACAATGTCTAGCTAAAATCAAAACCACCATTGAAAACTGACATGTCAAAACATGCCTTGAAGACAAAGTCATTTTGTGGAAAAGCTACCACATAAAGATGTCAGAGAAACCTGACTTAGGAGAAGTACAAACCTCAGGGTAGGAATACAAGAAATACAAAAGAAAATAAAAATCAAGATAACATAGACCACCAAAGGGAATTTTCATAATGGAGTAAATAGAAACCTGAAAGAAGTGCCTAGTGAAGAACTTAATACAGTTACCAAAAAGCTTAATGAAATCAAGAGAACAGAGAAAAATGAAACTTAAGAGACCATATAGTACACACAGGAAAAATGAAGTTTAAAAATAACCAGACAGAAATATTCAAAAGGGTAAGATCCAGGTAGTCAGATTAAAGATTCAGTTGAAAGGCTTAACAAAAGACTAGATGAAGTAGAAGAAAGAACATATGAACTGGAAAACAGGTCTTCTGGGCCAAAGAGATGGCTCAATGGGTAAAGGGTACTTGATGCCAAGCTTAATAACCTGAGCTTATTCCCCAGAACCCACAAGATAGAGATCTCACTCCCAAAACTTGTTCTCTCACACACTGTGGCATATATGGATACACATACAAATACACAGCCTTGAACACATATCCATACACAAAAATGTAGGAAAAAAAGCCTGGATCTTTTGAAATAAAAGGAAGGAAGAGAGGAAAGAACAGAGGAAGAAAGGGAGAAGAAATTGAAAAGTGGAAGTGTACATTCAAGAACTTTGGGACACGTGTAATCAGAATATGGAGTATCCTGCATGGTGCATGGCCTTTTGTTTGAACACCATCCCCAGCTACTAGTGCTGCTTGCTAGGGTTGTAGAACCTCTAGGAGGCAGGGTGTTGCAAGAGGAAGTGGGTCACTGGGCTGAGCCCTGTGGTTTTATAGCCTAGCCTGATTTCCTGTTTTCTTTGTGCTTCCTGACTGCAGATGGGGTATGATCAGTCATCTTCTGTTCTGCCACTATAACCTCCCCACTAGGATGGACCTCAAAACTGTGAGCCAAAATAAACTCCGTGCTTTGCATCATAGCAATGAGACACTAGAGCACAGAAAAGCTATTTAATGATGTAATATGGAACATTTGGGAAAGATCTAGGTAGCCAGACTGGGGACTCTTATAAACAGACATGAGCGGAAAAAAAAATTACTGTGAGAAGGTTAAAACAAAGTAAAAGCTGTAAAATTGGTACAAAAGAGCATCAGGTCACATTTAAGAACTTCTTTTCAGACTTGCAGAAAGGTTTCTCAGCAGAACTCTATAGACCTGGAGAGAATGGAATGCTATTTTCCAACTCCTGAAAGAATTTTCAGCCAAGCAACCAAGATTGTTATACTCAGCAAAGCTAACCTACAAAAAAATGACAGAGAAATAGATACATGGTAAGATCAGCAAAAACGGAGAGTTCATGACCCCGGGCTTAGATTTATGAAACAGTTTTAAGGGACATTCAGATGCGAAAGAAAATACTATCCCATTTTGAAATAATTTCCCACTAGCAGAATAGACACAAAAACAGAAAACCGAAAATAATCAAACATTACAATATCAAATTACAAAGATGAAAAAGAAAGCAAAGATTAAGATTATTCAAATTAACCAGAAAATAAACCACTGAGGTGTCTTTACCTGTCAATAATAACTTGGAGGGCTCAGAATGTAGCTTTGTAGGTGTAGATTCTTTTCAAAACCTAATTTCATAAGGGTTCTCAAATGCTTCAGTCCCCCTTCTAGCCCACTGTTCAAAGGTAGGAGAGAAAAGATGGTAAATAAGACAAGGGGATGTAGTCCCCTTTAGAAGTAGTTCTTTGGGGGCAATTCCAGCAGTCCAGTTCAGTAGTGTCAAGATACCAAGCACCAATCAGGAGCAGCAACCACAGCATGATCTGGCAGAAACAGCCATGCCTCCACCGAATCAAGGCAGCAGGAGTGACCAAGGGAAGTTCTCTGCCATGCCTTTCTCAACAAAGTGAAGATGCAATAGGAACGAAGTGTTAGAAGGCTAGCTATGCAAGCGCCCTGTCAATATCCATTGAGTCCTCCTTGCATCAGCAAAACATCATTGTGAGTCTGCATCACATGACACAACCAGAAATTTCCACCTCACAGCTTGGTTTATAAAGTACTTGTCTAGTACTCAGGTCTTTGGATCCAATCTTCAACACCACTAAAACTGTTGTTGATGTTGATGGTGAAGATGGTGGTGGTGGTGATGACAACTATGACGATGACAACAATGATGATGACAATGATAATGATGGTGATGAAGAGGGAGGAAGAGAATACATTCTATGTAACCTACTAAATTCTCCAATTTAAAAGTATAAACTAGCTGTCTGAAATTACAACCAATGAACAAACAAAAAAATCCAACACCCAGTAACATGCTGCATACCAGAAATTCACTTTAGAAGAAAAATCAAACAGACTGAGTATGATATTCCCATCAAATAAGACCTAAATCAAGTGGAAATCTGTGTGCAACTGTCAGAAAATCAAATGCAATAGAACAAACACTATTAGATCTAACAGGAGACATGGGCTCCTTTGCAATAGAAATGGGGTGATACCTACCTCTCATCAATGGACAGTTCATACAGATCAAATAACTTGGGGACAGTTTAATTACCTTGTGTGCCTAACAGACATCTACTAAACATTCTAGCCTACAAATGCAAGCTACGAGTTATTATCATCGGAGCATAATCAGAGAAGTATAGCACAAATAATAAAACTAGAAATCAGTAAGAAATAAAAGTTTGGGAAATGACACAAATGTGTAGAGACTGAGTTGCACAATATTGAATGAATACTGAGTCACTGCAGAAGGTGAAGGCAAATGTAAAGCTTGTAAACCAAATGAAAATGGAACAGCAACAAGATGCGGGATCTCACAAAATGCATCTATGGGGGAATGTTTACAATAACTAGTGCCAATCCCCGCCAAGTGCAGTCACTTACAATAAAAATTGTATTTTCTCGTAAGAGATGGCTCAGTGGATAAAGCGCGGAAAGTGGATATAGCACACAAGCATGAGGTGTTCAGACCTCCAGAACCCATGTGTATATATATAGTAGTTAGATACAACAGCCAGATACAGCAGCCAGTCTGTAACCCCAGCACGGATATGGTAAGATAGCAGTAGAAAAGAAGAATTCCCCGAAGCTTGCAGGCCACCCAATCTGAAGCTATTACCATGAGACCTTGCCTCAAACATTGTTGAAGGCCAGTACTGACTGACACACACACATGCACCACAGCATACACATACACACACACACACACACACACACACACACACAGAGAGAGAGAGAGAGAGAGAGAGAGAGAGAGAGAGAGAGAGAGAGAGAGAGAGAATGAGAATAAACTAAACGCATAATTCATTGAAGGAAAGAAAGCAAGTATCAGAGAGAAAATAAATAGGCATTGGGTAAAAGAAAACAATACCTTGGGGTGGGGCGATAAGGGGAGGTCTTTGTAAATTATCAAATCTTGGTCCAGGGAGACAAGTTAGAAGATCAAGGGCATGCAACCAAACATTGTGGCCTGAAATCAATCTCCAGGATATACATAGAAAGAAAGACAGAACTCCCACAGTTTGCCTTCTGACCTCTGAACATACAGTGTGGCACATGTGCACCTACCCACCCTGCCCAGTACATAAAATAAGTAAATGTGATAAAAAATTAAAACTATAAAATCCTTAGCAAAATTAACCAATAATATAGAAGTCAAAGATGAATTAATATTGAAAACAGATATTGAACTTAGTATCATGAAAATACAAAGATGACTAGGGGAATGTTACAAAGATGATCAGGGGAACAAACTGATAAACTGAATAAATTATCAGGGTTTTCTTGGAAAAAAATATGACCCAGGTAATTTAAACTAAAAGAGCTTACAGTCCAGTGAACAAGACTCAGACATCATAACAACATCTCCATTGCAACATGATCCAGTATCAAATATTCTCAAAATTATTATATAAACTGGAGAAAATGGAAATCTTAAAAATGCGTTCACTAATGGAGCAGGATCTGATTACCAGGATCATTCTAGTACTCAAACCAGTTAAAGACACCACAACAGAAGAAAACTACAGACCAATATCTATGATGAACACAGACTCAAAACTACACAGTAAAATACCTGCAAACAGAATACAGACATGCATCAAAAAGATTACACACCATGACCAAGTTGGCTTTGTCCCTGAAGTACAGGGGTGGTTCAAAAGATGCAAGACAATAAATGTAATAAGCCATATGCAGGAAAGGCCTTTGACAAATCTAAAATGGCTTCATGATAACCGTTGAGAGACTGTAGGGCCAGAGGGAATACAAGTCAGCACAATAAAAGATAAATAAAAGGAAATCAAATCCAGCATAATCCTAAATGGAGAAAGGCTTCAAGCAATGCCACTGTCAGGAATAGCAGGGACATCCACTCTCCTCACTCCTTTTCAATATTGTTCTCAAAGTACTAGCTGGAGCAATAAGGCAAGAGAAGGAAACTGAAGGGATACTGAGAGGGAAATAAGTCAAACCATCCTTATTTCCAGATGACATGATAGTAGCCACTAGAGATCCCAACATTCTACCAGAAAACTTATAGAAAAGACAAACTCAGCAATGTGGCAGGATCCATAATCAACTTGCACATATCGATAGCTTTTTATTTCCAACACATCAACAGCAAACATACAGAGAAAGAAATTATGGACACACTTCCTTCACAATAAATAGCCTCAAATAAAAATAAAATATTTAGGAATAAACCTAACCGAGGAAGTGAAGGAGCTCTAGAATCAAAACTTTAAACCTCTGAATAAAAAGACGGAGACTAGATAGTGAGAAACATTCCATGTTGGTGAGCTGATGGAATGAACACTGTGAAAATGACATTCTATCCACATCTATTCACAGATAGACCAATCCCGATCAAACTCTGTCTCGTTTTTTGCAGAAATAGAAAAATCTTAAAATTCATATGGATCTACAAAGACCCAAATAGCCAAAACAATTCTTAGAAAAAAGAAATAATTCTAGAAGGATTCTAATTCCAGATCATAAGCTATATTCTAGAGCCATAATAATAATAAAACAGTATGGTATTAACATGACACACACATTTAAATGAGTGGAATAAAACTGAAGATACAAACATGAACACGTGTAACTTCAGCCACTTACTATTTGACAAAGTTGCCAAAACATAATCTGGAGAAAAGAAAATATCTTCAGGAAATGGTGCTAAGAAAACTGGATGTTCTCATGCAGAAGAAGGAACTTAGATTCCTATGACCTTGCACAAAAACTAACTCCAAATGGATCAAAGACCTAAGCCTGAAACTCTGAAACTCCTAAGAGAAGACATAGACAGAACTTATAGTGTGGGAAAATACTTCCTGAATAGGACTTCGTTTGCCCAAAAATTAAGACCAACAAATGACCAAGTGCACTTCATGAAACTAAAAAGCTTAAGAAACAACCAGGTGAAGAAGCAGCCCATAGAATGGGAGGGACTCTTTGCCAGCCATACTTCTGATGGAAGGTTACACCCAGAAGACAAAAATAACTCAAAAACCTAAGAGGTAAAATACAAATGCCCTATTTAAAAAAAAAAAAAAAGCTGGCCTGTGACCTGAATAGTGAGTGAGGTCTCAAAAGAAGAAAAAATGGCTAAGAGATAGCACCAAAAACTGTTTATCATCCTTAGTTATTAGGAAACTGCAAATCAAATAAGTGGTCAGGTCAGTCAATCAATCAATCAATAAATCAATCAATAAACAAATGGAGACTTCACCTATCCACAGTCTGAATGACAAAGATTAATGAAGCAACTGACAACAAGCTCAGGAGGGGATGTAGGAAAAAGGAATCCTCTTTCACTATTGGAGGTATTGCAAACTGATCTAGCCACTATAGATATCAATGTGGAGAATTCTCAAAAATGTATAAATAAACCTACCATATGGCCTATCTATGTCCTTGGTATATATAAAAATGACTCAGCATCCTATTACACACACACACACAGACACACACACACACACACACACACACACACACGATTAACCTTTTTCATCACCAGACAGATGGTTCTTCCTTCAAGCACCAAAGATCATCCAACAAAACCCCCAATACCAGACATGAGAAGCCTTCTTTTGAGTTGTTGGCTAAGGCTGTCCAAGAGACTCCCAAAGTATGCAGCAAATTTCTGTAGCCTTTGGTTAACTCCCAGAGGAGAAAGATAATTGCTAAAGATAGCATGGATTTCAGACACAGGGCCCAAAGACCCCTTAGTGGAAAAGACCTGAAATTCCCCCTCCCTGTTACCAAAAGGTGTCTTGAAAGATTCCAACAGAGGCAACCAACATTTCTGCTCAGCTATGATGCCTGTGAACCACATCAATGACCAATATGGCATGATAGCTCAAAGGGTAAAGTAGTAGCACACATATTTTGGCTGTAACTAACATCTCTCTAATTGGACTTAAGATATGCTCATCAAGAGGGAAAACATGCATGATACTGAAAACCTAGCTTCTACTAGAAACCTACCTCACTACTCAGTACTAGTGAGGTTATAATGGAGGAGAATCTACAAACATTAATTTACTAAACCAGCATAATTCCTAGCAACAATCTAGAAATATCTATTCCTTATACCATAGATATAGTATAGTCTTAAGTATAGTCTTAAGAAAACTTCTTATTGCAAAAGAGACCACAACAGAAAACCACAATTAATCTAAATGCAAAGTCAGAAAGCCCAGTCCTAAAGGATACATCTCCAAAATATTCCTGCTTTTAAGGCTCAGTGGGAAGGAACTAGTGAGTCTGATCAGTTTCAGGGACTTCCTAAAGCTATTTTGAGTTATTTGCTTCCTGTTTTAAGTGACTTTCTGGCTGGCTAGAGTGTCTCAGCTCTAGAATTTCCTGTTCTTTTGCCTCCTTGTAAACATCTGTCCTAAAATATCCTGTCATTTTGCTTTCCCTTTAGCATCTTGTTTTAAGAAGTTTCTCTCCAAGATGGAAGGCTTTACTCTCAGAAGACACTGTTATACAACAGGGAACCTGCACAATATCTGCATGTATACACATACACACACAAACTTGAAAGGTGAGAGGGTAGTTAGGAAGGGGAGAGCTGGAGTTAGATGGGGATAAAAGAGTAATGAGGATGAGTATAATCACAACATAATGTATGTACACATGAAATTCTCAAAATAAGGGTAATTGCATTAAGAAAACAGAATAAGTAGAAATATATGAAAGGAAACAATAATCCAAGTAAGGAAAAAAATCTCCAGAATGAATATACATATTTGCCAACTCCTGACTTGAAAATAGTGTTACTATCCAAATATGTTACATACTTCAAACACATAAGCACAAGAAATCATCATAGAAAAAGCAGAATATAATCTAAATTGATGTTTCTCAAAAATAATAAACACTAATGTTCATTTTATTATGAAAACTGCTTAATCTAATTAGCTAGCAAGGAAATATAATTCAAGAGCACAGTGAGATGACACGTTATCACAATTCGAATGGCTATTTTATATTTATTTTCAATTTAATTATGTGTGTGTGTGTCAATGTGTGGGTATGTGCATGTATAAGGGTGCGCAAAAAGACCAGAGGAGTCAGACTTCCTGAAACTATAGTTGCAGGCAGTCTTGAGCTTCACCTCTTGGGTGTTAGTGCAGGAAACTGAACTCGGGTCTTCTGCAAGAGCAAACTAAGGTAATCTTACTCACTGAACCATCTCTTCCATGCCTAAAATGGCTATTTATATTAAAAACAACAACTTGCCAAAAATGTACAGGAGCAGATATGTAGGAAAAGGAAGTGTCACCTGTTATAAAAAGCACCATAAATTAGAAGAGCCAGATGGAAGGATAACTCAGTGAGTAAGAACTCATCCTACTCCTGCAGAGGACACAAGTTCAGTTCCCAGAACCCAGTGTCAGGCAAGCTCACAACCAACTGCAGTTCCATCTTCAGGGCATCTAATGTCCACAGGCACCTACACTTGTATGTACAGACCCTACCATCCCAAAATAATTAAAATAAACCTTTAAAATGAGCATCACTACCATCGAAAAACAGTAAGGAGGATTATAAAAAATCTAAAAACATGTCAGTTGGCACTAAAAAAAAAAAACAAGTAAAGTTCAATAACCTGTGGATGATGATTAGTATCATTTTGAAATCAGATATGTGAAAACCAAAACTGTACTAAAGAACCACTCCATCACACACTGAACGTCGGATCTGAACAAAGACTCCAGACATATCTGGAGGAGATATGAAGGAAAGATACTCTTATACACTACTGGGCATCTAAATTAACACAGTTTCTATGGAGACCAGAAAGAAGAGTCCCCCCCAAGCCCCTCCCTTTAAAAGGAGATTTGTCACATTATCAAAATATCCTATATGTGGACATTCCTCAGTGGGAGAAGATGTTCCTAATCCTAGAAGAGACTTGAGGTCCCAGGGAAGAGGGAGGTCTGGTGCAGGGGGGCACCCTCTCATATGCAAGGGGGAGGAGGAAGTAAAGAAGCATATCATGAAGAAAAGGAGATGCTACATGCAATATCACAGAAATATAAAGTATAATTAGGGATTCTTATAAAAACTATATGCTAACGAATTAGGAAAAACACATTAAGTTACAAAATTATAGAGCACATCTTTCTTACTAATTTTAACCAAAGATACACAAAATAACTAAAAAGACTAGTAATGAGGAATGAGATTAGTCAATATGAACACATAGTTCACAAAAATCATTTACATAACATGGGTTCACTGTTGAATTTTTACAAACTTTTACACAGTAGTGTCAATGTTCAGATATGTTTTAAAACAAAAGAAAAGTTAGAATATTATGCTGTGAAATCATGATTTGCCTCTTACACAAACCTGACCAGGATATGACAGAAGAAAACTACCGATTCTGTCAAACTCATGGCCCAAAGCAGCCATGATTGTCACCTACCCAACAGAAAATTTGTAAAGTTCCCTGAAACATGAGTCATTTTTGTATCTCAGTTGCATGGCTCTTGAACATGAATTTTGTATGCCATAGCATCATTTTGCAATGCCAAAAATGCTGGACATGCATGAGTCTAACCTAGCATCCCTCATGAACAATATGTGCGAACATTCTCAAGAAAGTGTCAGTACATCCATTTCCACTGCACAACAAAATAATCATACACCACGATCATAGTCGGTTTAATAATAACAATTCAAGGATGACTCAAAGTAAACTAATGCATCACACCACAACAACATGAGAGATAAACACTTTAAGATTGCCTTAACAGATGTATGATCATATAGTGAATTTTCATATGCCTTTGATAAAAAACAGTGAATGGTTTAGTTCCAGAAGACTATTCCTAGGAATCTTAAAGCTGCATGAAACAAACAATGGCCAACATCATACCAAATAAGAAATAATAGATAAAACGTTTTCTCTGACATCATGAACATAACAAGAGCAGACACTGTCATGCCTCTTGTGCTATACATTACTAGAAGTTTTAGTCAGAGCAAATTGGTAGAAAAATGGCGGCATATACACAGTAGCATATAATTATGGGCACAGAAATACTTAAAAGACAACTCCAAAAGACAGTTAAAATGTAAACAAATTCCACAAGGTGGAAGGAAACTAGCTACAGTTATGTACACTGCCACCAAATTTCTTAAGAAACATGAAATTATTTCCAGATTGAGAAATCATCAAGAGGGTAAAGGACTTCCACAAGGAAAATTACGCCAAGTTTAGTAAATAAAATGAAGTCACACAAAGAAGAAAGGACCTACCATTCTAGCCTCATTTATCTTGCTATGAAAGAAAACAACCAACAAACCAAACCAAACAAACAAAAAATAAAGAACCATCCCTCACCAAAAATAACATAGGAGAGGAAAGTCTCATTCCAGCTCCCAGTTTCCATCAGTGCAGAAAATTCCAGACCTCAGGTACTCAGCTGTTCACATCCCATCCTCACTCGAGAGCAGAGGAAAATAAAGGCGAGCATGCTTAGTGCTCAGCTGGCCTTCCCCCATTCTTACTTAGTCCCTTCCCCTATTCTTCGTAGTCCAGAGTCCTAAATCCAGGAATAATATCACCCACCTTCAAGGTGAGTCTTCCCACATCAATTAAGCACACTACAAAATAAATCCTCCCTTCCCATCCAGACATGCCCACAGGCCAGTCTGACAAAGACAATCCTTCATTGACACTCTTGTCAGGTGCATCCAGGTTGTATCAAACTGACAGTTGAAACTACCACACCTACGAATTCATCAATTAAAGGAATGCATCTTAAAATGCCCCTACTACCCACAGTGATGTGCCAATATGATCCCCACTAAAATACCAATGGCTCTCTTTACTAGAACTAGAGAAGAAAAATCTTAAAATTCATGTAGAAGCGCTCTCTCTCATACACAAACACACACACACACACTCACAGAAAAGTGGGGGGCGGGGGAGGGGAAGGGAAAGGGAGAGTAATTTTGAATCAAAAGAATTGGTTGGCTGGGAGCTAGAGATAGCTCAGTAATTTTGCTTTTTGTCCTCTTCCAGAGGACCAAGGTTAGATTCTCAGGATCTACATTACATATTACAAATCATGTATCTCTAGTTGCAGGGTATTCAAAACCCTACTCTGGTGTGGGCACTAGGCATGGATGCACACAGGAAAAATACTCATACATACATCTAAAATAAACAGGCTGTGAATATTGAAAACCTGATTTCAAGACATACTACATAAACATCAGGGAAAAAAATACCAGTAGGAAAACACAAATAAACTAATAGCCTAAAATAGACAACCAAGAAATAAATCTTGACCAAATATCCAGACCAAATGACTCTCGATACCAGTGGTAAAAATAACACATTGACTGGAAGAGAAAAGCATCAATAAATGATGCTGGGGGGGGGGGAAATCCCTGGCATCTAAATTTAGAAGATGAAAAGTTGACTCACATTTCTTACCTTGTAGAAGAATCAACTTGAAACAGCCAGTGACTTAAATGTAAGACTGACCAGAAGAAAGTGATAGGAACAACTGAAGACAGTTGCAGAGAAACTTCCAAACTAAAAACCCATAAAACTAAACTAGTAAAAAGAGGATGATATTAAGCCAAAATATTAATAAAATAAAACAAAATTCGTGGACAGCAAGGCAAGGTATCAAGGAATGGAAAGGCAAAATTCAGAATGCAAACACTTGGCATCTTGTCCTCAGAGAAGCTAATACTAAATACATCAAGAAGTAAAAAGGTAACAAAACACAAGTAATCCTAATTTTAAAATTATACATTATCCCAGTTAGTATGATTTCAAAAGAAGAAGGTATTGACAATAAATAAATGAAAATACACTCAATGTCATTAATCGTTTAGTGAAATGAGTTAAAAGTGCAAGGCATTAGTATATCACTATAGTTGGGTGCTACAGAGGAAAGGAGAAGAGCAACTGGTTACAATCAATATACATTGTATTCATTTATGGAAATACAGTAGCCTCACTAGTGTCTACAATCAATATGCTTCAGCAAAGGATACAAGGTAACAATAAAACTACTGATGCAAAGCAGACATTACATGCAATGCCACAGACCCTTAGGACTTAGTTTGAAAAACTCTGTTGACAAACGGGAAGACCTACAGGAAATGAGCTTTCTGGACTCACAAGGTGCAAAAATAGAATCAAGAGGACACAGAGCTTTATTAGAGCAGTAAAGATACGTGGATTGAATTGGTCGGTCAGTGTTTACTGCTGAGGAAGTGCTAGGAGCAGCCCACAGGCTCCTTCTCACATGTTCTCCCTGGACAAGAATACTCATTATTAAGGACTGTGAGTGTGTGAGCATGTGAGCTGGGAAAGACAGGGAAGGAAGGATTGGGTATGATTAACCAGTGTATGGCCCTTTTCCCTCCAATTCTTTCTTGCTTTAGAAAAATAGCACCCTAAGTGTGGCAAAACGACAATTCATCATGGTGCTGACTTGTATTTCCTGAAGTGATTAATGACATGAGCATATTTTCATATACTTTTTAAAAAATAGCTAGCTGCATCATTTTTTATATATAATTAATGTGTTAATGACGATCATTTTAAAATTTCAAATAGTGCCATGTAGAGATTCAACAAAAAGCCACATTTGACCACATAAGTGGCCCTATACACCATATACTCATGTCTAACCACTGATCCAATTAAAATACAAATTGTAAACTAGGAGGCTGGGAGCCATTCATAGGTGAATGACTTCACAGTGATGAGCAAAACTATTAGCAAGTAGCAAAAAAAAAAAAAAAGGACAAAATAAATTGACAATTTCCCACAAGAGATGGAGCTGCTTTCAGCAGCGGAGAGGTCAATAACCTCAGAAAGTTCTGCTGTTCCTACAAAGATGTAGAAAGGCTCTTTTTTATTAACTGCTGTAATTAAATGAGTTGTTTCTAGTAATGATAGACGCATGTTATGTACTGTACTTTCCCAAAAGCTAGAGGAAAGCGTATTTTAAAGGTTTCTCCACAAAGAAGAAATTAATCAAACAGGAAAAATGTATTTAACCTCATCTAAACTCCACAGTGTTTATATGTATGTGTGTGGGGGAGGAATCATGGCAATACATTTATATATATATATATATATATATATATATATATATATATATATATATTTCTTATGATTTTACATGTCAGTCTTGAACTCCAGGGTCTGTTCTACAAAGATAAGCCCAACTACACATGATGAGCCATCTGTAATGGTTCCATGAAGATATTTACTAAACCACAGTATACAGTAGTCCAAGAATCTGTGTGTTCAACCCTATAGGTAATGTTTGTATCAAGTATTTTAATTATTTGGCAACCATTCTGATCTTAATAGAAATAGTACTGATTTTCAATCTTTCCTCCGAGTCCACAGTACTTCTTTCCCCCATCCCAAGCTCTTTAGAAGGAGAAGCTGTGGGAATATGTGTGTTGTAATCCATTCGATGAACTTGGAGGGAGGTGAGGACAACAGGAAGTAAGCTGCTAGCCACTCCTGAGGCTAAGTAGGAAAGAGAGACACCTGTAAATTATTCCTCTACAGTGTTTTGTTATTAGTATACCACACTTGGTATAGTGTTGTCTCTTCATAAGTACTTACACCTAAACCAACTCAGAGTTGTACCCATGATGCTTAGTAGCCCCAATTACTGTTTCTTTCCTAAAAGACAGGGGGCCCCTCTTACCTAACCACAAAACCATAATTGATTAATTAACTTCTCAGTAAAAACCTACCTTACAGATAATATTCTAATCTCATATTTTAGTTCAGAATTAAACAAAGAATCAAATGTGTTTAATTGTCATATTTCCTTACACCCTTTCAGTCTGAACGGGTCCCTTGGCATATTCTTTCTCTTTCATGACCTTGACAGTTTTGAAAAGTACAAACCAGTTATTTTGTGCAATGCCCTTCAGCTTGGGATAGTCTGGCATTTCCTCGTGATTACTTTCTGGCGGTTATATCACAGAAGTGATGCTGAGTTTATCTCAGGGCAACATGTCATGAAGTGAGACTGTCAATTTGTCCATTGCTGGTGATGTCAATTTGGATCGTGCAGTGCAATAGCTGACCTTAACTCTCAAGTTACTTTTTCCTAGTGGATATTTTGAAAGGACATAAATAAGGTGTTTTCTAGAAAGCTAGTTTTTAACACCCATTCCTCACTCTTCCCTGTTTTAAATATTACTGTGATTGCATACAGTGACTCTCCAATTCCATCATTTTTTACATATAGTAGTTGACATTCCACTCTAAGAAATGAAATCCCACTTTCCTCAATTTTTTTGTTCAATGTGTTTTTAGTTTTCTTATTTTTGTAATTATGTATATGTGTCTGGGTGTGTGTGATGGAATGCAGGTGGCTGCAGAGGCTAAAGGCATCAGCATCCCTGAATCTGGACTTCCAGGCAGTTGTGAATTGCCAATGTGGATGCTGGGAACCGAACTTGGGTCTTCTACAAAAGTAACATAGCTCTTCACCACCAAGCCATCTGTCCAAACTTAGTGGTTCTAATCTGCCACTATCAACTTTAATGGAGGGCATACACTTCTCTGTAGCTAGTCTGTCTGGCATCTGCTGGTTCTTAGTGAATTCCACCAGTTTTTGAGCATGTCGTTACTTTCTGGCAGAAAGAAGCTGCACATCTAGAGTACACTGTCCCTTTCCCATCTCTAGATCTGGGTAATAACCTGACTCTCAGCCACTTAATTCTTTGTTTTTACGTTTACCTACTTATTTGGAGTATGAGTATACTCACACATACATGTGTACCAGAGGTCAACTTGTGGGATTCAGTGTTCTGCTTCTGTATAGATCCTGGGGACTAAACTCAAGTTCTTAGGCCTGACGTAAGAATCTGTAATTGCTGAACCATCCCTGCTCCCATTTCTGCTTCTTTATCTTTTTTCTTTTTTTCAATCAGTAATAATAATAATAATAATAAAAAATTCCCAATTTACTTTTTTGGAGAGTATCACTTAGAACCACAGAACTGGGTGTGTACTGGGGGTGACCTCTCCCTCCTCTCCCTTCTGTCTCATCATCCCCCTGCAGCAGCACCATCCCCACCATCTCCACTTCAAAACAAGGACAAATACTTGAAAGCATGAGGTGAGAAGCAGTGGTAGAACCCTGGAAACCAGCAAGAAAGAAGAAACATGGAAAGATCCAGAGCTCTTGGCAGGGAGGAGAGGCCAGCGACTATCAATGTGACTACTAGCAATCCTAGAGGTGATGTTTCCCAATCTTTACAGTGTTGCTGCATTGAGTTAACAATTGAGATCAGTGTAATAACCTGTGTCAAAAGAGCTCACATTAGCTCTTTGAAAACACCCAAGATCCACCTTGAAATGGGAACTTGAACTACGGTAGGGGATCAAAACTTGTGCATATGGCCATTGCAGGGAGTCTGCAGACTATTGCCATAGTTTGTGAGTTTAGCCACCTTGCAAACTCTGCACCCATGAGGACTTACGGAGGTGATCTTGAGCAACACTGATTCTCCTTACTGGCCTCCCCCAAGCAGGCACAGCTGGAGGTGAGCTGAAAACAATTTGGCTTCGATGTGGCCATATCCTAGACTCACTCACCTTAGACCAGCCTTATAGCTGAAGCTGCTTTGGGGAAAGAGGGCTGTAGCTTTCACTCTACAGACAGGCAGGGATGGTGAGTGGGGAGCGCTATGCTGTTGTGTGTAGCTCTGTCTGAGGTTCCACTCCCTGTATGGTACTACCAGAGCACCAGAAGAAAGGAATACCATGGTTCTTTATCACTTTCACATTTACACTTACCAACACTGCTTATATCCCTCTCCCCCTCATTTGATCATGCTCTGTAGCCAAGACTGCAGGCGAGCACCATAGAGAGGTGCTGTGGTTACTATACGGGCCTCAATTTGGACCAACACCACTGACTACTCAGAAGACAATTGCCTCAGATCATTTACTATTAACACTTCTGCCAGTGGGACAGGCCCTTGCCAGTTACACAACTAGAATCTCCGTTAGCATCCCCATTAGTATATATATGTTATATGTATTATATGCATATATCTGTAGTATATACATATATCTGATATATATATATATATATAGTGAAACCACAGCCAGAGCTGCACACAACTGCATAGTGCTCACCACTAACCACTCCTGACTGCCTTTGTGAGTTATGTGTGTATGTATGCCATATAGTCCTGGACTGCTAGAGTGTCTAGCCTACAAACAGAGTCAACTTGATCCTGACACAGTACCCACTGTACTCAAAGGTAAAGAAGCAAAATATCGATTGTACTGGATTTCCTGCACAGACCAAGAACCAGTTCCATGAAAACTGACCACTCAAGACACAGCTTCAGAAGCCAAGTGCTTCCTATTTCTCCATAATAAAGGTGGGAGAGTAGTAGTATCACATGCTATGTGCAGATGTCAATGTAGAAACACAAGCAATAAAGATAGACAAAGGAATCCATTCCCCAAAGACTCTACCTCTTGGTGTGGATCCAGAGTCCCCCAAACCCTTTCAGTCACATCTCTCTAGAGTTATTTGTGGTTCTGTTGCAGCCTCCCTGCAGGGCCCTCTCCTCCCAACTTGTTGCCATTCCTTGGAGACGCAGCCTCTTGGTACAGATCCAACTCAGTTTTCCCACAGACTCTCTCAGTCTTCTTTTCTAGCATATCTCCATTCATCTCCTGCCCTTTAGTCAATGCTTGACCTGCAGAAAGGCTTTCTATGAGGGATCCGTGGCCTGGGATTCAGCAGATGATATTCACTATCCTTCCCATCCTTCACTAGCATCTCCCCAGATGTACTTAGTGCTGTAGCAGCCTGCTTGCAGGAGCCCCTCCTTCTACCCCATCTCTCTCCCCTGGGCACTCTTCCCCTTAGTTCTGACCTTGGTTCCCGTTAGCTCTTTCCCACAGCTTCTCTCAAGTCTTTCCTCTTAGTCCACTCTTCATTCCTGTCTTATTTATTTCTTTTAAAGAAATAGAACAAATGGCCACATGTTTGGCATACTGAAAGGTAAGGGGGTAAAAGTTAATCATAAACATAGAAAACATATTCAGTAATAGTAGAAAATATTGACTATCAGGAAAGCCATGGGCATACAGGCTACTAGACTTACAAAATATTATACAGATCAGAGAAGAAAAGACCTGCAACACAGTGTACTACCCTGACACTGTATAAAAGACAAGAAAAAGAACTTTAAAATCTGCAAGTGATGGTGGTGTATGCTTATAATCCTAGTATTTAGAATGCAGAGGCAGATGGTTTCTGAGATTGAAACCAGCTTGAACTATAAGGCAAGATCCCAATTCAGCAACAAGCAAACAAGGAAATTTGAAAGAGAAAACTACCCTTATGAACATCGATGCAAAAATACTCAATAAAATTCTAGCAAACTGAATCGAAGAACACATCAAAACAATCATCCATCATGATCAAGTAGGTTTTATCCCAGGAATGCAGGGATGGTTCAATATTCGGAAATCCATCAATGTAATCCACTATATAAACAAACTCAAAGAAAAAAACCACATGATCATCTCACTAGATGCTGAGAAAGCATTTGATAAAATTCAACATCCCTTCATGATAAAAGTCTTGAAAAGATCAGGAATTCAAGGCCCATACCTAAACATAGTAAAAGCAATTTACAGCAAACCAGTAGCCAACATCAAGCTAAATGGAGAGAAACTTGAAGCAATCCCACTAAGATCAGGGACTAGACAAGGCTGCCCACTCTCCCCCTACCTATTCAATATAGTACTGGAAGTCCTAGCCAGAGCAATTAGACAACAAAAAGAAGTCAAAGGGATACAAATAGGAAAGGAAGAAGTCAAAATATCACTATTTGCAGATGATATGATAGTATACTTAAGTGACCCCAAAACTTCCACCAGAGAACTCCTAAACCTGATAAACAACTTCAGCAAAGTGGCTGGTTATAAAATCAACTCAAACAAATCAGTAGCCTTCCTCTACATGAAAGATAAACAGACTGAAAAGGAAATTAGGGAAATGACACCCTTCACAATAGTTGCAAATAATATGAAATACCTTGGTGTGAATCTAACCAAGCAAGTGAAAGACCTGTACTACAAGAACTTCAAGTCCCTGAAGAAAGAAATCGAAGAAGATCTCAGAAGATGGAAAGCTCTCCCATGCTCATGGATTGGCAGGATTAATATAGTAAAAATGGCCATCTTGCCAAAAGCAATCTACAGATTCAATGCAATCTCCATTAAAATCCCAACTCAATTCTTCACAGAGTTAGAAAAGGAAATTCTCAAATTCATATGGAATAACAAAAAACCCAGGATAGCGAAAACTATTCTCAACAATAAAAGAACTTCTGGAGGAATCACCATTCCTGACCTCAAGCTGTACTACAGAGCAATAGTGATAAAAACTACCTGGTATTGGTACAGAGACAGGCAGGAAGATCAATGGAATAGAATTGAAGACCCTGAAATGAACACACACTTCTATGGTCACTTTATCTTTGACAAAGGAGCTAAAACTGTCCAGTGGAAAAAGGACAGCATTTTCAACAAATGGTGCTGGTTCAACTGGAGGACAACATGTAGAAGAATGAAAATTGATCTATTCTTATCTCCTTGTACAAAGCTCAAATCTAAGTGGATAAAGGACCTCCAAATAAAACCAGATACACTGAAACTAATAGAAGAGAAGGTGGGGAAGACCCTCGAATACTTGGGCACAGGGGAAAAGTTCCTGAACAGAACACCAATGGCATATGCTCTAAGATCAAGAATTGACAAATGGGACTTCATAAAATTGCAAAGTTTCTGTAAGGCAAAGGACACTGTCAATAGGACAAAACGACAACCAACAAATTGGGAAAAGACCTTTACCAATCCTACATCTGATAGAGGGCTAATATCCAATATATACAAAGAACTCAAGAAAGTAGACTCCAGACAACCAAATTACCCTATTAAAAAATGGAGTATAGAGCTTAACAAAGAATTTTCAACGGAAGAAACTCGAATGGCCGAGAAGCACCTAAAGAAATGTTCAGTGTCCTTAGTCATCAGGGAAATGCAAATCAAAACAACTCTGAGATTCCATCTCACACCAGTCAGAATGGCTAAGATTAAGAACTCAGGTGATAGTAGATGCTGGCGAGGGTGTGGAGAAAGAGGAACACTCCTCCATTGTTGGTGGGACTGCAAGATGGTGCAACCACTTTGGAAATCAGTGTGGCGGTTCCTCAGAAAATTGGACATAGCATTACCTGAGGATCCAGCTATACCACTCCTAGGCGTATACCCAGAAGATGCTCGAACATATAACAAGGACATATGCTCAACTATGTTCATAGCAGCCTTATTTATAATAGCCAGGAGCTGGAAAGAACCCAGATGTCCTTCAACTGAGGAATGGATTCAAAAAATGTGGTATATTTACACAATGGAGTATTACTCAGCTATTAAAAACAATGAATTAGAGAGGTTCCTAGGTAAATGGATGGAACTAGAAATTATCATCCTGAGTGAAGTAAGCCAATCACAAAAGAACACACATGGTATTCACTCACTGATTATTGGATATTAGCCCAGAACCTTGAAATGCCCAAGATGCAACTCACAGGCCACATGAAGCTCATAAAAAAGGAAGACCAAGTGGGGGTGATTCAGTTCTTCTTAGAAGGAGCAACAAAATACTCAAGGGAGCAAATATAGAGACAAAGTGAGGGACAGAAACTGAAGGAGGGGCCATTTGAAGACCTTTCCACCTGAGTATCCATCCCATGTGCAGTCACCAAAGGTAGATGCTGATGTGGAAGTCAGGAAGTGCATGCCGATAAGGGCCTGATATGGATGTCTCCTCAGAGGCCTTCAAGGGTCTGACATATTCAGAGGCAGATGCTTACAACTAGCCATTGAACTGATCATGAGGTTCTCAATGGAGGAGTTAGAGTGAGGACTGAAGGAGCTGAAAGGGTTTGTGGCACCATGAGGAGAGCAACAATACCAACCAACCACAGCTCCCAGTGTCCTAACCACCAGCCTGGGAGCACTTATGGAGGGATCCAGGGCTTCAGCTGAATATGTAAGAGTGGAGGGCCCTGCTGGGCACAGGTGGAAGATGAGATCCTTGACCTCATGAAGGATGGACGCCCCAGGGGGTGGGAATTTTGAGGGTGGGGAAGTGTGAGTGGGGGGGTAGGTGGGGGTTACATCCACGGAGAAGAAGGAGGAGGGGTAAGGGGATGGGGGGTTCCCGGGTGGGTAGGGGATGGGGTAAGGGGATAACATATGAAATGTAAATAAAATATCCAATAAAAAAATTAAAAAAATGTGAAAAAAAAAAGAAAGAGAAAACTATCAGGTCACTTTAGACAGCATCTCTACTCAAGTGACAGACCAACTAAACCAAACCAAACCAAACAAACAACAGCAGTTCTACGAGCTACAGAGAAATGGGACAATGCATCACAGCCAAGAAAATGATACCCAGAACATTTATTCTCCAGAAAAGGAGGAGCTATGAAGGCAGTCTAAGATGAGCAAGTAATGGAGGACATTTTTGACCACCTATATTACAAAACAGGCTGAAGAGACTTCTATAATAAAGAAGTGAACGACAAGTAATTCCCATCATAAAGTACCCTAAAACTAAAATAATAAATCTTTCTAGAAATGTAGATACACAAAAGATGAATAGAAAATACTCAACCTTTAAAATGCAATAAGCTATCAAACTATGGAGATAAACAAGAGGGAAATAAAATATAAAAACTATTCAAAACAGCTGGCAGAAAATCAAGTGTCGGGAATGCCTTTATCTAACAATAATAATCCCAAATAACAAAGTAAACTATTTAACTGAAAGATGCAGGCAGATGAAGTGGAGATGTGGCTTAGGTAGTAATATTCTTGCCTAACGTGCATGAAGCCTTGAATAAGAGCTCAGCATTTGGGTGGTGGAGTCAGGAAGATCACAGGTTTAAGCTCATCCGTGGCTCCATAGTGAATTAGAGGCCAGTCTAGGATGCCTAAAACCCTTTACCAAAACAAAACAAGTAAAAAACAATGAACAGACGAACGCCACAAGTCTCCAAAAGACACAATCTAAATATATTTCGTAAACAAAGCCACAAGACCTGGAAGTATGCTGCCCACAAGAAACTCACTTCAAAATTAAAGGCTCAGTGAAAGTAAAATGGGGGAAGTGATACTTCAAGCAAAGGCAAATGCAAAGCAAGAAGCAATTGTTCTGAGAAATGGGTGTTGAGATAAAACACTCTCTGTATGATGATCATGTTATCCAAAGTATTCAGTGAATGTAAAGCACAAATATTTGTAAATCATAACATTTTAACATAATGTTTTAAATTAACAGCAACATTATGCTTAGAAATCATAAAAATGCATGGAGACAAAAGAACACACTGTTGAGTGAATGACACAGCATTCAAGAATTCAGAAAATTAAAACTTTTTTCAAAACAAATAAGAACATGTCAAAACCTGAGGGATAAAACCGAAGTAGCTCTAAGAGCTACTCATAGCAGGATGTCTACATTTTTAAATGATGCCTCTTAAAAAAGAGTTAAGAAGAAACATATTCAAAATTACTGGGCAAGAAATAACAAATATCAGAGCAGAAATAAATTAGATATACACAAAAAAGCCCTAAAGAAACATGAAGTGTATTTTTTTCTTGAAAAGATAAAGTTTGAATAGCTTTTGCCATACTATTCAAATATAAGAAAAGGTACTCATAAGGAAAAACAGATATGAAAAAGACACTACAACTGATCAATTAGAAGTGTAATGGATTCTTAGAAAGTACTTTTGAAAAGTATGTAATGTCAATGTGAAGCGTCCAGAAGAAATGAGCATGTTTATATACATCCTATTAAACCAAGAGGATGTACATACGGACTAAGCAAACTGCATGGTTTAATCAGTAAGAAAAGTCTTCAAACAAAGAAAAATCCAAACCAGATGACTTTGAATTCATTTTCCATACTTTTGAAAAGTTAATACCATTCTTCCCTCAAAGTTGTCCATAGAACTAGATGGGAAGAAATCCTTCAAAACTTGTTATACCAAGTTAATATTTCCTGGTGAATAAAACTGATCAAGATCATGTTAAAAAGGAGGAGGAAAATGAAGGAAAGCAAGAGGAAGAGACAGTGGTAGCATAGGAGGAAGAGCAGGACAGGGAGGAGAAGGAGAAAGTCAAGCAGGATGAGAAGAAATACTTTTGAATAACAGCTCAGAGAAATCAACACATCAAATTCAACAGTACAAAAAAAAAAAAAAAAGGATCTTACATCATGATCAAGTTGGTTTCACCCCAGGGCTACAAGCAATAAATGTAACACATCCCATCCAAAGTATGAAGAGAAACTTATCTCATCAGATGCAAAAAATTTTAAATAAATCAACATGCTATGTGTTTAAAAAACTGGACAAATTAGGTACAAAAGGAATACTTCTCAACGTTATACAGATTAAGTAAAACAACTACACAAAACCATGACCTGAAGAACTGAAAATGCATCTTCATGTTTAGGAACAACATGAGGGCATTCACTGCCACTAGACTATCAACTCAACCAGGCACTAGAAGATTCTGTCAAAGCAATTAAGCAGAGGACATGAAAAATAAGGAATGAAGTCAAGTCATTTCTGCTGGCAAAAAATTTTATAACCATTTATAAACATGGTTTTATGAACCTAAGCAGACCAACAAAATCTTTTAACACTGAAAAATTCAGTAAAGTAACATGATACAAAGTAAATATATAGCAACCAGAATCTTTTCTAAATATCACCATCAAATTTTAGGAGAGTGATTTTCAACTTTCCTATTGCTGCAAGCCTTTAATACAATTCCTCATATTGTGGTGACCTCCAACCATAAAATTATTTCATTGGTCGTTCATAATTGTAATTTTGCTACTTTTTATGAATTGTAATGTGAATATCTGATATGCAGGATATGCACTCCTAGCAGCTATGATAAGGACCAGCATAGATGCTCAACACATGAATGGACAGAGAAAACATGGTATGGACACAATAGTCTATTTTTCAACCTTAAACATAGCAAACACTGGCATTTGCGTAGCATGAATGGAACTTGAGATAATTTAGGGAAGTGATCCAGAAAGGCAAGTACTGTGTATTCTCTCCCATAACACAAATGCTTGGCCTGGAAGTAGAGTAATAACTATTGCTGTTTGAGAGGCATGTGTGGTAGGTGGGTGGAAAAGACGACTGGATTTAACCTGAACGTGTACACTTGCATGTGTAATCTTCACACCTATACAGAGCACAAGAAACCCTATTCATATGAACAATACATTTGAACAAGAGGAGGAAAAAGAAATATTTAAAAGACATAGATGTCCTCAATTCTACTGGGATGGCAAAGCTAGAAGCTAGAATCTTTGTCTGTCAGTCTTTCTCTCTCATGCTCTCTCTCCACCCTCTCTTTCTTCCCTCCACTTCTTTTCCCTTTCTCTGAGTGTGTCTTGCATATATACATACCCATCTCTATTTCTTTACCTATACTTTTAAAAAGTTATCAGATTATATCAAAGCCTTTATCTCTAATCACTTACCTCAGGTTTCCATTTTTATTTTTCTCAGATCTGCACTTTCATGTCAGTGGCTGCATCTACCCTTGCTTATTCTGTCCGTACACAAGCAGTCCTCTTCCCTTACTACTGATGTTATGAACAGACTCTCCCCAGCATCAGGCTTGCTGGTTTCCCCATCTCTGCTGTCCCAGCTGTGCCCTCCTCTCACGTCTTTTGGAATTCAGATCCTGTAGATCATGACAACTTTATATGTCTCAAAGGAGGACAAATGCAGTTATCGCTTATTTAAGAGAAAGACAAGGAATGGGAAAAGAGAGAAAATGTTTGAAAACATTTAAATAAAAATATGCCTGCTACCCAACCATGCAAATATATGCAGAAGTATGAAGCAGGGTTGGTAAATTTCCCAGGCGGGTTCCTGCAAATGGCTTCTCTCTATGAGCTTTCAAATATGCAGCTCAGTGCCTTGCCAGCAAATATTGTATTCACTTAACAATCTGCTAACGTGCAGCAAATATCAAGAACACCATTCTAGTTTGTTGCCTTAGAATTTCTTGGTGTCTGATTTTATTTTTTTATTATTTTGTTCTTTCCTATAAAAGGAGAATTTTACCTGTATGTTAAATTTACAAATGAAAATATATTGTACATAGGAATAAAGTTTGGTGTGACAAATAATGCTACACATTAGCTAAATCATAAAGCCTTGCCGTTGTTTTATGTTTCGAGTTCTATGGATATGGGTGTGGCTCTCTGCAGAACCCCTCCCCTTTACAGCCAGTCAAGGTGCAAATGTTTTGAAACGATCCTGACATAAGGAATGCCTCATGCTCAATGTCTCTTAAATGCAGAAAACAAGTTTTTTTGAAAGGAGAATTTTCAGTGTGTGCTTCACTTAAGGTAGATCTGGCTTTTCCACAGTGGGGAGAAGCCACCATCTTCATCTTCAAACACAGACGCTCTCATATCCAGTTAACAGGGTACCAGCTCTGACTTCAAAGTCCGCTTCCATTCTCCTTATTTCCCCTCTTTAAAGATCTCCAAGTTGATCAAAATGGCTGTCACCTGACACTTCGATCTCTCAGGGCCATTTTTGTCCCCTGTCTTAGTCTTCTATAGTTTTCCATGCAACAGGTTCTATGATCTATTCATAATAAATATCCCGAGACTTCACCTTTCCTCCTTAAAACCCTAACATGTTCTTAATCAGCTACAAAATCCAAGCTACCGTGTCCTGAAAGAGCTGGAAGAACAAGCAGGTGTCTGGCTGTTTCTCATCCCTCTGTGCTCCATTGTACTTCACTCTGTTTTCAGAACACACGCCCCTCACTTGCCACAGGGACCTTGCACTCACTCCTTTGCTTGAAGGTAAGTTTCTTGCCCACAGAGTCTGCCACAGCTAGGCTTTCTCTCTCACAGCTATTAGTTCAAGGTTCCCTCTTCAATAGACCTTCCTAGTCCATCTAGTGTAAGTGATGTTGCCACACACTCTCATGCTGCCATCCCTGACATCATTGATTGTCATTTACTACCTCTTTAAAATATTGCTCATGTTTTAGAATCATCTCACAGTCTTTCGTAATTTATATTCAAACCTATGCATGAGTCATAGAGATACCTTGTCCTGGGTACCCATGGTCTAAAACCATTTTCAGACATGAAGTTACATGCAGGCAATCGATTTGGGGCAAGTTCTTATATACAAAAAGTGGGATAGTACAAATTGCCACAGGCACTGAGGAGAAGACAGTAAAAGGGCAGTTATGCAGTTCATGGCCACAGAGAAAATCTAGAACTCAAGCTTACCGGGGTTTTTTAGACCAGATAATTCAGGCCTGCCACATATATTAAGAAGCACTTTATGTTGTTCTGTCCCACACTGTTCTCGTCTTAGGGCACCTACTCCCTCGCATGCCATGCAGACATGAATATTGGGTTATTTTCTACAAACATCCACTGCAGGGAAGTCCTGAGTAGTCAAGTGAATCAAGTCCAGGAGCTGAAGTCAGAAGCTGCAGATTTTATTGGGTGAAACGGGTGGTTCCTGTAGTGTCCACAGTAACAGGTAGCAAGAGGATGTGAGGCCAGTGCAAGGGCAGCCCACTCAGAAGGTTTGAATGGATGCTTTCTCCCCAGCAGCCCGCGCAGAAGGCTAGAGTGAACACTTTATCCCCCGAGGCCCATGCAGAAGTTTTACATGGCTACTTTCTCCTGGCTATCACCCTCTATCTAAAAATAAATCAGTAGGAAGGGCATGGGTTCTTTCAATGTGAAAAGACATTTGGCTAAATTGAGGCTTTCAGTGAAAGGCAATTGGAAGGCTCATATCTGAAACAGAGGAAGTGCATGGACCAGGGCAGAGAAGGAGCCAGGAGAAGAGTGGAATCGGTGTAGTTTTGCAATTTTTGTCTTGGTGAACTGGAGATTACATAAGTGTCTGGAATAGAAACAGTTACTTATTTCAATGGATAAATAGATGGATGAATGAAATACTGAAATCTGGCAATAAAATGTTCTTAACGTATTTAACTTCAGAAGATAGATATGAGTATTCAACTATTCAACTGTCAGAAGGAGATACAATCTTCCATCACACCCAAGAAAATCTGTGCAGGCAGTTGAAATTGGGCTATTTTTATAATGATGCTTTTCAGAATGAAAATGGGATGAAACAACCAAATAGATCTGTCTCTGTTTTAATAGTTTCATGAGTTCTAGATCCAGAAAAACCAAATTCATCCCTGTACACCTTGAACTTATCAAGTTATCTAAAACAAGACTGGCCATATTCTCTTAGTGAGTTTGCCCTTTGCTGACATTTCTAACCACTGCAATGAGCTCTTTCATGTGCAGCATGCCTCCCTTAAGGCACAGCACCCTTGTCACCTAACAAACAGTTGGCCATTATTTAATGTCTGCCTACCAGCTTTCTGTCACCAGAGTCGCTGTTTATTATTATCACCCCAATTCTATCTTCAGGGTTTGAAGCACACTTGCAATGTCTTGAGTACCTATGAATACTTGCTAAGTAAGTGTTTACATCCTTCACCTCACTCGTTTATATTTTTCAATGTTTTTAGTCTAAATACTAGCAATGTACCCTCCCTATTTAGCAGTTGAGTTCCCAGGGGGTCTAGGAGAAAGGGGTCTCCCCAGTTAGCTGAAAATGTCAAACGCTACTCCAGTTCTTTGGGTCCATCTCTCATGCTACTTTGCCATCTATTGACTTTAAGAGAGCTGAGAAGATTCAGAATTGTCTTTAAGAAGTAAAGTGCAGGGCTGGTGAGATGGCTCAGTGGTTAAGAGCACTGACTGCTCTTCAGGAGGTCATGAGTTCAAATCCCAGCAACCACATGGTGGCTCACAACCATCTGTAATGAGAGCTGATGCCCTCATATGGGTGTCTGAAGACAGCTACAGTATACTTTGGGCTGGAACGAGCAGAGCCAGAGTGAGTGGGGCCAGAGCAAGAGGGAGAAGGGAAGGGGAAGGTAAAAAAACAAGAATTAAAAAAAAAAGAAAAAAAAAGAAGAAGTAAAGTGCAGGGGTGAGTGAGATGGCTCAGCAACTAAAGTTGCCGGTCACCAAATCAGAACTTGAGTTCCATCCCTGAAACCCATGTGGTCAAAGAGAATCGACTCTGTCAAGTTATCCTTGACCTCCATGTATATGCCGTGGCCTATGCTCCTCTCTCCCCTGATACACAAATTAAATCTAGATGAGACATTTATTTTATTTGATATTTTCATCCTTTCATTGGTAGTTTTCTGATAGAAGCATCCAACAAAAGGAAAGGCAAGAAAGTCTGGTGACGAGTGAATGTCTTAGAGTTTCTATCGCTGTGAAGAGACACTGTGACCACCAGGCATGATGCTTAGGCACAGGCCCTATGCTCATCTTTTAAAAGCTGTCAAAAGTATCTCAAGGAGTTGTGACAATTCTCCAAATTCATACCATGATTAGACAGAGGGAGCTCAAATTACTGCCAGGCTCGATGACACACAGTCTGATAACAGTGGGTGAAGATGACATCCCGTCCAGGAGATGATCAAAATAAGCATTTGAGTAGCAAATCAGTGGGTGAAAAAAAATAAGGAAAAAGATCTCTTGAAACTGGTAATGTTGAGAACAGAATTAATCCTTTAGAAGAATTTGGAGGGCTGGGGTGCAGCTCAGTGGTAGTACATTTATCTAGCATGTCCAAGGCCCCATCACTATAAACAATCAAATTAAATGGAAAAGATGGTGGTGGTAAAGTTCTGACAGGCCATGAGGCTCCTGAGATACAATTTGGCAAAGCATCTCTTAGAACCCAGTCTTTCCACCAAAGCTTCAGGGCAAATGAATTTCTCCACTACTCACTCCTCATGCCAGGTCCTCTTCTAAGCTACTCAAATCTGTGTTAACAGATCTCCAGGTGTCCAGTGGGGTGCTGACTCACTCCATTGTCATGAAGCAAACAACACACCTTGTTTACCAGGTCCAGACTTAAGGCAGCCAATGCTAGAGAACTCAGAAGGTATGTACCAAGCCTCCAGGTAGCATATGAGTGCCTTAATTTTAGGCTACACTATTGCAATGTCCCAGAGAAATTGCATCTTCATTTTAGCTTCAGACTATGTCTTGAAAAAGAATCAACTGCCTTGTGACTATGCTTGCCAGAACAAAGGCAAGTAAGGAAACCCAAGGACATTTAAACAATGTATGGATACTGAGTTAGGACTGTCACTTCTAGTTCCCTTATGACTCTCAAATAGATGCCACGTAACAGCCCACTTGGGAGGGGTGTCCTGCTGAAGCACCCCCCATAATAATGAGGCAATAAGGAGACAAATTAGGTGTGAATCACATCTGTGGGGTTTGCTCCCTGCTTCTGTTGATTTGTCAAAACACTATCATAGAAAAAAAACACAAATGAAAACAGCTTTTTTTTTTTCTTTCTCTGTGTAACCAAGATAGCATGCTTTTGGGGGCAGTGCTTGCCCACACAGCCAGTGATCCCCACCATAGACAAGCCCCGTTAGCGTTTCTCCTGGAGCTCTGTGAGCCTGCCTACTTGCCCCATCTCTGTCATGTTTTTCCCTGCTCCGTGTGAGGCTCTCTTCCAGTTAAGGATTTAAAGCTTGCTCTCATGTACACAGAAAATCAGATTTATATCTTTGTACCGCAAAATGAAGCAATTATTTTGTCTTCCAATAGATTGTGCTTCTTCTACACTGGGCCCCTGTACTACCCACTGTTGTCAGTGAGGCAGTGACACTGGGGTAAGCTTCATTAAGTAGAGCCCCGCTGATACTGACCATTGATCCAGCAGCTAGCTCAGGTGCATTTGGACACAGCCTTTCCTCCCGCTTCTCTTTACTTCTCTCCAGGGATAACCAATCAGTAGAAACAACCCTTATGCCTAACATTTTGAGAGGCAGAGAGCAGTTTTATTTCAATTGCCAACCTGTCCACTAACTTGGTAAATCAAATTTCAACCTCCTACAGGCAAAAAAGAACATGCAACCCTCCTACATACCCCTGTGCGTGTAGGACTGTATATGCAGGACTGTCTCAGATCTGGTCTTTCTATACATTAGATGACACAGATCATTATAGGAACTTAAAAAGCATTGCATTTCAAATGTATTCACTCTCTAGAAGAGAAACTGTAAACATCAAACATATATTTTTTTCCTGAAATGTATTATATAGCAATCAGCTATGTAACATGAGCAGGCTTAAATTTGGCCTATATTCTTAGAGAAACCATGCCCTCTGAGTATTTGGTGGTAAATATGGAAAAAAAAAGGTATACATTTTGAATAATTGACCTGCTTAGTCATTAATCTGTGATACTGATTTCTTTAAAATATGCAAAAAGCATTTTCTTCCACTAATATTGACTGCAAACCACCCCAAATGATAGCAGATCCGAATACTAAACCTATTGCCAACCCCCTTAGTCATGCAGTTGCCAAATGAGGATACTTTGCCAGCTTTCTATATAGCATCCTTTCTTTAAATGTATCCACCTGCTCAAACTGCCGTGGTTGTTTTCTCCTCAGTGTTCCAGGGACACAACACAGTTTATGTTCAAAGATCCAGCACCTCTGCTTTGTATGTTTTTTCACTTATGCTATGGGTCTTTAGAGCTTTAAACCAGTTTTGAAGTTTATATGATGGTACTTTCTGTTTTCATGTATGTTACTCCTCTTATAAAAACTCAGAGATTTAAAAGTAAGACTTCATTTAAAAGATCAAACACAAGTCATTGTTCAAAACTACTACCATTGTGTGTTATGTTATGTTGATTACAGAAATAATAAAAGAGATCTATAACTCAGCAGGTCATTTTTAGAAATTCCCCTTTTCCACCCTTATCCTCAAAACAGTTCTCTCTATTAGGACTAGGTATTTTCCAGGAAAAAATTAATGTGGCATGTCATGTATCTTCAACATCTTTTATTCTAGGAATTTATCCATCATCAATATTTTATGCTGGAGAGCTAAGTTTTGTCATTTTTCTAAGTCTCTCTGAACCTACTCTATTGTGAAATTTTCAGCTCTCACTCCTGATGACGTACCTCTTAAGTAATTTGGGGCCTTCCATTATATTTGCCTGCTTTTGCTCACATAGAACTGTCCTTGAATTTATCTAGAGTGTGGTCTATACAATTATTTGGGGGAGTGACTGATAAAATACTAAAATACTGTGTATAATTTTTTAGAGATGACAACTATTTTTAATGTCCAATTCTAGCTATGAGAGAGGAAGTGGGTGTCTATTGCAATGGTAGTTCTGTGTGTGTCACATTGTAGTCAGTAGGTGACACAATTTCCTGGGAGCAGTCTCCACTGTGCTCTACAAATGGAAGCTTTTTGCTTCACGATCTCAATAATAGAAATCTAGAGGTTGGTATGTTTTTATATGATTTTAATTTACATGAATCACTAGGTACATAAGCCAGCAATTTTCAGTCAGTAATGTTCTATTATTCTCTCCTTATTGGCAGTATCTGGATGGGCAAAATTAGAGTCTGGGTTGGGTAGGAGGGAGGCAAAAAGGGGCTTCCAAGGGGTAATATCCAGCCCCCTCAAATATAATATAAATTAATAATTCTCTATAAAAGACTATCCATCCCCACAAATGATGTAGAAATTAAGCAGTCTTCATGTACAGCAGAGAGACATAAAGTTGAGAACCAGGTTGACCTTGATGAATCAGAGATGATACAGAAAATGGTAAGGGCTTTGGCAAGAGGCTCAGTTAGCATCTTGAGCTCATCTCCAAGAAAGCTTTCACCAGCTTCGGCATCTCTAGTTCTTAGACTGTACACCTCAGTAGAAGAAGAACTAGGTCTATTGAAGGAACTGTTGTAATATTAGCCCAGTGACAGCCCAGGACAACATACTATAACACCCTTCATTTTCTTTGCTGCTAGAGTAACCGAAAGATATAAACTTATTACCTTGATGTTTTAAGATCAGAATTTCTGCAGGAATCTCACAGGGTCAGCCTGTCTGGGCTTCTTCTAGAAGCTGAACAGGAAAAAGCATTTCTTTGCATTCCTTTATGCTTAGAGGCTTCTCTGTAGCTCCTGGTTCCTTCCTCCATTTTGAAAGCCAAAGAAAGTAGGAGGAGCCTGACTATTCCTGCCATTTCTCTGACTCTTTTCAGCTGCAGAGGAGTCTATGCTTTTAAAGGCTTCCATGTTAAGACTGGACATAGCTGGGTAATCAGATCACTTCTCCTCACCCCGATGTCCTCAATCTAAATTCAATTGGCAAGTAAGGTATCCGGATGAAAGCATTTGGAAAATGACATCATGAAATTTTACCAAATAGTAGTTAAGTTAAAAAAAACCTTTGGAAAATGACTCATTTATTGTTTACAAAGAATTTGCTTGTAATATTTTAAATTATGTCTGTGAGCATGTGTTTGCTGGAGTGCATGTGAGTGCAAGCACCCTTGAAAGACAAAGACATTGAAGCCCCTGGGTTACGGGAGGTTTGTGAACTTCCAGTGTAGGAGCTGGGAACTGGTCCTCTGAAAGATCAGCAAGTACTCTTAATTACTGAACCATACCTTCAGTCCCATGTCTCATTAGTTTTAATCACCGAACCTCATCAGCTACTTCGAAATACATGTTGAGCCCAACCATCATCTCCAAAGGAATGACAGGCATTCTCCTCAGAATCCCTTGTTTTGTTGTTTGTATTTCTATATCTGTTTTGTTATTCCACCGTGTCTTTGGTCTACAGGTAGGAGTCATGGTCATTGAATGAGAACAAATGGGAGCATAAGTCAGCCTCAGGCCCTGAAACAATGCAACGTCAAAGGATGATGTCTTCTGAACCATTACCAGTGTTGACTGGGTCTTCTGGAAAAGAAAAATTTTCTAAGTAGAACCTAGAGTTCCTCAGTCTCCCAGTTGTTTTTTGTTAATTCAACATGCTAGCATTTAAACCTGAGAGCTATGAACTTACACTGTGGCCCACAGATAGACCCCAAGAATAGTGATTTCTCATGTACTGTTCTCCTCAGAACAGTTCCTACATTTTGGCTTTCACTAGAATAGCAAATCTTGGAATTTTCTCTGTAATGACTACAACTCTTTTGTAAATGTTTAGGCTAATTTTATATTTTAGTACACATAACTTAGTAATAACCAAACTCTTAAGAAGAATTTTAATGAGATTGAAGTGGTTGAAGAAGAGAGAGAATGAGGAGAAGGAACAGGAGGAGGAAGAAAAGAAGGAAGACAAAGAGGATGAAAAAAGAGGAGGAGGAGAAGGAGGAGGAGAAGGAGGAGGAGGAGGAGGAGGATTTGGAGGAAATATTTATAGGACTGGGAAGAGTACACTTCTGTGTTGTCAGGTGTTGGTTGCTGACAAAATTCACCAAGAAGAAATGTCATTGTCTTGGAGGCCGACTTGAATGGAGTTGGTTTCTATCTTTGTCAGCAAACCACTCTCTAACCTTTGTTAACCTAGTGCAATTAGGGTTATACAATGGTAGGTCTAGAATCACTCCAGATTGCCTAAACAATGAATTGAAGCTAGGTGCCCTCTGCTTTGCCCCATGAGGAGGAGGAGCACAAGATTAACCCTCCCCAGGTTAAAGGGCTTCCACTGTTAGGCAGCATCCAAAAAGTTCTGAGTCAAGACTTGCATAGAAGATGGCATTTCTGAATGACTTACAGGCAGCTGGAACATCTAATCTAGACTGCTGAGAGTCACTGACAGGCACTTCCTTGGACCTGCCTTGTGTACCATCTGATCATTACAGGAAGTTAGTCCTTTACCTACCGAATGAGAGACCACGGTGAACTGTGTGCCTCCTCATCTCTCGCTGACCCTAATTTTGAGTCTTTCTTCCCCCATAAATCATATTCCTCACTCATACTTTATTCTAAACTCTGGTGAACAATATTTGCTGACTAATATGGCACCAGTGTAGCTGGACTTTGGGCTACTTTGTGGGTTACTTTATTTTTCATTCTTCTTCATCCCTCTTCTTCTACTCTTTCACCCCCCTTAACACTAGATAGAAGAGAGAAAGAGGATAGAGGAAAAGGGGGACACTATTACAGTTACTACTCCCTGATGTTTAGGGTTTTCCAAGTTCCTTGGGGCAAGTTTGTTCTTTGGTGCCAGGATATTCAGTCTCTTTCTTCTTGTTTTTTCTTTTTCTTTTTTTGGACATTGCTAATTAACAAACAGCAAACAACAGTCTTGCTTCTCAGGACCTTAGCATTTATATAACCTCTGAAGAGTCCCCAGAATTTCAAATATCACACAATTGCTAAAACTATCTGCAGCTGGCAAAACCACACCTCTGCTATAGCACAAGGCAAGTCATAGTCAGCTGCTGTGGACAATCTGGTGCAGCCGCACATCCCACACCTGGGATTAAAATTCTTATATTTCTGCGCTTTAAAATAAACCAAAACTCTCACTACATACCATCTTACTTGGATGTACATTAGTCAAATCTCTAAGTTTCTACTGCTGAAATACTTATTCTTTGGAGGATACTCAATCCCCAAAGTCTCAGTTTCTCCATCTATAAAGATATCAAGTTTCTAATCTTTCATGGGATGTGTTGAGGATTTAGATATGAATAAAGTACTTGCTATAAAGCTTGAAGAAATAACCAATAAAAGAAAGAGACACCATATGGCAACTGAGAAGATGGAGAAGGAGAAAAAAATAGAAGGAAATTATAAAACCCTGCTTAGAGTTAAATTACAGTATACATTGTAAAATATTTCTGTTTCTACTGTAGGTTCCAGAAGCCATTGGAGAGAAGACAGAAGCAGAGACAGAAGGTGGGAATTGGCACAGGGCAGTATCCATATCTCTTCCTAGATGTGAAGACTGGAAGTTTGGAGACTGTTTTAGAGTGTAATATCCATGTTTTGTGATGTTTGTCATTAACATTCGTGTGAGCAGCATTTCATAAAGTTACACAAACCCATTGTCCCATTTGATTCGTTTTTAGTCATGTGAGGTAGATCACATTGTCTTCTTTTCAAAAATGGAGGCAGACAGCCTCTGAAGGGAGCTTAACTTTTTGCCAAGTTAGTCATTGGTGGACAGTAGAATTAGAGTGGGAACTCAGATCCTTACCTAGGCATCACAGAAACCCTGTCATCTCTCTGTTAGTGAATACACACACACTTCACTAAAAGAGTTACTTTCTAATGGCCCCATAAGTTAGAACAGGAGCCATTTGGGCAAGTAAGTAAAAAAGCAAAGTGTGGCTAATTTTGATCATTAATTGTGGTTAAAGGCTGACATTGTTGCACATACCTGGAATCCTAGTGCACAGGAGATGAAGACAGGAGGCTCACATGTTCAAAACCAATCTTAGTCACATAGTAAATTTGACATCACCCTGGACTACATGAAACCCTCTCAGAAAATCAAAACAAAACAAAGCAACAACAAAAAACACACAGAAAACAAAAACCAACAAACCAACCAAACACCAAAACCAAACCAACCTCCCCCCCACACACACACACAAAACTAAGTCATGACTGGAGAAAATAATGGTTTTCATATTCCTGTGGGACTTTGATCAGCACTAGTTTCATGCACTCCCCCATGTCTTTTACAGCTAGTAGCCTTAACCGTGAAAATATTAATTCAAAACTGGCCAAATAGCTATAGTTGTACCAAACTGTAAATGCTTATAAAGAATACATCTTATGTTATCAGAATAAACAAACTTGAAACTAATTAAACATTTCTTGGGCTCTAAGGGGAACTCAGTCAGTCATGTGCTTACAACGCGACTGTGGGAATCTGAGTTTGATCCCCAGTACTCATGTAAAAGCTGGACACAGAGGTCTGCAGCTGTCATTCCAGCACAGGGGAAGCAGAGGCATAAGTATCCCTGAGGCTGGCTGGCCTGTAAAGAAACTCATGAGCTCCAGGTTCAGTAAGAGACCTTGCCTCAAAAACTACAGTAAAGAGAGGCAGAGAAAGACACTTGGTGTTGATTTCTGACCTGTACATGCACACAAACACATAACACACACATAACACACACACACATTTGTAGATATACATGGATACACACACATACACAAAATATTTCTACGTGTTACCTCAAAAGGGAAAATATGTACAATATATATTTACTTTTAAAATATAACTCTCTGAAATACACAACTAGAATGAAGAAAAACTTTGCATGGATTACAGGGCAAATGAAACATGCTACTACTGTGCAATGCCATGGATCTATATGAGAGGGTTGCAGTAGAAGGCTTAAGTATGATCTTACAGAATCCATAAAAACAATGCTGGAGGATTTGGCCTGCCCCAGATACACTGAACCTGATAGAAGAATAAGTGGGAATACCTTTGAATACATTGGCACAGGATATGACTTTCTGAATAGAACAGCAATAATACAGACACTAAAATCAACAGTTGGTAAGTGGGACCTAAGAAAAAGACCCTGGGAGATGGTGACACTTGCCTTTAATCCCAGCACTTGGGAGGCAGAGGCAGACAGATCTCTATGATTTTAAGGCCACCCTAGTCTACATAATGAGTTCCAGGACAGTCAAAACTACACAGAGAGACTATGTCTCAAAAATCAAAAATAAATAAATAAACAGGCCTTCACAAAACTGAAAACCTTCTGTAAGGCAAAGGACACTGTCAATAGGACAAAGTAGCAGCCTACAGGATGAGAAAAGATGATTTTAAAAACTTTACATCAAATAGAGGACTAATATCCAAAATATATAAATCACTCAAGAAGCTAGATATCAAAAACAAGACAAAACAAAACAAAAAAACCCCGAAATAACCCAATTAAAAATGGGGAACAGTTTTAAACAGAGGATTTTCAATAGAGGAATCTCAGATGAATGAAAACACTTAGAGAAAATTTCAACATCCTTAGCCATCATGGAAACGCAAATCAAAAAGACCTTGAGATTCCATCTTGTATCTGTCAAAATGCCTAAAATCAGTAACACAAGTGGCAGCTCATGTTGGTGAGGAAGTGAAATAAGGGGAACACTCCTCCACTGCTGGTGGGAGTGCAAACTTGGACAGCTTCTACAGAAACCAATATGGTGATTCCTCAAAATGTTGAGAATCAATCTACCCCAAGACACAGCTATACTACTCTCAAGCATATACTCAGAGGATGTTCTATCCTACTACAAGGGCATTTGCTTAACCATGTTCATTTAAGCTTTATTTGTAATAGCCAGAAACTGAAAGCAACCTTGATGTCCTTCAGTGGAAGAATGTATAAAGAAAATGTGGTATATTTATATAATGAAGTATTAGTCAGCTGTGAAAAAAATACCATAAAATTGCCAGGCAAATGAATAGAACTTGAAAAAAAAATCCTGATTGAGGTAAACCAGACCCAGAAAAATAAATATGGTATGTATTTACTTGTAAGAGTATAGTAGCTGTTCAATAAATGATAACAAAGCTACAATCCAATGACCCAGAGAGGTTAGGTTAAAAAGAAGGGTTTGGGGGGAGTGCATGGATCTCTCTGGGAGAAGGAAATAGAATACATTTTATGGACAGACTGGTGTGAGGGTAGGTGGGGAGAGGGAGCTCAGGTTGGGAGGAAATGGTTGGAGAGGCCAAGTGTGGGGAGAAAGAGGTGGAATTAGGAGGAACATTTAGGGTGTTGTGTAGAAACCCAGTTCAGTGGAAACTTACTGGAATCTATGAAGGTGACCTTAATGAGGTCACCTCCTAGTGATAGGAGATATGGAGTCTCAACTGACCATCTCTTGTAGCCAGCTTAGGTTTCCAGTAGTGGGACTAGGGTCCTTTCAAGTTAACTGTTGGCCAAGAAGGTTCCATAAGAATCCCCCCAAAAACCCAGGCTCACAAAAGGCTGTTCTCTGCAAACTGGCAGTGGGGTACTTCATTGCTTAAGAAAATACCCACACAACTTCATGAACATAAAGTGGTTGAGCCGGTGCTTACCTGGAGCTCTCACCCTTTTGGTGTCTGAAGGTGGACACCAACCCAGTCACAAAACTTTTGACTTACAATCTGTCCTGCCTGCAAGATATGCTGAGTCAAGGGTGGTACAAAACATGTGGGGGTAATCAACCTATGTCTAAGTTGATCTAAGGCCCACTCCATGAGAAGGAACCTATACCTGACACTGCTTTGGTAACCAAGTACCAGAGACTGTATAGCCCAGAGATCTAGGGTAAAACCAAACACTTCTGGTCTAAAAGCAACAAATCAATAAAATGATTCCTAATCATGTTCTGCTATACTCACAGATCAATGCTTTATGCAGTTATCATCAAAGCCGCTTCCTCTGACAGCAGATGGGAACAGATGCCAAGACCCACAGCCACCTGCTATGTAGAAAGAAAGTCTAAATTGGAGGTCTCATCAAATTCCTCATCAGAGTTCAGGGAACTCCATGGAGGAGAAGGTGGAAAGGTTGTAAGTGCCATAGGGACACCAGGTGAACAAAGCCCTCTGAGTCAACTAAGTAAGACATATATGAGCCCACAGAGTCTGAAGCATCAAGCACAGGACGTGCACAGGCCTGCAGCAGACCCTCTACATATGTATTATACTGTGTATATACTAGCTTGGTATTTTTATAGGACTCCCGACGGTGAGAACGAATGGATCTCTGACTTTCATGCCTGCTTTTGGGACTCCTTTCCTCCTGTTGGGTTGCTATGTTCAACCATCCATACGATCGTTTTTGCTTCGTCTTCTTATATTTTATTTTGCATGTGTGTTTGGCTTATATCTCTCAGAAGCCTCTTCCTTTCTAATGAGAGACAGAAAAGGGATCTGGAGGGGTGGGGTAGAATTGGGAAGAGTAGAGGGAGAAGAAACTGTAATTTGGATATAATATATAAGAAAAGAAATTATTTTATCTGGACAGTGGTAGCTTACTTTAATTATAGCATCCAGGAGGCAGAGGCCAACAGTTCTCCAAGAGAAGAGGCCATCCTACTGAGAGAGTTCCAGGATTCCCAGAACTACACAGAGAAACACTGTTTTGAAAAACCAATATAAACATGCAAGCAAGCAAACAAATAAAATAAATAAATAATGAATAATGAATTCTATTTTCAATAAAAGAAAACAAAAATAACAACAAAATACACACACACACACAAAGAAAGAAAGAAAGAAAGAGAGAAAAAAGAAAGAAAGAAAGAAAGAAAGAAAGAAAGAAAGAAAGAAAG
>NW_021604679.1:1283207-1290356 GCF_004785775.1 Grammomys surdaster
AGAAAGGAAAGGAAAGGAAAAGAAAAGAAAGGAAATCCTCTTTCTAAGCACTACCTAGAAGCCCTGTGAAGGCCAGTGAAGTAGATGTATTCATTTCTCCCCTTCATATTTTCTGACCAGATTATGAAAGACCATCCATTTGATCGATTTACATCTCTGTGGTCATTGTCATAGTTCTCTGCTAAATCACTGTTGGCTATTGCATAGTTTTTGCTATGGAATTAAAAATGTCAACAATGCTAACAGCAATAAGCCTTGTAACAATGAGCTCTGTGTTCAATATCTTCATGCTTGGTTGCTTAATGATGGATGTACGATATTTGTATCTTCAGGCTGCAACCAGTTAATTCTGGGTGTTCTTTTCCCTTTTCTAATCTTTTGTTTTATAATGGTACTTTCCATCGCATCCATGGTACATATCAACTCTACCATGTCTTTATTGCTCTGATTCATCACTGAGAATTTAATGTCTGTTTTTGGCTCTGATATATTTTTGTCACTAAGAGGTGTTTTTTCTTAACTTACTTCCTCTTTGGGTTTATTTCTTGAGCAGTCAAAATTAAGACACTCTCTGCCTATTTGACCTGAGGCACCATGGAGTTGTAATCATGAGCTGTAGGGAAAAAAACATAGAGGACCCTACCCTGACCTTTGACAGTATTAAACTATTCATACCTGGTTTGCTTTACCTTCCAGCCAAGAGCAAGAACAACTACAATTTTCCCCCAAAGAGCAGTGCATTCTAGAACAATATTGTTCTCACTTTAAAATAGGACAAAATAATAACTAAGTCTTTGTCAAGAGCTATATATTAGCTGCCGACCCTGAAGATAGCAACAGATATTTTATGTGCAGTGCTTGTACCCAAAAAGAAAACCTCTCTCTTTGTGAAGATTTTCTAGGGCAGAGAAACTGATGCCTCGTTTTTATATATGTTCTAAAGTTATGTTCAAGTTAGCCAATTGTCTTCAAAGAAAAATCATTCAGAGGTCAAGCTTTAACATTTCTTGTTAAAATACAAAATGGGACTTAAGCTTAAAGTATAACCTGTTAGAAAAAGATGATAGGTTTTGTAAGCACACTGCTTTTCAGGGTGGCTTTATTCATAGGAATGCTTCCGACAGCCATAGGCTCAGAGACTCTTCAGCAACAGTCAAAAATGATGGTTTATTTGTTTGCCTAACCTGACAACACTTGAACATCACTGCTAGAATTGTTATCTCTAAATTTAAAGAGCCGAAGATTTTCTGGCAAACCAGTCCAGTTGTTGAGCCGTCTGTCTGCCTTCTCTCCTGCATGATCAGCGATCATGGTGATTCTGGCCCTTGCTTCATCCCAGGCAGGCAATGTCAGAGCCCATCATGACATCCCTCTCACTGTGCTGTGTTGGTAAATCATCCTGTACTCAGCCACAGGGAATAGGGAAGACATAATGAAGCTCCTAGAGAAAGAAACGCTTTTCTACCTGTCTGCCCTCCCTCAGCTGTTACTGCCCGCATGGAGAGGATTTGAAGGGACTGTATGCCAAGTGGCAGTAAACAAACAGAAGAAACGTTATTGATTTCCTTATTCTTTGAAGGGCTAAGAAGTCGTATAGGAAATTGTGCAACGGCAATGTTGCAGAACTCAATAGGATGCTCTCAGCAGATCCAGACAGACAAGGGAATTTACGGATCACCTGCTGCCTAGAGACCACTGAGCTCTGTCTATGTATTTCTGAACACAGAGAAGTTGAGTAAGTATTGCTAGGCAGGCAGCTGGACTGGCCGTGATTTCGTCTTTGATTTTTTCACCCATTTACATCGGAAGTACCATGCTGGCTGCTGGCATTCTAAAGAACTACCCATGAGCCAAAGTCAACCTCACTTTATTGACAATTACATGATTTTCAGCATCCGTATCTGTACAGAATCTTTTCATTTCACGATGAGATCAAGGGGTTTGAAAATGTTCCAGTAAAGATTATATCCCTTCCCACAGCACAGTAGATTTCATAATTAGGAAGCTTACTGATAGATATTCTTTGGTTCATAAACACAATCTGATTTCTTGGGCCATCATCAGAAGATGATATAATGTGGTATCAAATCTACTTCATGGATCCAAATCGTGTATTTAAAATTGTTAATAAAAATTAATGGAGCCCTAGAGTTGAAGTATTATAAATTGCACTTCACAGATCTCTCAATTATTGTCCCCATTTCTTCTACAAAGCCTATGAAGTTGAGATGCAATATTTCATTTCTGACATGTAATCAATGAGTATGTCTTTGGAGATTTATAATGCCTTTAAAATAATTTACGCACATCCTGTAATGATTGTGAGATGCTGAAGGTGCTATCAGAACCCCTTGAAATTCATATACTGGTTCAAACAGAAAGTTAAACAAAACCTTTGGTAGTTCAGAGTCACTGTAGGACTTAATCAGAACAACAAACAGTTAATTTGTGATGATATGTTTTTCTGAAAATACCTTCTTGACACCAAAAAGACTAAAAATTTTTCAGGATTTCACAGCCAAGTTAAAACTATTCCTTGAGATCATTTAAAGCCACTTACTTAACCCTCTATCCTACTACACACTCAGCCTTAAGTTTAATCTGTCATTAAGAGAATTATGTAACCAACCTTACTAACCCTTGGGTTTCCTGTGTATTCCTTTCAAACATGTGTTTTCTGTGCTATTCAAGAAACATAGTAACCCCCCCCTTTTAGGGACTGGAACAGAAGAGAAACAGGCATAACAGGCACCAGGGACAGATAGACAGGTCAGACACTGTAGTGGGTAATATTTAGAAATGGTGCCTGGTCCGGCTTGTTTCCAAGCAGCTGCCATGTTCCCGCTGTTCCTCAGCTCTGACTGGGGCACGGGGGTGGGGGTGGGGGTTCGGTGGCAGTCTGGCTAGCTAGATGCAAAGTCCTTGGCACCCATGAGATGCCAGCATGGTGGATTGGCTCATGCTGTCCACAATGCTCGGCTGAGCTCAGCCCATTCCTTCTATGCTTGTGGTACCCGGTAGAATAAAGCCTCTTAATGCTTAAAGATTATCCAATAGATTAATAGATGTATATATTTGGAAATGCTCAATTAACAAGATGCCCTCACAATTAGAATTGTTGCCCAATTCTCTAACCTAGATATTATAACTACCTTAGACTACTAGAGACACGCATACATTCACAGCCATCTCTCCTCCTCCTCCCTCTGCCTCCTCTCTCCGCCTACCTTTCATACTGCCCAATGATCAAGCTTTATTGCAAGACACATAAAACAGATATATGATAGGCCGGTAACCACAGACAACAGAAACCACGGGGAGAGAAATGAAGAATTTAAATTTAGCACAGACCTTGGTCAGACTAGTTCAAGAAGTTGCTCTTATTCTTTCCTTAATGTGGAATCGACACATTTTTGTGCCTTCTTTGCAGTTATCTTTGATGTATTAAATGACACACTAAGTGAAGTGGTTAATAGAACTCTCAAAATATAGTTACCAGTTACATACTTCTGGTACAATGTTAGGCAAAGCATGGGTTTTATAATCAGAGAGATGGTCTCTATTTCATTCTCTGCTATCTATAAGTCTTGTGTCAACTCTTTTAGCATATGTTTCTTTCTTGGAGAGGAATAAAAATATTTACTGCAGTTTCATTGTGAGGGCAAAATATGGCCAAATCATTGTACCGGCCTTGTTACTGACCAAGTTTGAAACATGCTAACATTCAAAATAGGTCATATAAATAAGAGCCATCTTTCTATTCTCTTTAATATGTAACATGAAATTTATGAAAGTTCTAGAATAGGTATTCTTGGAAGTCAGTGTGGACATAATTCTAGCTATACAGAAAGACCATAATCTTATCTTTCTAGGTCTTCTTATTTGTCTCTTGGCAGTAATCCCAGAGGATAAACAGAAGAACGTTTAGAGTAAGTGGGACCCACAGGAAATAAGAAGCGGAATAATGATTGTGTCAAGGGGAAGATAATATCGCCATGTGGATATTTTGGGATTCCAATACCCTTAGCAAACTGGCAAAATGTCTGTCTTTAATAAAGTGGAGATTTATTTTAGAACAAAGTCATGGTATGTTTTATTTTATTTTTTTTTTTAGAAGATCTAGTGTATTTGTCAGGAAAACTAGACCACATAACATCTAGAGAATATCTTCTCTAGGTGACTAGAACAGATAAAATGAATATATTGTTATAAAAAGATTATATATACAAATACATATAATTAAAAGGACTCACTATGTTGGCTTATACATTATGAGTTGAGTAGTCCAACAGTGGCTATTTGTACACTGGAGAGACTGAGACTGTGGTGTTAGCTGCTTAGCCCCTGAATCTTAGTGTCTCATAGTTCTGATTTGACACTGAAGACAGGGAGGATCCCTAGAGAGCCATTGGCCTTCAGTTCGCATTGAAATCCTGACAAGATGGGTTGTAATGTCAGTGAAGAACAGCAGAAATAGCCCCCAAATAGATGCTCTCTTCAGCAGAGGTACAAGAGTACTCTGGGGAAAGGTATTCCCTCCTGAGCTGGTCCTTTCAAGAAATGCCGTCCTAGACTCACACAGAGCCATGTCTCTGGGTGGATATCAGATCCAGTCAAACAAGGTTAGCCATCTAGACTCTCAGTCCTACTTAATGTTGGCTATACCGCTTATTAGAAACCAGAACATTAATTGTAAATGATGATAGGTTTAGTTGAATTACATGATGCAACTAAAAATACCTGATTCTTATTTGCTTGAACAAGTAGAATTTGAGATATATTTGCACTTAAGTTTCGACATGTTATTAATGATGAATCTACTGTATTTTTGCTGAAATGCATACTCGTTTAACTAATCCTTATTGATTTGCATAGATTACTGAGCATCTCTGTCATTTGTGTGCATACATATATCATTCTTTGTCTCAATCCACGTTCACAACCTGTATCATAGTAGAACAAGGTTCGTGCCATAGTTCATCTGAATGTGTCCCTTTAACTGGACTAAGGATGCTCAGATGGCTGACAAAACATTACTTCTGGACAAGTTTGTCGAAATCCTTCTGGGAGGAACCGGGATTAAAATTACTGCAGTCTATCTTCACCATTGCAGATGGCATCATCGAATTCACTGACGGCCTGACAAGAATGGAGATGTGGGGCAAGATGGGGTTCCCTTGTCTGGGTTAAACTATAGTAATGTTCTCTCTTCCTCAGAAGCATAAAAATAAAAATAATATCTTTTCTGATTTTCCAGTTTGTGGATGACACAGGCTATGGTACATCATAGCTTTCATAATTGTGTGAGATGATCGTGGTGTGTGTGTGTGTGTGTGTGTGTGTGTGTGTGTTCCCTTCCCTCCCTGTTCTCTTTCACTGGAGAATGTTGACCAATAGAGTTAAAATACAAAACTTTGTAGAGCCCTCAAATTTATGCCTTTTGTTTGTTTGTTTGTTTTTTTTTGTTTTTCGAGACAGGGCTTCTCTGTGTATCCCTGGCTGTCCTGGAACTCACTCTGTAGACCAGGCTAGCCTCGAACTCAGATCTGCCTGCCTCTGCCTCCCAAGTGCTGAGATTAATGGCGTGCACCACCACTGCCAGGCATGTCCTTTGTTTTTATGTTTCAGGAAGTAAACATTTTGGCTGCGAGAGATTTCTCATGCCTTAGAGGTATTTGAATTCCATTCTGGTAAAACTGAGAGAAGAGTGGACACTAAAAGAAACACCTTGATAGAATCTTGATGGGACTGGTTCGAATTTCCAGTTGAATAGAGAAAAATGCTATGTTAAAGAATCACATCCTCCTTGGGAGGTTAGCTAAATGTTACTTATTCCTACAGTCTCTACCAGCTCATCATGCAGATAAATGTGACTGAATTTCCAACTACTTACCAGACCAGAGTAGTTCTTCCATTTGCCTCGTTTGTGGTGTAGAACTTGGGTGATAGAAAGAACATAGTTGTGGGTTTGCATTTTTACCAACTGCCAAAATGCCTTCAGCATTCCCATCCAGGAGGGGATGGACACAGGTGTCCTCCAGTCATAGACCTAACCACTCAGACTAATCTTTGAGTATTCCCCGGGGAATCTCTATACCTCAACACACCCAACTGCTGTCTGAGAGCTCTCTAGCTATGAAAAATCATTCTATTATTAGTTTCAAAGCATAACTTATGGAGATTTATGCTCAACAAATGAAGATTAATCATGGGGGGTCATAAAGAGCTAATGATATAGACAAGCTGCCAAAACTCATCATTGAGAGGGAGTTGAGGTGAAAGGAAGTTGTGAAACTTCCCATGAGTTACCTTCTTCCCAGTACACACTTTGTCCTTTCTCTGTGTGGCACTTGAAAATGCTGATGTTCTTACTGTCTTTATAGCTAGAAATGTCATGCTTTTCAGCTCACCTTCCTTCTGAACCCTTCTCTCAATTTCATTCATACATAATTGGAATTTTCCTTTGGAAATTGCCCCCTTATCTTTCTAATCCAATTGTTCCACCAATGTGGGCCAGGACCTAATTAATTCCAGAGGCAATTAATTTCTAAATTAAGGGTCAGTCTGGAGACAGCAAATATGTAAAGAAGGACAGATCTGCAGATTCTTTTCATTCTGTCCCCATTCCTTATAGAAGAGGAAGATGGATCTAGTTTGAGGATGTCTCCTTAAAAAGCCTGACCTGGATGTGTGAAAGAGAACAGGGGCAGAGAAGCAGCATCCATGCACCCAGCGACTAATGGTGCTGACCTCCTGGGAGATGCTTATTTCTCCTTTACAATAATTGGCCACCAAGGCCTTTGCAGGACATGCAAGCGCCATTCACGTTTTAATGAAGCAGCAAGCTGGAGCAATTTGAGGGACCTTCTTTAAGGAAGCAAAAGTCAGCTTAGAAAGTAAATGTTCATTTGAAATAGAAAGGAAATCACAAATTATAATATAAAAAGATGGTAAAGGCTGGGTATGGTGTCCCCAGCCTGAAAAGTCAAGACTTGAGAGGCTGACATGGGAGAATGTCCAGTTTAAGACTAGCTTGGGTTCCTAGGAGTTAAACAGCCTGGCTTCCCAGTAAAATCCTCTCCAGGAAACCAGAACAACAGAACAGAACAGAACAGAACAGAACAGAACAGAACAGAACAGAACAGAACA
>NW_021604679.1:1290366-1390044 GCF_004785775.1 Grammomys surdaster
CAGAACAGAACAGAACAGAACAGAACAGAACAGAACAGAACAGAACAAAAACATACAAAAAACCAAAAGAACAGAAACAACCATTCCAACAAATACCAAATGTGAAAAATTTGGTAGAGTTAGAAGACATTAGAAAACCAGTTCTATTGACACGGATTTGGGAACAGTTTTTCCTGTCTTTTGGCTTCTTACTCTTTTTCATTCTCTATAAAAAACAACTTCTCGTTCTGTATTTTGCTAGTAATAAAAACTTTCTTTAGAGTTATAACTTACTTTTAGTCATACAGAGTAAATTCTAAGATAACTATTTTCTTCAAATATGGGCTATATTTGGGAGAAAGTTTATACATTCCAAACATTTACATTTATGTTTCTCTTATACTACTTAGTTGTATCCATGAGGAGGGTTTGGAACTCATTTATAGTGTGATATATTTTTCAGCCTGTGGCCTGAAGGCTGCTGAAGGAGATTGCCACCAAGACCCAAGACATGAGTTCGATCCCTAGAGCACTTATGGTGGGAGGAGAGAACTTAATCCTTTAAGTTGTCTTCTGACCTTCATTGGCATGTGTACATGCACTTGTGTATGTGTGTTTGTGTGTGTGTCTGCACACATGTGCATGCACAATTTCAATAAAAATAAATAAATAAAACAGCATAAGTAAATAAGACATAGAATGGTCTTCAGGGATTCTGGTTACAATGCCTGAGTTGTCAGTTTGGGCTGCTATAAGAAATGTGTTATGCCCAAGTAGAAAAACATTAATTCATTTATTTCTCATACTCTGGGGACTGAAATACCTAAGATCAACACTGGCATGTGAGGTGTGTGGGAAAAGCTGATTTCTAATTACATCTTCAAATGGTTGAAAGAAAGGAGGTAAAGTACATGACCCAGTCACTTTCTTTCCTTATAGACATTAAGTCTCCTCCTGAGAGCACCTCAGGACCTAATTACCTCTAAAGGGGACACCTCCTAATGCAGTCATATTCAGAATTGAGCTGCCAATTATGAACTCTGGAGGGACACAAACATTCATCTTATTGCAATATTCTACTTTAGAAAATTCAAAACAAACCACTGTAAGTTTAGTCTCCTCAGATTTGAAGGCTTTAGTTTCAGTAGCTTTATGGAAAATATGCTTCTGGAGACAAGCATTGAAATACTGGCTCTCTCTTGGGTCCCCAAGGAAACAAGCTGATTGCATGTTTCAGTGTTGGAGATTGTCTCCAGCTTCATCTCCACCCTTCCCAAGTCTCTACACCATATTCCTCTGCAGCAGAGATCTCTTTGAAGGTTTTTCTGGTGGACAGGACATCCTGCAAGACCATGTCACCCTTTGTACTGGCTCATGGTTTGCTCACCTAATGGAAAGATAGATTTCATGGAAGTGTTCCACTGCAGAATGCTCTGCAACTGACCTCTTCCTTGTCTCCAAGGACCCCTCTCTTTCTCTTTCCCTTTTTTTGTTCTTCTTTGTTCAAATAGACATGGAAACAGAGTAATGAAATAATTACAAAGGAGACATCCAACCAGAAAAGAGGGTATTAATCTTTTTTCTTGTAGTCTCTAAGGTTCTGTCAGTCAATTTCTTGGTGTTCTCATGTATTTGAGAGGGAAGAAAAGTACCTAGTGGCACCATATTCCTTTGGAAGGAGAGCACACAGCTCGGATTCCTCTGTCTTCAAGCATCTGCTTATGAGCACAAGAGGCCTGGGCAGATTGGCAGACAGGGTTGGCTGTGGTGGACTTCCTCTCTTAACATGTCTTCAAAGTACTGCCTGTCTCTAGTTGCTGATGTATACCTCAGAATATATCCATTAGTTGGGAGGTCTTAGTGGCCATTATAGTATAATAAAAATAGACAGGTCAGGTGATAAGCCTCAGTAAGTAAAAGTACTTGCTTTCAGGCTTTGTGACTTGAGTTCCATGTTTGGTTCATACATAATTAAGGGAGAGAAGCATTCTCCAGGGTTGTCCTTTGACCTCAATATACATAGCATGGCACAGCTGATGCTCATATGCGCCCCTCCTCCCTAAAGAGAATGTTTCTAAAATGTTGGGCTCGCTGTTGTTGTAGGTAAATGGTAAGTTGGTTTTGTCTGCCCACGCAGTGCAGCAGGTCATTCAGTGATTTGTAGAGCCTCTTACTTTTGGGGTCTCCACTTTATGATTTATTCCATTTCAGACCAGGCTACAGCTCTCCTCCACTTTTCCTTTTCTGTGCTCCTCTCCTTCTTTGTACCTTTGCCTTGTGTTCAAGCTCCTTCCTTCAAGTTAGGTCATACTGCACTGCAAGAAGTTCCCCAGGAGAACGGGAGCTTTAAATGTCACCTGGTCCGGAAGGATGAATACCTCTGAAAGAACCCTTTCTTGACCCATGCTCTGAGAAGTAACCTCTTGACTTTAGTCCTCTCTTATCTGCTTTAGCTAGCAGCCCCTCATTAACTCACTCTCCCTTTACCCCAAACATTTTTTTTTAATCTTCATTTTCTTCTTTTTATCTTTGACCCTGTCTTGTCTACTGGCTTGGAATGGCCCTAGCAGTCATACTTTGAATGGCACAGTCTCTTTGGTTGCTGTATGTTCATGAACTAAGAAGGTTTTTTTTTAAAGGCCCATGCACATTGAATGACCTTTTATTTGTGAGGAAACATGGGAAATACTTTAAAGAGGAGACTTGCTTAATCCCAAACATAAAGCCAGCCAGATTTGCTCAAGTCTTACTTGCTTGAGATCAAAGCCTGAGCCAAATCAACCTTCTCTAAAACAAGGCTCTGGTTGCTTGCTGGAAAAAAACAAAAACAAAACAAAACAAAACAAAAAAAACCAAAAACATGTTTATCCTGTGTTGGATAGAATCTCAAAGCAGGAAAGAAGGAAGGAGGGAAGGAAGGAAGGAAGGAAGGAAGGAGGGAAGGAAGGAAGGAAGAAAGGAAGGAAGTTGGTAAGAAAGGGGGGAGGAAGAGAGGGAAGGAAGGGAGGAAGGAAGGAAGGAAGGAAAGAAGGAAGGAAGGAAGGAAGGAAGGAAGGAAGGAAGGAAGGAAGGAAGGGAGGAAGGGTCTACTTTATTTACTGGCAGCTTGGAGCAATGGAAGAACTGTCATTTTGCTTATATCTCAAATAGTCAAATTTGTATAATTTTCACAGAACAAAACATTTATCAGGCCTTCTCAACTGTGTGTATTTTGTCATCAAATAGAAGATTCATTTGCCTAACTGACTTTTGAGCTGAATTCTCCTCTTGTATATACATATATACTTAATGACTGTAAGAAATTTCCCAAAGTTGGCTTCCACTTTTGCATATTTTATGGTGTTATTTGTTGAGCTCATAGATAGTGAGACTTGGAGGTTATTCCTGCATAAGAGTGATTAGTTCTCTGTCCAATATACATTGAAGTAACTGAAAAACTACATAAACTTATCCTGATATTCCACAAAACATCACCAGTCCGCTGTACTGCCATTATGTAGACTGGCTTTCATGAAGCAGCAAGGGTATTGAATGACTTAGTAGGACTCAGTGAAGGAAAGGACGGAGTCCTGCAAATGTTCAGGAACCTGATGCCTAGCAAGGTTTCTCAGAATTGAATAATCCGGAGCCACTAAGATGTCCTCTTCAAAGTGAAAGAAGGGCTTCTGTCTTTTCCACTACTTATGACCAAAAAGTCCAGTTTTGAATTTTTAAAATGTGTTTATTATTATTATTGTTTATTATTATTATTATTATTATTATTATATTGTGTATATGTCCACCCATGTGGAAGTCTGAGGACAACTTTTGGAAATCAGTTCTTTTCTTCTAGTATGAGTCTGGGAATAAAACTCAGGTTGGCAGGATTGAAGAATAAAGCTCTTAACTCTCTGAGTCATCTTACTGGCCCCACTTTGTGATCTTCGGAGATAGCAGATACCACAGCAGAAGAACTATCCACTGTAAAAAGATACACAGAGAGCTTCCATTTGTTGACTGGAAGATGGAAACACTCTAATTTTGCTGATTTAGAGTTCCCAGCCTTCAGAGTGTGGGATGTCCCTCGTACAAAATGCATCAGTTATTTTATGGATTTGTAAAATGGTCACCCGGATCTTGGTCCATTTTGTTTGTTTGTTTGTTTGTTTGTTTTTGTCATCTGTCACAACATCAGACTTTGATAGCGGAGGGAGGGTACTTGTGAAACACTAAAGGCAGACAGGGTTTGGCTTCCTGTTTCTCCTGTTGATAAAGCACATAGCTACTTCTGTGTAGGCATATTACAAGTCCGAGTCCTAAAGTCTTGTCAGTTTCTCCAATAGCAAACCAACACCCATTTGTTTGGCTTCTTAAGAAGTGAGTCTCTATACTCCTTGTCACCCTAGAGTGTTGGTTTCTTGCATGTTCCACCAGTAGAGCACTGTGGTGGCTTCTCTGTCATTTAGAAAACTTCAATCACACCTTTGCCAGCTAAGTCTGGCTCTTAACCTTAGGGGACTCTTCCTCAGGTGATCTATCTATGCCTAAGTGTGCATGGGTTCTTCTGTGTATTGTTAATTTCTATATTTTTCTAGAGTTATTCTTCCCCCTCCCACCATCTTTGCTTGAGGCAAGATCTTACAATGCAGCTTAAGCTGATCTGGAATTCACTGTGTTTTCCAGGTTGATATTGAACTAATGGCCACCCTCCTGTCTCAGCCTCTTCATTGTTGGAAATACTGGCATAAAGCACTATTCCTGGCTGCCTGGCTCTCCTCAGAGCTCTTTCTCTTATCATCAATTTCTTATTACTCCCATTCATTTATGGGATAATTAGTATTTTTGAAAAAAATTCCTTGCATGTGCTATGGTGGGATTTCTATCACTGTGATTTGGTCTAGATTGATGATACTCCAAATTAAATATATTGCCAGCTCAGTTCTCCTCAGCTATAATCTATATATGTTGACAGGCACCTCATGATACCTAGAATGTATGCAAAAGTCTAAAGAAGCAAACCCCAGGTGGAGGAAGACTTTAATTGTAATGGGATCCAGTTATAATAGTTAATTTTGCTATGTATAAAAACTTACAGCACCATACAGATACATTTTTGGTTACTTTACATCATCACTGGTTCTGAAATGTCCCTGAAAGACCATAAACTAAAGGCTTGGGTGCCAAACTGTCTCATGATTGAGAGGTGGTGCAATGTTTAAGAAACGTGGCAGACTTGGAAGAAGGGTAGCCTGGGTATTTCTCTTCCTCCCTTTCCCTATCCCTCTCTTCTATCTCTACTTTCCTCTCTATTTTCTCTCCCTCTGTGCTTCCTAGAATGCCATGGGGTGAGTAGCTTTCCTTTGCTATTCCCTTCTACCATGCTGTCCTGCAGAAGCAGAGCTCTAGAAACAATGGACCCAAAAGTCCACAGATAAAATCCCTAAAACCCTGGACCACAACAAGGCTTTCTTCCTGCTGAGCCATTTACTTGTCAGATGCTTTGCTATAGAATGTGAAAGCTGACTGCTACACCAGTCAAAGTTTAAAGGTGCTCCACAAGTTAAGAGTCACGCTTTCCAGTACATGCAACACCATGATATATTCATATTTTTTTAGTAGCTTATCATCTCCTTGGAAAACCTGTATTTCTATTGTTTTCCATAAAAATTATGTCTATCTCATTTTCAATCTCTCTGAATTGTCCTGTCTTCTTATTAATTGGATCATGTTTGATATTTTTCCAAGCAACTCATGAAACTAAAAACTTAGTATAAGATGCTGTTTTGCCATCCTGTTAGCAGTAAGTAACTGGACCTGTCATTGTAGACCAACCAGGGGACCGATGTCATCTTTCCAAATTCCATCAAAAGCAGAAACTCTTTCTTGTACTGCCCACTCCATGCTTACTCCTGTTCATTCATGTCTTACCAAAAGAAGTCTTTTCCCTGGAAGAAAGAGTAATTTTTACTTTCATATTAAATATCCCAGGTTTTATTTGTCTAACACTCACCAATAAAAACCTTTGCTTTATTCTTCGGGGTTATGTGGCTTAGACAGATTCTTGAAAGGAATGTGTTCTATCTTTGTCTGTATGATGTTTAACATAATTCGAGTAGTCATTAACAGTCTGTGTGTTTTCTTGGGTAAATGAAGAAAATAATCCGCATCAAATAGCAAGCACTTACATTTGGATGTGACGTACTTGATAGTAGAGAATTTATTGGTAAAATACAGTGTCATTTGTGGGGATTGTGAGAATCTCTGGCTTCTGTTTGTATTTCCCATTTCCTCTCCCAACTTATGCTGACACTTTAACACTTAGGTCAGTGAGTGGTCCAGAACATAGACTGTCAGCTTTCATCACGCTGGGACTGAATTCAGTCGTTATTCCTTTCCATCCACTCTAGCAGTTTCACTAGTTTGTTTGTTTGTTTGTAATCTCTGGTAATCTGACAGTAACAGAAAACAAACAACAACAAAAATTAAGTTTCATTTTGGTCCCATTTATTATCTATTAATCATACAGAGACTAATGCCGGTGATTAGCTAAAGCTGCCTGGACCCTCAGTTCCAGGCACTTGATTGGATGCTGTGCACATTGGAGTCCAGTAAAGTACTAAATTCTGCGTACAAGGTATCTTGAAATGTTTTGTGTGCTTACTTTAAAGGCAGTGCAAGCTCTCTGTTTTCTGTTCTTGTGCTTTGTATGACAAGCCATATATCTTTAAACGATAACCCACAAATGAGCAGTTTGGAAGTGGATGTGTGCTTAGTTTGGCTACATGAATGTTTTCCCAGCTTTCACTGTCCATCTAAGTTCAAAAGGCTTTATGGTCAAAATTTCAGAAGCTTAGGGCAGATCAGAGTAGAGAACAAGAAATGCCACCCCTTTAAATGGTGATGTCATGAAACAGAAGAGGAAAAATACTTACTTTATGACATAATGTTTAAGGTCTGGCTTTTGTTACCTTGCAGTTTGGAAAGAACTACATCTATTTGACTAAAGTAAATCCACCAGTGGCAACATGAGAGAGTTGAGTGTTGAGGTGGATGAACACTCAGTAAATGGTTCAAAAGGTGTATAACTCTGAGCCATAGTACCACTGGCTTGAGATGAATAGTGTTACTTGTATGCACAGAAGTAACCATAAGGTTGCCTCATTGAGGGAGTCACTGTGCTTAAAGTTTTAAGTTTGTACAAACTTTAATAAATCTCACCTTTGAGTTAAACAATGCTGAAGAATCATAGAATGGAGTAAGGAAGATAAATATAAGCCATTTCACAATTACATTTAATCTTGGACTAATCCACCTAGAAGCACTAGGACAATCTTTTTCTTTGCACACCTAGCAGAGTTGTTTCTGAGTTTGGGGGGAGGTGGATCATTTGACACAATGTAAGCTCAACAAATGTGTGTGATTATTATGTTAGATAAGACGGAAGCTATAGAAATGAGAAAAATTTGAGCATATCACAAAGATATTATTACATGAATTTTATATCTGTATGAAACAGTCCATTTATGAACACAGTAGAAAAGAGGAAGGCTTCCTTTTAACAGTGAATGCTCTATTCAGAGGGACAACATTCATGCACCTAGTTTGCCTTCTGTTACTGTGGTAAAACTTCATGACCAAAATACCTTGGGAGGAAAGGGTTTCTTTCAGCCCACAGCTCTTAGGTCATTGGCCATCAATGATGGCCAACAGTCCAGGAACCAAAGCAGGAACCCACAGGCAGAAACGGAAGCGGAGACCAGAGAGGACTCTGCTCAACTGGCATTCTCCTCATGACTTGCTCAGCCTGCTTTCTTTCTTCTTTTTTTTTTATTGGATATTTTTTTGATTTACATTTCAGATGTCATCCCCTTTTCCCATCCCCCCCAAACCTCCTATCCCATCCTCCCTCCTTCTTTTTGCTTTTATCCCATGCTTTTTAAATACATGCAAGTATTAAGGTCAGTTCTAGGTTGAGGAACTAGCAATACAATAGATGCAAATAGTCAAGGAACAAGCAACACAATAAACACAGATAGTCAAAGAACAAGCAAGGCAATAAACAAAGTTCTCTGAACACTCCTGTGATCACTGTTTCTAAGGGCTTATCAGGATGACCAAAATATTTGAGCCTACTTCCATGTCCTAGCCCAAAGTCATTTTCATGTCTGAAGCCCACTTCCTTGTCCTTGGCCAATGTCAGATTCTTGCCAAGCAGCCCCCAAAGCTTTCTGCCTTTCCCTGGTTTTTATTTCATTAACAAGAATGAGCCTGTCTTAGGTCTCAGCCTGCTTTCTCATACTTAGCAGGACAACTTACCTTGGGGTAAGCTGGGCCCTCTCATGATCATTAATCAAGAAAATGTCCCATAGAGTCACCTACAGGCAGTCCTTTGGAGGCAATTCTTCAATCAAGTTTCCTTCTTCCCAGATGACTCTAGCTTTTGTTAAACTGAAACAAACCAAACCAACCAACCAACCAACCAACCAAACAAACAAACAAACAAATCCACCACTGGCACCACCAAAACCCAGCACATTTAGGGTTCAAAACTCAAAAGAATTGAGATTATATTCTGGGTCACTGAGGGCTCCTTATGAATGGGAAGGTTCTGACTGTGGGACACTTAGGTCCAGGAACCCTCATTCTTGGAAAGAATTTATGTGTGTGTTTGGATGCTTCTCAGGAGTATCTGTATAAGTGGGACAGGAAGTGGAAGTAGACAGAACATTAAGGTCACAACTCAGAGATTGTTCTCTTCTTTGCATCCAAATGTGGAGCTTCATACTCTGGGTAAGAAGTGCTAGAAGTCTTCAGGCAGCCTGTCTTATTTTTGAAATAGTGTCTCACTATGTAGTCCTGCATGGCCTGGACCTATGTAGACCCGGCTAGTCTTGAACTCACATAGATCTGTTTGACACTGCTTCCAGAGGTGCTGGGTGTTAAGGTCATAGGCCATCACACTGGACTAGAAAATATTCTTTTAGGAGAGTGTTGCTCCTTTTCCTTATGAGGCAAGCATGTGTGACAGAATGAGCAAAACAGTTTGTCCTGAGTTGGACTGAGCTTGATTCCACAGCTACATTGTAGTTCCAATCTCAGGAAAACTTTAAATACTTCTAGCATTAGTTTCAGTAGCGCAGCAAAGATGGTAATATTTAGCCTTAAAAAGTATATTTAAAATAGATGTATCAAAGTCCAGAGTACTAAAATGTACTCTAGAAATTACTTACGTCCAGGAGGCATAAATATGTACTCTAACAACTGAAGACATGGCCAAATAAATGTGGGAAAGGCCACTTTGCTAAATCCCCTTCTTGGAGTGGCTCAGTATACATACTGGCAACAATATTAATAGCTCTGAGAAATTCTACAGTAAAAAAGGAAACCTGGTCAGCAACTAATTGTACCAACTTACTTATTTGGTGAGGCCATTTGTCTTGGCATATCTAATTATAGCACGTGGACCATTTTTATCTTAACACAATTTGGGAAGCCTTGGGCTTGTGTGGTGTGTGGAATGTGATAGATTTCAATACATGCTGCTATTATCAGTAGATTTATAAGTATGTATCATGAGGATAAATAAGGGTAGATAGGGTTGTCTGTAGTCCAGTGAGAAGCTAATAATTAAGATGGAAAGTTTCTGTAGGGAACAAAGTAACATAATTAGGTCACGGTTAATCCATGTGGTTATTTCCTTTGCTTCTGTTTATAGTGATATAAATCAATATTGAAAATGCAAGAGTTTGAATATGTATTTTGGGGCTTTTATTAATGGTCTCTGAAAAATTCAACTCACACACAAACATTCCCTTTGAGTTAAAGACACTATAAGATGCTGTCTCTGTGTTGATTAATTTAAAAAATCCACTTCGTTCAGAACTCATTTGATGTTTATCATTAACCAGTTCCCACAGTGCTTTAATGATGAGATTTCCTTCCTGTGTTGAGGGGAGCTGTTGGCAGGGTTCTAATTAAGAAGAGGGCTTCTGGAGCCAGATGGCCTAGGTCAGGTCTCAGTTTCACTATGTATCAGTGACATGACCTTGGGGGAGTGATTTAATTTCTCTAACCTCAAGTTTTCTCACCTGTTATGTACCACCAAAATTTATTGAAAGTATTTAATACACTCACTCAGGGAAAGGGATTTCTCTCATCACTTGGCATATGGTAGCCAGCCAATATATTTCAATTATCATCCATAATACAAACATTTTCACTTATGTATGTAACTCCAAAGATTTATCTTAACAAAAAGCTAATCTGAGCTGAATCTAAGCAAGTTGCAAGATGTGGAATCTTTGCTGTGTTAGGCAGCTCATTCAGAGTGTCCATCCAGGAAAGAAAGAGCTGCAGCCAGGGAACTCTTCTTGTGTAAGACAAGAAATTACTGAATTACTGAGAATGCACGCAGGTGGGCTGGTGAGATAGCTCAGTGGGAGATCGGTTGGTAGTATTTGCCTTGCAAGTAGGACCTCAGTTTAATTCCCGGAAACTACAGGCAGACCCCTGAGGCTTGAATAAGTATATAAAACAGACACATAAATGTCCCACATACTAAAGTGTATTCTAGAAATTACTTACCTCCAGAGACATAAACATGTCCTCTAACAACTGGATATGGTAAATGCTAGTCAGCCTGGCAAATTTGACAAGATGTGCGCCAATGAGAAACTCTGTTAAAAAAAAAAAGTGGTCCATGACTGAAGAACTGTACCTAAGATTGTGTCCTCTGGGCTCCCATGGCACGGCACAGCACAGCACATGGCACGGCACATGGCACGGCACATGGCACAGCACACAGCATTCACACATGCACACATGTACACACACACCCACTCCTGCACACACCCCAAGAATGACAAAACAATAGAAGTACAGAATCATCTTAATTTTCCAGAATATACTAAATTTTGTAGGCCATTTTCCCGGCTCATGGCTTGAAAGACAAATACTTTCTATCTTGTATTGTGTAATCAGTGAAAGAAGTTTTACTCCTATTGATGTAACATAAAAGGGATTTGTCATCATAGATTTCTGGATTTGATAAAGCTTTAGGGTGAAGCCATATTACTGTTCATAGTGGGGTTCTGAAAGAAAATAATATGTTACATCCATTCTTTGTGTGTTCCTGAAGTAAATATTTCACTCATTACTACGGCCTTCTTTATTGGCAGACATAACTGTGTATTGTCAAGTGTTTCATTTTATTTAAAATGCATCTTTGACTGTGGTGTATACAATTGTAGCAATGCACGCATATTGTTGGTGGGAAAATTCAGATATCTTTGCATAAAAAAAGTCATATTTTTTTTGTAGATGTCTTAGGGGTTCTAATTTGATTCAGCCTTAAGGAAAAGAATTGGAAGTACATCTCTGAGTCAGAAGGTACTCTCTACAGAGAGCTCATGCACTTCTCTTTAGAGTAGGAAGAATTGGGATGTGTCATCTCCCTCCTTTAGCTTCCGTTTCCTTCTGGAATTGCGAAGCTTTAATAACTGCAAACAAAGAATACTTAGACTATGTCAGATACATATGGAGGTTTCTACAATGTGAGCAATTATAATATTGTAACACTGGAATGAAAACTGTTCTTTGATGTGTGCCTGAGACCTCCATAGGCAAGTCTTTTGCTCTCCTTTGATGGGAAGCTAGAGGAAACATGCTTAATATGGGACACCATTCTGTTCCTTATTCAAGACTTTAGTAGTTTCTGCTTAGTTGAAAAGATGCCAATTCTTTCTTTTTTCTTTCTTTCCTTCTTCCTTTTCCTCCTCTTCTCCTTTCATCTCCTCCTCCTCCTCTTTTTTTTTTTAACCTATAAGTTATTCATATAACACAGCAGATGAGTCAGGTCTAATTGCAACTCCTATAACCCTTACTGGGCCTGACCCTCCTTGTCCTTGGATAAGTAATCTGTGCTTTGATGTTCTTAATTAATAATTTATTTGAATACAGAGGCTTCCAAAAGCAAGAAGACTTTTTTTTTTTTGCTTTCATATTATATACCCATGCTCAAATCTTAACTTATTTTGTTTGTGTATACCTACCATCTTTTTGCTCAAAATCTATAAGGAGGTTGAAATTTTGTGTGTGTGTGTGTGTGTCTGTGTGTATTATATATAGCTTATATATTTTTAGTATGTGTGTGCACATGTGGATGTGGGTGCACTTTCAGGTCTGTGTATGTGTGTGCCCATACACGAGCATGCAGTACGTGAGCATGCACACGTATGTGTCTTCACAAGTTCACAGCAGGTGTCATTCTTCAATCCCTCTCCACTTTCAGTTTTTGAGACAGGATTTGTCAGCGATCCTGAAGCATCAATTGGCCTAGGCTAGCGGATGGATGAGCTTCAGTAGTAACTGTCTCAAATTCCCCTTTGCTGGAGTCAAAGGCATGAGTCACTGTGCCACCCCCTCCCCCGGTGTGCATTGTGGGAATTTAAACTCGGGTCCAAATGCTTTCATCGTGTGCAATTTTACTACTGAACCATCTGTCTATCCCAGGAGGGTGATATTTTAAATGTCCTTCCACTTGAAACTTCATACAGTGCCACCTACAGGAACAAGCGTTTACTAAAGCTCAATGTATGATGCTGATTGCTTTTTTATAAATTATCTGTTCTTCACATCCAAAGTGCCCCGTTTTACAAATGAGAAAGTGGAGGAATGAAACATTCGAAGATTTGAGAGTAAATCTACAGCTTGTAAGTGCCAGGGTGAGCCGACAAATCAAGGTTGCCACACCCAAAGCTGGACTTCTGGCCCCACACTGCTCAGTGTTCACCCGTGCTGTTGTTAGAGCGATTTGGCTCTGCAGAATATGCTACTGAGACCCAGGAATGAGCTTGACTCAATGGTCCTGATAGGTTTTCATTTTCCACGTAAAAAGCTCACTGATGCTGTTTACTGTGTTTGTCTTTCAATACCGCATAGTGATAAAAATTAGCATTGTTTGAAAATTAAATCAATGAATGACAAATGTGATCCATCAAAAGATAGATGTGATTGATTGAATAAGAGTGTGAAGCTATTCCAGAAAAGTAGCAGTGCTCATAAAGTCTGTCAATAACCAAAACATTAAAATGGCAAGTTTCATTTTCTGCATTAACACAGTAAATGGGAATAGTTATATGCCGTTCTTTGCCATTAACCGCTCCCTAAATTAATTCCTAGAGAAATTACAAGCAAATAGCACCTTCCCTACAGTGAGTTTTTTATGCTATAAGATAAGGATTAAGAAACCCTGTGGCCCAGTAAGAAACCTATTTTGTAGTCTCTTTGTACTGATAAAATTTCTCCGGGCACTGAACCTCCCACTGTCAAAAATACTATAACATTTTACTAGTTTGCAAAAGATGAAAATGCTACCAGATGTTAAATCTAAGGAGCAGGCTAACAACTTCTGTTTTCAGATGGGTAGTTGCTATCTTAAAAAAAAGAATTTTTTTAAAAAAGGAAACAGACTCTTTATTGGCTCTATTAAAAAAATGTCGAGTCATTTATGATGCGAATTTTATAATTATTTAGTTTCACAGAATTGAGCTTTAGAATAACGGAATATGTGTTAATTACCTTAATTCCCACTAGGCTTTATAAATGTCTTCCTTTGAACCAAAAAGGCTTGGGTTTCCAGAACAAAGTAATTAAATAACTTTCACCCAGTGACATTATGGCCGTAGATAGCACGCGCTGTAATGCAGGAAATCTCATCATTATTCGTGTGTAATGTACCTTTAGCTCTTCTGTGAGGATGCCTCTCACACCCTGGCCTGGCTCCTTAGCATAAAAGGCTTATTGAAATGAAAGTATTTCAGGGGTCATTTTCTCACCTGACTCATTAATCAGGCCCTGACAGTTTTCCTTAGTCCAGCTATACTCTGAGTGAGGAAGACCAGCGACCACACAGAAAATGCAGGAAAATAATAGGAGGAATGAATACGCATAGCAAGTGAGTGTGGGCTTGTGTTTTCATTAGTCTTTTGATGGATGGCACCGGATACGTGGGGGAAGCACACGTGGCATTTTCCATCTGCCTCCCAGAAGGATTTTTCAATGTTTCACCTTAGGTTCTTCAAAGAATGGTTCTTTGATTCAGTAATAGCTATAGAAACCTTTGCCTTTGATATCCAAAGGTGGTGCAGAACTCGTCTTTTGATTAAGAGATGCACAGGCAATTGAAGAACATCACAATGGATGAAATAGGGAGAGACTGTGTCAATCATCTCGCATTAAGCCAGGCCCCTGTTAAAGACAAATTGTGTTAAGTGTTAAATTACATTTGACACTGCATAGTAAAGCATACGGTGGCTCTTTAAAAAAAATCAACTCATTTTTAAAAATTTTTCTCCTTCCTCCATTTCTTTCTGTGATATTTTAGATGCCCATAATTTTAGGTGTTTTTAATTCAAAATCTTCATAATGTTAGCCTCCGAATTACGAGGATGATCTCAGGACTCGCTATCGAGTTGACAAGTGAACAATCACTGCTTCAATGCAGTGTGCATGCTTTTGTCATAAGTCCTAGAAACTTCAGTGCCGGGGAGTCGTTTCTCCATCTGTCAGCCTGTCTGTAGTTTTCTGAATGATTGTATCTTACCGCTGAAATGGCACACTGCAAATGTGATATTCAGATGGTAGCTATAGTGCTCTCTGTAGAAATCCAGGGAACTCTACATTTGCTATTAAGCTTCCGGATGTTCCAAAATAAATGTAGAATAATGTCTTGATTGTAGATTCAACCTTAGATAGCAATTATGCAGATGTATAATCACTGGAAACATATCTACATTTATGCCAAAATCTACCCTTTCACCAAGAAGTAATTTATTGGTTGAAAAATCTCTATGTTGGCATGGAAGGGTTAACTTTCTAATTACAAAGCACTGCTGATTCTGTAACTTGTAAATCAAATTTGTGGACCATGCAAATGATTTTGTTTGCAGACCTATATACATCTCTGATGAATTGGGTACCCTCTTAGTTTCCCTCCCTCCTCCCCTCCCTTTTTCCCTTCTTCCCTCCCTCCTCCCCTTCCTTCGTCTCACATCTTTCTCTTCTTCCCTCCTTTCCTTCTTTTACCCTCCTTCTGTCACTTATTTCCTTTCTACTTCCTCCTCTTCTTCCCATCTTTAAATAAACATGTAGTCTGTACCAAGAATTAGATCATAGACTATGAAAACCCACATAAAGTCCCAGAGAGTCTAATATAAAAATGATGTATAATTTTGTAAGTGTGGTTGTGTTACAATAGAGGTAAATCTGACACATAGTTTTCTATAGAGTGGTCGTTTCTCATCTTCTTTATCTCAGTGGTCCACGCTACCATTAATCAATCACACAATGATAAAAACTGGGTATTCCAGACTCTTTCTTTTTTTCTTGAACAGCCAACTTCTAAACTAGTTAATTACTAGTTAATCAGTGTGTGCTAGGACACACATACGTCACTAGCTATGAATCTACTCTCCTTTTCTCCTTGAGTCTTTCTTCCAATGCAAATGCCACTTCCATGTCCCATTGTCAAGAAGACACTGAACACTCATAAGTGACAGGGACTATATTAGCATCGTTTTAACACAAGTTAACCTTTAACACAAGGTAACTGTTTCTCTTTTCTGGGCCAACAGCTTTTTTATTTATTTTATTTTATTATTTTATTTCTACCTCTTTGCTTCATTGATCTTCACCACAAATTTTCACATGATAGCCCAGGCTAGCCTGGAACTCACTATAAAACCCAGGCTACCCTCATACAATGGTAACTTTTCTGCCTTAGCCTTCCAGAGGCTGCATGCATATCCACTAGGCCTAGCTGCAAAGCCTGGTCTCAGTAATCCATGTTTGATCTCCAGTTGACAGCTCTGCTTATCCTTCTTAACCTAGTTCGTTCTTCCATCTGTATGGAAATTTACCCTAATGTTGACTGTTTATTTTATGCTTTTTTTTTCTCTCACCCATGTTCTCATTGCCATAACCTGCTTATATTCGACATTTGACTCATGCAGAGATCTCAGCCTGTGTTTTATTTTATTTATTCTTATATTCTAGCTTCTATCGTGTTACTAATGCTCACTATTAACCCAATAAAAACTAAGCATGTGGGTGAATAATTTAATGAGCAGACAGTTTATCAATCAGCTGGCAAGTGTTGTGTATTCTCACAATCAAAGTTCAAATGGTAAACTAAATTATTTTATTATTCTAAAGTGTGTATGTTCTGAAAATGAGTGGGCAGAACAAAATATGTCAGACACAAACCTTATATTTTGAAGTTTGATCTGGAGAGAGTCTCTGCTTCTGACTTGGTAGAGCAGGTTAAATAACCTTCGCACATGGTTTATACTAGAACTGCCTCTACCAAGACATCTTGTTTCCAATGTATCATTTGAACCTGGAAGCTGTGCTTCCTTGGTCTGTGTGTATATGTGAGCATGTATGAGTGTGTGTGTGTGTGTGTGTGTGTGTGTGTGTAAGCATACTCGTGTGCACATGCGTGTGACCAGATAGCAGCCTTGAATCCCTGCAACCATCCTCCCTGGCTTCTACCTCCCTCAATTTTATGTCAATCATGACAACAAAGCAATTAGTACTTTATACACATATATGTATATGTTAGCTATACCTTAATGAGAAGGACAGACATATAGCAATTCACTGGAATCTTCAGTTCACCAATTAGGATAATCTGACTGGCCAGTGAGGTCCAGTGTTCGTCCTTCCCTGCTTGCTTAGCCTTAGGATACTCACCCACCTAGACTTTTACATAGGTGTTGGGGATCCAACTTAGGCCCTTACGATTTCGTGGCAACCATGCTACTGACTGAGCTCTCTCCCCAGCCCCTGATGATATTTTTATTGCTCTAGCTTTGTTTTGTTGTTACTTAGCAGCTGAGAATCATAATTATTTACTGTTTTCCAAAATGAAAAACCGATTTCACAAAATGCCAGTGCAGAGATCTCAGAATTATTATTACCGTGGAGATCTCTTCTGTATAGCTTAGTCGGGATGTTGCATGTATCTTTTCCTCCTAAAGCCAGGTGATTGGCAAGAGTCAGGATAAATATGTGGCTGAAGCACAAATACTCAGAGCAGGAGCAGTCTCTCCACCCTGGAGGATTGCTCTCTAAGGTCAATACTGCATTTGAAAGCAGATTTGCTTTGAATATGACAGATAGGTTACACAGAAGACCACGGGGAATCAGTTGGTTCCTGGAATAAGTAATAGGAATAGAAGCAGTAATCTTTTCCTCAAGTGCAAATTTGACAACTGAGCTATGTCTGACTAATATCGAACATCCGTATCGAGCTGTTGAGGTCAATAGTTGGTTTTAGTTATGTTCTGTATTGACCGCTTACATTTTCTAAATGAGAAAGAAATGGCCAAATGGGAAAATTCAGTTGCATCTGGAGATAACATGTATTTTTTTTAAGTCGAATTTAATTTCATATGGTAAGCAAAGACTGTATTTTGAAATTATGGTCTTTGTTTTATCTGGATCACATGAATTAATCGGGCAGAGATCAATGACGCTTTAGAGGAGTTTGAATGAAACACTTATTTTCATGCAACTGAAAAAGTCGGCCCAAGTCATTCTCATAAACCAAGAGACTGCTGCACAGTGGCAACAGATCTGGTCCAAGAGACTGGAGTATGGGGAATGGTTACCAGGCTCTGGCTCTATTTCCTGAAGATGAGATCTTTAGATAAATGTTTTAAGCTATGTGATTCTTGTTTGCTTGCTAAAAGAGAAACCGTCACTTTATGGGGCTGGGCCAGAGGGACAGCTTAGTGGCTATGAGCTCTGCTGGCTCTTGTACTAGACCTTAGTTCAGTTCCAAGTACGCACTGGGAAGTTCACAACCACCTGTAACTCCAGAGGACCCAGCACTTCCTCCTGGTCTCCAGAGGCAACTGCAATATCTTACATACACATGTACACACACACACACACACACACACACACACACACACACACACACACATGCATACGCACACACACACTTAAATAGGAAATACATCTTTTGTTTGGAAAAATGAAGAATACTCTAAATCAATACAATTAAGACTAGTTGTTAAAGAGACAATAGTCTAAGTGAGAACTGTAAAAATGCCAGCTCCATAATATAAATTTTAGTATTGCTTACAATGTTTGATAGTGCAAGCAACCAATAATATTTCAGTGCAAAGGCCATGCTAATTCCCTGTATAGGATTTGCTGATTTGCCTGAAATGAGTTCCATAAATAAAAAATGCAGTATAGTTCATAGACATCTAGTTTTTATTTATGTAAATAATAAGCTTTTGCAAAAGAAAGTCAATAAAGTGATCTTTAAGTATTTTTTTTCAAGAATTGGTGTCATTGGTATCATTTTTATATTCATGACATCTACACTTAATTTAAGAATAATTTATCGCAGTAAATAGCTGTAAAAGAAAATTTTTCTAGAAAGAACAGACTTTCCTCCTGGAAGAAACATCAGAGGAGAATCTGTCTCCTTCCCCATCTGGTAACCACTGTTGTTCCTTAGCTTGTGGCCACACTGCTTGAGTATATGGTGCCTTTGTTGTATCCTTTCTTTTCCTTGGTCTATGAGCAAATGTCTGTCCTTCTTCTTTTTAAAAGATTTAAATTCCAGATTACAGTTAGTGCTCATCCAGTTAATTCAGCACAGTGGTCCCATCTCAAAAGGTGAACAGAGGGATCACACATCTCAGTCACAATAAGAATGATGCCTCCTAGATATCCACAACAGGATAATGCTTCAGGAAAATAAAACGAGTGTTGGAAATTGTCTCTAATGCTTTGTCATATTTTGGCTCCCAAAAGCTAAGCTTCTAGACCTGAGGGTGCCTGCACCTAGCTGGCTTTGATTGATAATAAGGAATTGCCATTAAAGCCAATGGTTGGGGAGGGAGATGGGGTGGGAGTTTTTGATTTTGTGGGCAAGGGATTAGGGAGAGAGGAAGAGGAAGAATCTCGATGACAGGGAAGAAAAAAGATGAAACTTAAAGGCCTGTCAGCAAGTAAGAATCCAGGAAAATGGCTCTAGGGGAGGGCTACTTCCCCGATTGGGTCTGGAGATGCAGAGATGAAGGTGGCGCACGCCTTTAGTCCCAGCACTTGGGAGGCAGAGGTAGGCGGATCTCTGAGTTCGAGAGTTCAAGGCTAGCCTGGGCTACAGAGTGAGTTCCAGGACAACCAGGGCTACACAGAGAAACCCTGTCTTGAAAAAACCAAAAAAAAAGAAAGAAAGAAAGAAAGAAAGAAAGAAAGAAAGAAAGAAAGAAAGAAAGAAAGAAAGAAAGATTTTAAAAGATGCTAGCTCAGGAATACCAGAGGGGAGTGTTTGTAAGCTGCTTGGAAATTTAGAAATGCTCAACCACTGAGCCAGTCAAGGTAGCAAGGTAGCTGGCATACGCGTGTGAGTGTGTGTGTGTATGTGTGTGTCTGTGTTTGCACGTGTGTGTGACCTGCCATAGCTGGTATGTGTGTGTCTGTGTATGTCTGAGTGTGTCTGTGTTTGTCTGTGTGTGTCTGTGTTTGCACAAGCTTGTGTGTGACCTGCCAGGAGCCAAAGTGGGTTAACTAATTTTAACTAGTTTGCTGTTACAAATGAGTGTGGTTTTACACATACTAATTCTTAGCATTAATTTTGCAAAATATTTAAAGTTAAATTCTTCTGAAAATTATTTTGCAATTAAAACTGTTTTTCTTACCTGCTAGGTCTGTCTCATAAAGCTCTGATATTGGATATGTTTTAAAAGAAAATATTTCTATAATGACTAATATCTAAATGTGGAAGTTTGCACAGATTTGGGGTTTAAGGTTGATTTCAATGTGGTTAGTGTCTTGGTAACTGTGATGCTGAAACACTCAAATGAATTAAATTTAAAGTCTTCCCCACATCTGCTCCATCAGGTCACCAATGAGTCTCCAGACATCCCTGGTTTCCCTTTATATAAAGAACACTCTGCTACTGCATGTGTATATCGGTCGACCCATTGTAATGGATTTTGGTCCATCACTAAATAATTTTGGTCCATTCACTAAATAATCTCTGTTTTTTTTTTTTTCAGAATCTGACCTTGCATGGTCTGAGTAGCGAAGTTGGTGTCACTATTTTTATAATAGATGTAATCTAATAAAATCACTTTCTATTCAAAATGCACTGTGTGTGTAGGGCATGGCTCTAAATGCTACCCAAGTGATGCTCATTCTCTCTACAGCTGCACACTGAAGGAACTTTTCAAATCCTTGCTTTACAATGATGGAACTCAGCATGGAGAAATTAAATGCTCCCAGAAAAATCTCATAGCTGTGAATTGAACCAAGGTGCCTGTGCTGTTAGTGCCTACACGGCAATAGCTTTTCTTCAGTGACTGTGATAATCTTGTGACACAGACCTGAACACTAGTCTGGAAAGAAACGAGAGACAGGTTGGGAAAAGAGAAAGAATTTCATAAATGAGAAGCCCAAAATATCACTTTTGGTTTTCTTTTAAAGCATTTTAAAAATTAGTTGTTGGGGCGGGCAGACATCCAGGGAAAGCACTCTGTTACTGAGCTAAATTGTAGCCTCAAATGTCATCTTTTTACATCTGTATTTCATACAAAGTAATTACAGAGAACATCTAGTGAAACTCAATTTTGAGAGGGCTGGAGTGGTGTGTGTGTGCATGTGTGTATATGTATGTATGTGTGTGTATGTATGTGTCCAATGAAATCATAAATATTAAGGTGCCAATAACAGCTAGTCAAAGCTCGGGGCAAGGGAGAGGAGACAGAAGACACATAGAGACACACACAGTTAAAGATAGATACATAAGAACAGACAGAAACAGAGACAGACAGACAGACACACACACACACACACACGCAGAGAGAGAGAGAGAGAGAGAGAGAGAGAGAGAGAGAGAGAGAGAGAGAGAGACAGAGACAGACAGAGAGAGACAGAGACAGAGAGAGACAGAATCACAGAGAGACACAGAGCAATAGCAAGCAGCTGAAAGAGTGATACACCAAATCTGAAGAGTCTGCTGCTAGGGTTAAAAGAGAGGCAGCCTTCAGTGTTAGAGAAGAGAGGTGATGAGGATGAGATGAAGGTTATCATTAGATTTGATGCATTTAACCCAAGAGCACAGAATGACCATAAACAAGTATCTTATTCACCAATAAGTCAGTCTACATTGAAATAAATAAACAAAACAAGCCATGATATTGTTTTGTTGTTAACGTGCTTGAATTTTTATCCAAGTTTCTCGAAGTAAGAACAATAAGAAAACATAATGTTTTCACTTATTCATGCAGGGAAAAAGACTCTTCCAAGATGTGGGAGCATCTGGTGAACTGGCACGCGCCTGCAACATGCAAAGTAGAGGCAAAAAGTTAACTTTGTTCTGTATTACTGTTATCTACATAGTAACATAGTAAGTCTGACATTAGCCAGGGTTTCATGAGACCCTGTCTCCAACAAACATACACCAACAACAAAAAATGAAACTCACTCTCCCACCATAGCACACACATACACATCACAAACCTTGTGAGGCCTTTTCCAATGCAACAATTCCTCTGGCCTCTCAGACAGCAGTCTGAGACCTTGCAGTGTCTCAGGCCCATTATGATAATGGATTATCAGTGGATTGAGAAATGCACTTGTATGGTTTTCAGTTCCCTGTCCTCCTTAAAGATTACAGGCTGACAGAATCTTGGGTGGCATTTTATTGTTTTTCTTCATCTCTTGAATACTTGTTTCTATTTAATATGTACATTCTGAACTATCTCATAAGCAAGATAAATTCTAAGAATCAAGTTCCAAATGCAGAACAATAGATGGGTAAGCTAAGACATGTTCCAGGCACACTCACTCATGGAGGTGAAGAATTTTGTTGTTTCCCAAGTGATAAAGGATGGGAGGTGGTGAAAACTGGCTTTTAAATTTATCCTTTAAGAGCCTTGGAGATGGGATGAAACGGTTTCAGAAAACAATGGTTCTCCTTTAAGAAGCATGAGTGGCGCGCGCGCACACACACACACTTAAAAAGATTAAATCAAAGGGGTAGAGAAGGGAAAACAACCATAATAAAAGGCTTCTATTTAAAAAAAAAAGGCTTGTATTTTGAGAACTGTCATTATGGCTTAGGGAGTGGAGCATAAATGAATGGAGATAAAATGGAAGAATACAAAAGACTACATAAACCAGAAGGCATTTGAAGAAGAGACAGACATTCTGAAGAACTGTGGACTGTTTGCTTGGAAGGAGGCTTTGTGTTCTCATTAGAACAGTACCATAAAGTACCATAAAAGTACCATAAAGGTACTTCCTCTGGTGTTTAGTGCATCTAGGTTTTGCCCTAGTTCCAAAGCCCTTTCTCTACCTGTCCTCAGAACAGGCTGAGCCTTAAGCAGTAGTTTAGAATATCACATGTGACTGTGGCCTTGAACTCAGATTTTTAGTCCTGAATTGTCAAGTCTCTGCAATGGTGGATGCACTCCATGTAATCGCATGGTGTTTCCCTTGTTTCGATTCCTTGGGGAATGGAACTTACCTCATGCATGAATTTAAAATGGGATTTGAGAAAAAAATAGGAGAAACTTTGTACATATTTCACAAAAGGAGATTGGGAAACACCTCCACCTTCAATTCTGCAAAATCTCTGAAGGAATATGGAAATGCATAAAGAAAAATAATTAGATCACATGTGTTGCCACCCTAGCGTAGAAAACAATGACAAAATAATTGATAGAGTAGTCGTGATTGCCATTCCTTTCATCTGTGTTGTTACAGCGTAATCTATAAATTGTTACAAAGTTAACAGAATGAAATAATCCCTTGATCTCCCACAGTTTCTTACTGCTCCAGTTGATGGGATTGTCCCTGCCTGACACTGTGAGTTGTGAAATTGTTCAGATGGCAGATTTCTTTCACTTAACCTGTGTGAGCAGCAACCTGGAGGTGCTTTGGGGAAGGTAGAGTGGCAGGCTCATCCATTGCTGTATGGCTTTCTTCCATCTGCACAATTCTGACCCAGCCCCCAGTGTTGCTGCGTAAAGAACCACTTTCTTGAAGATCTTCTCTGAAAATGTGAAGAACCATTACATCCACAATGTAGTGAAGTCACTTCACTCTTGGTGTGAGTGAATTCCCCAGACAATCTGGAAATTCAGTGTTCTGCCTCCTGTGTTTTTACTTTAGACATTCCGCCTGAACTGGTACAGCCAATGCCTTAACTCAGCCTCCTGTCTCTAAAATTTCTACTTTCCAATTCACTGCATAGGACAAACTTTCTTTCTAACTGAGTTCACAATTAATTTGGTTGAACATAACATCTTAGAAATAAATCGGAATATTCTGAGCTCAATGGGGTAGAAAATATCAGAGTGTCACAAACGAAAAGGGTCAATTTGTTGTGTGAAACTTGCAATTAGTGTATGTGAATTTGAACTGGGATGCATGAATTAAGCCTTTCAATTTACACATCGTTACTGAAATAGGAAAAGACAGTGGTCTATGTGCAAGCCTGTTAAGGTTTGATTTTGGAATGGCCCCGCAGGCTTATGTGTTGAAAGCTTGGTTTTGAAAATAGCAGTGCTCTTTAGGAAGGTGATGGAAATTTCTGGAGCTGGAGACCAGCTGGAGGTGGTAGGTTACTAGGGTGTGCCTTGGAGGCTCTATCTTTCCTTGGGCCTTACTGGCCCCTTTCCTTTGCTTCCTGGCTTCCATGAGGTGATAAGTTCTGTACCAAGGCATCCTTCAGCTCTGTTGTTCTTCTTCACTGCAGGCTCTCAAACAACAGAGTGGCCAAGATGGACCAACGCCTTCCTCCTTTACATTGTTTAATTTGGTATTGTGTCAGATGGATAAGCAAAACTGAATACTCTGTGGTTTGTAGATCTTTTCGTTATTGGCCTGTTCTCTGCTTTCTGAGCCTTGTCTTCCCTGCTTCCCTGCTTGTCCCTGTTAGTTAACTGGCTCAGACCCCACACGTCTTCCTGAACACATTTACTATCATAGCTCCAGTGTTCAGGCCCTTATCCCCTTCATTAGATGAACATTCAAGTCCGAATTAGGAAGGAGGCAGCACTTGTGGCTATATTTATTTTCTATACCTACTGTCTGCAATTGGAAGCTACCTATTGGACAGCCTTCTACGATGCTTTCTTTTCATTGGATAAATGAAAGAGAAATGCAAATGAGAAGCTAGGAAGATGGCTCAGCTGAAAAAGTACATTCTGCATAAAGTAAGGACTGGAATTCAGGCCAGGCACACGGGTTGGACATAATGGTGTGACTGTGTAGTTCCAGTTCTAGGGTGGGGGGGGGGAGATGTGAGAAACAAAAGGAGTCCTGGAGATCTCTTCAGCCATTGTAGTCAATTGGTAATCTCAAGGCTCAATGAGAGAACTTGTCTCAAAAGAAGGTAGAATACACTTGATTTTGACCTCTGACCTACACGTATACACACACACACACAAACACACACACACATGGTCACACACATTCATACACTATATACTCATACACTAAAAAATGAAAACAAGACAAGTTTTGAAGTGATCAGAACATTATTATCATATGATAGAATTTGAAGGAAATCTTGAAGCATTTGGGTGGGCAGTGGATAGAGAGGGCCCTTAGAACCAGCTAATACCAGTTCAGAACTTCATGATGAAGTGAAGCTGTCAGGAAGATAAATCATAAGACTGTTAGCTTTAAGGGTGTAAAACTTTTATGGAAACTATTCGTTGAGAAAATAGTTGAAGACCATTTCATCATTTTTTAATATTTCTAAGGAACAGTCAGATGGTTGTGGCATAATTGTTATTATTGCTCCTATTAATTATAATCTGATGGAAAGCTACCCAGTGAATTCAAATTCCTCACATATGTTGGACAATTCTTCCTCAATTGTTTTACTGATTTTCATTTTTTTTCAAATTACAAGTAAATTTTTATTTTTTTCAAGTCTTGTTTTCTTTGGCATGAGACTTTAATTTTTTATTTCAAAAATATAATTAAAAAAAATTCACAGTTAATTTCTCTTGAGAGAAGAAACTGTCAGCAGAGGGTTAGCCAGGAATCACTGCTGTCCCTGACAGGGTTACTCTGAATCAGAACTTCAGTTCATTTGTTTCTGTCTTCCTGTTCATTAAGACAATTCACTGGAGAGTCATGTGTTCAGGGGGCCTTCACTTTTGCCATGGTGGGAGAAAAACACTATTCTTTCTATTCCTTGTGTATTGATAACCATCAGAACCCTAATTTACCTAATTTGAATTTAATGGAGTCAAACAAGATTGAACCCAAAGAGAATCAGAATTAATAAGGGGACTGACCCTCTCTTCCAATTCATTTTAGTAAAACCATGGCATACATTAAAAAACAAGGAAGCCCAGCTCCTCAGTCAAATCACTGGAAGGGAAAAACAAACAACTTTGAGTGGTTAGTAGAGAAGCTGTTCTTCCTTTCTTGGCTTTGGAAGCTTATATAAAATATGGCTTCACTTTTGCCTCTAATTTCCTTCACTTTGGTTTCTTCTTTCCCTCATTTGTGGAGGTGGCTCTTAAGTGTTATCTCTTATTCTTCCATTTTGTTTATCTCCGGTTGTCTCTTCCTCTTCCCAGGCCTGCTCTTCTGTTATCCTTTCTTGTTTCTTTCCCTGTACTTTGCAGTGTTGTTTAAGCATGCTGTAAACTCATTCTGTCCCCAAAGGCCAAGGCAGCTATTTGGGCAACACTTTGTCAGCATAATACATTTACGGAATGCATATTTATGAACCTTTGAGCTTTTATTGTTCCAGAGGGCAAATAAAAAACATGAAAAGTAGCAATATTGTGTTCCAAAGGTCCCTCAAGGAAAACAAAAGTAGCTGGAAATAAATTTCGAGAAAGGTTCTTCTGAAAAAAGAGAGTCTTGAGTTCACTCTTACAGAAGGTTGACCAGTAGACTTTGGTCTGCACTTTCTCATAAGCTAAGAACTTAGGAAATGTTAAAGTTTTTAATAGGTCTAGCCTCTTAAAGTCTGGAAAACAATAATTTTAAAGGAGGATTGCACATAAATGTTTATAATCCACAGAATCTTAAAACAGCATGCTGCATTTGGCTGTAATAAAAAAAAAAAACAACAGAGAGGAGGAAAACTCCACCTTACTTCCAAATTACAAGCTTGGCTTCCAGCATGGAGTCTCATGCTAAATTAGCCAGATTAAAGAGTTTGGGGATAAAAATGAAAATCTTATAAACTGACTTCACTCTGATAGTCTTATTTTAATTGAGCATGAGACAAATAATTAAAGCCTCATTGCATTTTCCAACTTTTCGAGATGAATGGACTTGTAGTTCATAATGCATGGTAAGGATGTGAGGCTAAGATAGGCTTGATAAGCATCTTAGTGGTGACAGTGTTGAAGAATTCTAGGATGGACTCACAAGCCTTCATTCATGCATTTTTCTATTGAAAACCAGAGGGCTTGTCAGTGTTAATTCTGTCCCTCAACGTATTCCAGGTTGTCACCAAATGGCACCTTCTTAAAATCTGTATCATGACATCATCACAATGGCCCTTCTTGCTTTAGAGTCTTGCAGTTAGTGTAGTTAGTATTGAAAGATTCTCTGTGTAACAATTATACTGAGTTCAGTCTTTAACCAGTGAATAATAGCCTTAACAATACAATCTACCTATTATTAATTACCTTACATGTAAATCCATAGTAGTATTCACAGGAAAATTCATTTTTCAACCACAGAGGGGAAGTCCTCATCCATAGTTCATCTGGACCAGTCTCCAGCAATAATTTCTGGATTCTACATCCAGAAATTCAAATAAGTTAGTGCCTTTTATTCCAGAGAAAGTCAATGTGAGAATCTAATCACTTAGCCATGCCAAAGTGGGGTAGAACTTTTTTCACTAATTAATTAATTTATTTACTTTATATCCTAATCACAGCTTCTCCTCCCTCCTCTACTCCCAGTTTGGCCTCTCCCTTCCCCTTCCCCACCCCCCTTGGCTTCTCCTCAGAGGAGAGACTTTCTATGGATATCATCTCGAATTCGAAGTTGAAGTATGACTTGGTGTATCTTTTATTGAGTCTAGACAATCTAGTTAGCGAAAATGGATCTAGAGGCAGGCAACAGAGTCAGAGACAGCTCCTGCTGTTGGGAATCCCACATGAAGACAAAGCTGTACACATGTTAATATGTGTAGAGGGCATAGATCTATCTCATGCATGCTCTCTGGTTGGTGGTTCAGCCTCAGTGAGTCCCTATGGGCCCAGATTAGTTGATTCTGTAGGGTTTTTTGTTATGGTGTCTTTGGCCTCTCTGGCTTTTTCAATTCTTCCTCCTATTCTTCCATAAGATTCCTACTGTTTGGCGGTGGATCTCTTAATCTGTTTCCATCAGCAGCTGGGTGAAGCCTCTCAGATGACAGATATGCTAGGCTCCTGTCTACAAGTATAGCAGAATATCCTTAATAGTGTCAGGGCTGGGGTCTCTCTCCATGGATATCAAGTTATTTCAGTCATTGGTTGACCCTTTCTTCAATTTCTGTTCCCTCTTTATCCCTGCACATCTTGACATCTTGCAGTTAGGAAGAAGTGGAACTTTTGTTGATTATGAGATTCTCCATGACGAGCTCCATCCCTTATCTCATGCTTCACTGACATAAAAATCAACTTTTAGTGATGGCAAGGGGAAGGTTGCTTCAAATAGCAAGGTTCAGAAGAATGCCAATCAGAAACAAATCACTTTCACTGACCAGTAAATATCTAGTGTCTACCGATGTGCCCAGGAAGCAGCCAACAAATTTGGCTTACTTAATTAGTGGAAATAGATGCTTTCCTGATCGCTACTTGTCTATCTTTCTTTCAGGCTGGGATTGCTAAGCACCTGTCTCTTTCTTTCATCATACAGAAATAAAGAATTTTGGTTTTTATGTTTTCTACGTTAAGGCATGTCACATTGTCTTCTCTTTATTTTGTCTTTTTCTAATTTTTCTATCTTAACATTACTGATTTTGGTTCTATGTGGGACATTAATAGTACTAACACCCATCACCAGCAGAATGCACCCTCTGGCCAGCAAACACTAAGAGCCACTTGAGGGAGCATATATAGAAACCTACTACTACAATAGAAGCTTCGTAACATATATACATGTATGAAATAAATCTAAATGGAGTAATCAAATAATGGGGGAGAGAAAGACCGAACAACATATCTTTCATCACCAAGTGATGAAAAAAAAAAATGATCTCCAGTACCAGGAATGTATTAAATCTAATTAGTTGTTGGCCAAAGAGGATCTGTAAGAATGCCCATAGAAAACCCAGGATATTGCCAAGACTAATTTCTGAAGACTTATCTCACTGAACACAGAGGAATCAAGCTGCCTAACTAGAATTTTCTTCTGACTAGGAGTCATGGTACTGGAATGTCCTCTGCATGCTGGCAGGGGAGAAGGGTAAACATCAACCCAGCTACAAACCCTTTCATCTGCAGTGCTGCCCTGCCTGCAGGATATGAGGATGTAATACTGTCAAAAGCTGTGGATCTAACCAAACACTATTTGTTCGGACTTAAGTCCACTTCCTGAGGTGGAACCCAGGCCTGGCCCTGATAAAATGGCCAAGAATCTGAGACTAGATAGACCATGGTCCTAGGAGAAAGCCAAATGCTATTGTACTGCTAACAGCAATAAAATGATTCCTAACAACAATATGCTGTACCCGTAGATCAGTGCCTTGCTCAGTTATCATCAGAGAAGAATCCCCTTGGAGTAGATAGGAAGTAACACAGAAACTTACAACTGGACAATGTGAAGACAGTAAAAAACCTTGGAACACTAATTCCTAAATGAGATATCTTCACCAAATTCCTCCCCTACAGGGCTCAGGGAACCTTGTGTAAGAGAAGACAGATTGTAAGAGCAAGAGGTAATAGATAACATCAAGGAAACAATATCTTCCAGACACAACAGGACTGACATGCACATGAACTCACAGAGACTGTGCACAGGGGCTTACATAGGTTCATGTCACATGAGGTTCCAGTGTTGAAAGGGGGAAGTGGACACAAGAAGATACGTTTAACTGACAATTGCTTACAAAGGAAAAATTAGTTTCCTTCAATGTAGTCATACTGGATATACTTAAAACCATACTTAAAAGCAGGCTCCATGACCTGCAGAAAATAACCAACACAAATTCAGTGGTATTTTTGTAGATTTTTATTTATTATCTCATAATGCTTTATTTTGGCATTCCCCCCTTATTGGTCTTTAGTTTGTATATTATGATTTGCAATGTTCTGTTTTTATGGTTTTGTGTGTGTGTGTATGTGTACATATGTGTTTATATTTTGTGCTTTTGTTTTTGTTTCTTTTGTTAATTCAGAGAATCTTGGAGGAGTTGAAGAAAAGGAAACTATGACTAAAATGTAATGTGTGAAAACATTTAATGCATATATACAATATATGCGACATATTGTATATAATATATTCTATTGAATTCTATATATTATTCTGTAGAATACATTGTGTTCAATATATATATAATATATTATATACAATATATATACAATATATATATAATATATATTCTTATTGAAAATATTTTTCTATCTTTCCTTCTATCTCTATCTACTTACCTATGTAACTATGTATGTATGTATGTATGTATGTATGTATCTATCTATCTATCTATCTATCCATTTATTATTTATCCTCCTTAGGATGGTGTATGAAATCCTACTTGTTTCTAGCCAGTGTTACTATTCATTTATTTCCTACAGATGCTGTTTTCTCTGTTCATGAAAAATGACTCTTCTTTCTGAGCTTCTATTGTTTAAATCCCCATGACTTAGGTATATTCTGTGCACTCATCTCTCAAGACTATCTCATGTCTTCCTTTGAGTCTACTCTGACACCATGCCCCTAGTCCCAGAAGCTGAGAAGCTTATTTCTCTCTGCTGCATTGCTCCTCAAGCTTCTGTTGTAAATACAGAGAAATGGGTTTCTTGAAGGAAACAACTATGTTGCTCGTTTCTGGATCATCATTTGTGTCATGTGGTATCTGTTATGTCAAAGACACTTGAGCCCTGTGTGTTGAATAAAAAGATTGATGGTAGAAAATTAGTTTAATGAGTGATTAAAGACTCAGTGAAATTTTACTCTTAGGGTGAGAGATTGCAATCTAATAACCAATGATGACAAATATACAAGATAGACAATTTTAGAGATGTCAAAGAAGGTATATTTTCCAGCATACTGTCCATGTATACATGTATGTCACTTTTTTCTTAGGACATTCTTCATTCTGTCACCACCTCTCTGTGTGACATGTCTTTTCCTTTTGCTCTCCGATATTACTAGACTAAGTCTTGAGAGCATTATGGAGCCAGTGTTTCAGAGCGTGTTTATCACTAATGTTAACATTTTCATGAGACAACAAAGTGCACTCTTTCCTTTATGACAGGATATGATGTCTGGTATGGCAGTGCATGCCTGTAGTCACAGCACCCAGGAGGCTGAAGCAGTAGAATGGCAAGTTCAATGCCATCCTGGACCATAGGGAACATCAATTTTAAAAACCTAAACATACATACACAGAAACACATACACACATGCACACACACACTCCATTACCAAACCATCCTGGGTTAAATGCAACAGGGCCACAATATTCTTGAATCTCTTCTTATCTACAGGTGGTCTTTTTTCTGCTTCTTTTTATCTATGCTGCATCTCAGACTTGCACTACCAATAGGAATACGATGATAACAAGGGAGTATCTAGGCCATTGGAGGCCTGAAACTCCTGGTTGTACTTTTTTGGAATCCTAAGTGATTTTGTAAAGGCCAGTGCCTGTCGTACTTGAGAAATTGCATTCTAACTGAAGTCCATGGCCCCAGAAGCCTGAAGCAAAAGAGATGACTCAGAAGTTTTATTTCTTAGTTAGTCCAGATTTGCTGAATTATGATAAAATAAATCATAGTCCTAAACTGAGCTTTAAGATGATTTACTATACACCTGCGAATAAGTAGAACACACAGAGCAAGTTGATAATTATTCAAGTTAGCGTTGCAATGACGATTTGAATGATTTTTCTTTAGCTGTGAGTCCACTAGTGCCTTGTGCATGTAAAACAGTCCTTGTAACTGACTTTTTCATAGTTTGCTCTCACATGTGTTTGGATGTGTTCTTTGTTTTCCCTGTTGTCAACGGCTCTCTTTTAAGCTTGTGTCAATGCTCCAAAAATGATATCTTTCTGGAATTTATGACTTAGCTGCAAGACTTCGACCTGGGCTGCACCTTGGCATCTAAAGTGTCAGAAGGGGGCATTTTCATCTTTATCCTGTTATAGATTCAGAAAAGTGAGTACAGGCCTTATATCTTTGCCAATGTGCACTTTCTCAGGAGAGCAGCTTTCAGTCTCTGGGCACGTGGAAATGTCTGAGTGTTATAGAATTATGAATCACTTTGTCATTCAGCTCTTTCATCGTCGTTCAGGTCATTCTGTCAGATGTATCCGGTGAGAAACATTGAAGGAATCATTTATTCAAAGTGAGATGATCTTTATCAAAAGTGAGTACACTGTCTTTTAAGGAACTGGCATGAAAATGGTTTCTGAATCCTTGGCCCACACCAGTTTCAGATGAAGGAAAATATTTTGGTTTCTGAAGAAGGATTTTATAAAGAGAGCTAATTCAGAGGTAACCTTTGAAAACAAGGAGGGCAGCAGATCATGGCTTCTATACATGAAGTTTAGTATGGGAATGGCGTCATTGGGACTCTTACCTAATAAGGGCTATTATGGTCTCTGCAGTCACTGGGTATGGGCTTGGCACACATAAAGAGCCTCTGACTACCAAGTGGTGTGCACTATGTGACATTCACAGGGAGTTGAGTATAAGAGAGTATCAGAAAAATCTTTTATTGCTACATAATAATGAAATATAGTATAATATTTCTGTGCATGATGCATACATACAATAGGTGATGGTCAAAGCAGAGTACTTAGCATATCCACTATCTAAAATACCCATTTTTTTTCTGTTAGAAACATAGGAAATTCTTGTTTCTAGCTATTTTGAAGCATGCATAAATTATTTTAGATGATCATCACCCTATCATGCTATAGAATGCTAAAACCTACTGCCCTTACGTACTTCTATATTTACTCATCATCTTGTCCTTTCTCTTCCCACCAAGGAAAGGTCCAGGTATGAGCTCTACAGAAGGGGGACTGGTAGGCACTTGGGCAGGGAATGAGACTCAGTGAATTTCAGGAGAGCCAGTTAGAGGCATCTCTCTGTAATCTGCTTGCATGGGGTCTACCTGGAGCTCCATAAGACTTGGAGAGGAAGACAACATAACAACGGCAGCCAGGAAGCACAAGGCACTTTCTAACACCCCTATCAAATAAGAATTTTCTTTACTTCTACTCCTTCCATTTCCTCAGCTTTAGGCTGAGATTGAAACAGGAATTATAGAAGATGAAATGAGAAGAAAGAGACTATGAATGTAGTCTAAGACTAAGAAATGAAGCTCTGCATGATGGTAGGACACAGACCCTTTCACCTAATTTGAGATCATGGCTTTCACCTTACAGTGACTACAGGATATCCTGTTCCCTAGGACAGACTGGGTGAATCATGGGAGTACTTTCACTTAGGCAGAGTGTGATACTATAAAATGGCATTGCGATCAGATAAATTGCAATTCAACATAGGGTTGGTGACATTAGTTGGAATGTTTTCATGAATGTCTCAAGTACTCATCACTGAGAAAACAACTTTATTTAAGAGCAATACAACCTCATTTATCCATTATTTTCTGAAAATATGTACATAAACAGAGTTGGGTATTTTTTACTTATTTGAGCAGTAGGTTTATTTTAAAGAAACAAAATTTATTAATATAAAACAATTTATTATCATTTTCCAAGTCAAAACCTACCGTAATCTTACATCCCACTTCTTGATAGTTTGTTGGCTTATTGTAACCAGTGATGAGATCTATCTGGTTTTTTAAAAATGCATCTGATGTAGATCACATATCCAAGGTGAACAGTATGTTTTCATAATATTTCATAGGGTCTGTCTTAGTTCGGGTTTTAATTGATGTGAAGAGGCACCATAACCAAGGCAACTCTTACAAAGGACAATATTTAACTGGGGTTGACTTAGAGTTTCAAAGGGTCAGGCAACTATCATTCTGACAGGAAACATGATAATGTGTAGGCAGACATGGTGCTAGAGGAGCCAAGAGTTCTACATCTTCATCAAAAGGAAGCCACGAGCAGACTTTCTTCTAGGCAGCTAGGAGAAGAGTCTCAAAGCCCACCCCCACAATGACACAATTCCTCCAACAAGGCCACACTTCTTAACAGTACCACTTTCTATGGGCCAAACATATTCACACCATCTAAGGTTCTATTCATTTATTATGTATTTGAAAGTGATTATACCATAATAGTAATAGTCCATAAATTTATCCTCTGTATTCATATTCAATAATATAACCAACAAGAATATTGCCTGATAACATCATTTTACTTTTTCTGTGATACTATGAATAATATAGATTAACAATAAAGTTTCTCTGTGGATTTCTCTATTTTGCCCAGGACATTTTACTTTACCTACAGGAAGTGGAAAAGAGTTACATCAAGGCTAATTGACTTGTCCAAGGTTAGATACCAAATCAATGAAAGGCAACCCAGAAGTCCCACCTCAAAAGCGTTAAGTCACCAGACTAAATACAAGGTCTTGGTAAGACACAAGAGGGATGAACACAGCATTAATGGAGATTAGGAAAGTGGGTATGGAACACAGGGGTAAACTTTTATGCCTTTTGATTTCTTAGTATGCAGCTTATATGAGTGTTTATGGAGCTCCAAAAATAGATGTATCTGATATATATCTAATGATGTACATGTTTTGACTTGCTTAGTTTGTCTATTATTGAGGGACCAGAACCTATTCTGAACTTTGCCAAAAGAGATAAAAGACAAAACTCTCTTAGATGTAGAATGTGTAAGCTGTCTCATGAGGAGATATTTTAGAGTAATTGGGGAAATACAGAAAATTGGAAGCAATAAGCACAATAGACTTCATTCGTAGTATTATCAGGGAAGACAAAACCATTCAGGACCTGATCTTGATACATGTGATACTGCGGCTGAGTAGGAAATTCAACTAAAACAGAGTTGTTTGGTAAATTGTTAATCTCATGCCAATTAAAAAATAAAACTCTTGTATTACATAAGCTAAGTTTTTTGATCTCCTGGTGTTTCACAAAGTTGTAATCAAATTGTTGACTAAGTCTTTGGTCTCCTCTGAGGACCTGACAAAGGGTCTGACTTCAGACTCATTCCTGTGGTGGTCAACAAGGCTCAGTACCTTGAAAGCTGTTGAACTGAAGGCCTTAGCTTCCTCTAGGCTTCTGGTAAGAATCCTCTCAGTTACTCTACTCACAGATCTTTCTTGAGCAGGGGTTCTCAACCTCTGGGTCATGAATTCTTCTGCAAACCTCTATTTCCAAATATATTTACATTACAATTCATATCAGTAGCAAAATTACAGTAACAAAGTCACAAAAATAATTTTAGGGTTGAGGATCCTCACAACATGAGGAACTATATTAAGAGGGCTTGCCACTAGGAAAGTTGAGAACCATTGCTTTACAGAGACTTCATACCACAATAGTGGGTTTGCACAAGAGTCAAGTGAAAGAGTAGGAGATGGTAAGCAAGAGAGAATGAATGAGATCTCCTCCATAACCTACCGTGATAGTGGCATGAATCATTTTTGCAGTGTTAGATGTGAGGTGCTAGGTCTAGCTTGCTGGAAGAAGACTAAAGGGCATGAGCACCAGAAGGCAAGAGGAACTGTTAGCACATTTAGTTCTGCAAGCTGATGGGCTATGAGTCGAGGAAGTCACATGAAAGACATTTTAGCTTTGGAGGAATTTTGCAATGATTTCTAAGTTTGTTTCTAAATTTTTATTCTGTTGTTTTTTATTTATAAATAATTTTAAATTAATAACTGCATATTGAATACATGGCTGGTGGTCTACTGGTTCTTGCGAGGATAGCCATCGTTGTGGTCCTTGTGGGCCTCAGTACTCTATAGCATTAAAGCCCACCTTACTGTGCGTAGGACTCTAATACAAAGCAGAGGCTTGAAGTTAAACACAAGTTCTTGACTTGGCACATGCCCTGGTACACTTGAGTAGAAATACCAAGCTATAGAAGTCTGAAGTAGATTTTATTACTAAGAAGATGGTCATCTGCCTCAACTGAAATGACATCTACCTTTGAAAAATCTTTACTGAATGGTATTCCTTTAAAGAACATTGGCAAAATAGAACTTTTTGACATTACGGTTATTAACCATGTTACACAGGGTCATCTTTATGAACTTTCAAGAAAGAAATTTGTTATAGACTTGGAAAACATGTCCATCTCAACAGCTGGATGATTTTGGAGGCCAGAAGCTCGGACTTCAATTCCCAGCATTGTGCTGCAAGAATATGGAGCATTTATATATCACTCCTACCATTTCATTTCACTTTATTTTTCTGGTTTAGTTCTATCTGTATTCAACTTTTCAAATTATTTATTTATTTATTTTCAGCATAACTGCATTTTAAAATAGATACTTCAAATCCTATTTGGAAAAATGTAAATCAATTCATGAGAAATGTGGAACATTTAACTTTTCAGAACAATCCATAATTTAATAATATATAAAAATCCTAAAACGCTACATGTATTATCTGTATCCATAATTATATTTTTACTGCATAAAAAATATAGTTTCCCATAGTAATAGAGAAGAAGGCCAAACAGATTATCCCAATTGCAAGCTGCCCGTAAATAATTCATTTGTATTTGGCTAGAAATGAAATTTGACATTTACTTAGGAGAATGAGTTCATCTGGGTTCTCTTTCAACTCTTTTTCCAGAAAATAACCTTTAAGTCAATATGCTGTCCTGACCTAGGAAAACATAAAGAATTATCTCCCAAATTTCTACTTTCCAGCATTTATTCTATTTTCCACAAGGAAGCAATATGGCCCATTCTTTCAACCTGAAAAGCTGTCTAAACAGGTCTCTCTCTCTCTCTCTCTCTCTCTCTCTCTCTCTCTCTCTCTCTCTCCCTCTCTCTTTCTCTCTCTTTCCTCTACCCCTCCCTCTCTTCCTAAGGTTTTTAAGTTTTTCCTAGTTTTGCATAGAAATACTGCCTACATTCTCGCTAAACTGCAAATTGTTTGCAATAGTTTTAAAAATAAACAACAACAACAACAACAACAACAAATCCTAAGTTCATTTAATTGCAGCAATGAAAACTTGGAAGCACTAAGCTCATTTTCAAATGCACATGAGCACATGAAATCTGTTTTCAAATATGGTTATATTTGACATATATGCATGTGTACAGCTGTGTGCAGTTAACATATATTAAAGATACTTTGAAATAGAATTAGAATAAAATATCATGGTGTATGAGCAATAAATTGTATATACAGCATGTTTCCCCTTGATTTTCAAATTGCTTTAATATATTTACCGTCTTCACCAAGAGTTCATGTATTATAAATCACAAGGATGTTTCAGGGCATGACAGACCCTCATTCCCAAACAGAATGGGCTCTCATGCATAACTTTCTTTGATCAACAACTCAAGCCAAATGAGTTTAGGGTGAAAAGAACATAGAGTGTGTTTAACAAAGGAAAGCTACAGCACACAAACCGTGGTCCAATGTAGGCAACAGCCTCTTTAAGATTGAGTCTCGGTTTTAATTTACAGTCTTATTTACTTATGTTTGTTAGTGCAACGATGTCACCATGTGCAAGGAGAGGTCAGAGTACAACTTGTGGGAGCCAATTTCTTCTATTGTGTAATTTCCTGGACTGAGACTCAGGTCTTCAGACTGATCACTAGACACTTTTGACTACTGGGTTATCCTACCAGCCCCTCTAATAGCCATCAAAGCTTGTGGGAGACTTAGACATTTTTCTAGTGACATACAAATAAATATAGCTTTAGTGTGATTTTACAAGAAAGTATAAAGACTCTCAACCGATTTTTTTAATGCAATTTCTAACTCACAAAGTAGACTTGTTTTGACAGAAACATCTTTGGTAGCATAAACAAATCTTAATCTGCAAAGTATTGTTTGCTTGGGGAGGCCATAAAATTTTACACAACCACGATGTGTTTGGGGGGAAAATAATAGGTATGGGGAGGGGGGGTGCTGAATACTGTCATTGAGCTAAATTGACATTTCATCAAGCTGCTCTCTAAATATTTACATTTATACCTATGATAAACGCTGTTCTCTGCTTCAGTGAGATTCAGCGAATTATGACTGTACAATGAATGCTTAGCACTAAGCAAATCATTTGTACCATTTGTTCTAAGGCTCAGGAAACTTTGTTGAGGAGGCCACAGGAAGAATGGAGAAGGAAACTAAGGAGAAGGGCTGAGAAGTACCATCTTTAAGACAAGACACAGTTGTTGTATGCAGTCACAAACTCAGCAACCTTAGATGCCCACACTGGGTCTGTATAAGAATGGGCCTATTAACAATCAAATAGGGAAGAATGAGAGACTAAGGGGGCCCTACCCATAGGTTGTACTGCTTGCTACCAAAGAGCATGCAGAGGAGAACTCACGGCCTTCAGTCCTGTATCCAAGTCCCCATCAGGCTCCAGCAGAGAGTTCCAATGTAATCACTGTATCAGTGGCCTTGGGGAAATTAAGTGGGTCATAAAACAGAAGCAAAACTCATGAATCTGGGAGAGAAACTGATAAAAATTAGAAAGGAAGTTGGCAGGATTGACAGGGATATAAGAGAGGCAAGATTGGGAGAGTAATCAAAAAACATTGCATCATTGTATAGAATTGTCAATAAAATCAAGTAAAAATATGGGTAGACCACATTTTGTGCTTGGGACAAATTCTATGGAGCTAGTTTGAGATGAAGGCATGGATCTGACTCCTTTCATGTTGGGTCATACTCTAGAGTCAGCTCTTATTGTCAAATCCAGGGTTTTAGTTTGATGGATATTTTGAGAAGAGACTGATTTTGATTAATGACTGACATACTCTATTTGACTTATCCAGTATTGAGTTTTTTAGTTAGTAAAGTTAGTTGATGTAATGTTTACCAAGTTCCCACTAGCCAAAGCCTAAATGTCATCCCTTGTGTGTTTTCAGGACGTTTATATGCACTTTGGCCAGAGTTTTATTGGCATGTCTACAGTTTGGTTATATATTGGCATGATAAACAGACATTTTCTGTTTGGGTACATGATCCTCATTTAAAGAAACTACCTAATTATTCAATCTGAGGAGTGCTTTGGAATAGTTCCAATTTCTCAGGTAAATAATCTAGTATACATGTGAAATGAGGGTGGAGAAACTAATTGGAGATTTGTTGGAAAGGCAATGCTTTATTTACAATTAATATGCTTGGCACCTAGAAAAATATTTTTGGTAAATAAGCTCTAAGAGTTGGAAAGGAAGATAAATCTTACCTTGAATAATAAGTAACAAATCAACGCTGTGTTGTGTTAGAACACTGAGGTTAATTCTCTCATAAATAGAAGTATACAATTGTTTAATCTTTTAAATAGTCCTCTTAACCCGATTTATAAAAGATGTAGAAATATTTTCAATACTCCATTGTCATGAAATGAATGTTTTCAGTTTTAGATATGAATTCAGTTTCACAAGCTAAAAAAATTTTATCCTAATTTTAACAAACATTTTCATTAAAAAGTAGAGATTTTAATTAACATATGCAAATTATGTTTAATTTTAAAAAATGTGTGTGGTTATATAAGCAAGATTGTTTTGTTAATCATGACCCATTTATAATATTGGTTAGTTCTGAATGCCCTTGTGTATATACTTCTATCAAAGTATTTTTAGTTTATTAGCTAATTCTTAATTATGGAGATCTTAATTGTTCAAGTTATGAATTATTCAGGTCCTTTGGCCTATTTATTCAACTCTGCTGATGTCTCTTTGTTAGCTGTCTGTATAGCCATGCACCCGTCTGGTCATTTGTTCTATAGTATTTACAATACACTTACACGCTAGCATGCTATACCTGGGGATGCATTGATACTCAGGGCCGACATACTTACTCTCTCATGCTTCTTTTTACCTAGAAAGATAAATAAGCAACTGATAGTCCACTATTTCAATCACAACAAGGTAGTGGGGAACAGTGCTGAGACAATATCGAATGGGAGAATGGATCACCTGATGGGAAGGGAGGAGGGGAGATGGAGCAGGAGTTTATGTAGAAGACTAGTTTTGAAGGACCTGACAGATGCAGGAGCTGGGCTAGAGAAGAGGAGCAGCAATAGAACCTCAGAAGAACATTCTTGGCAGAGGGAAGAGAAAGTACACAGGTCCAGAAGTTGAAAGAGAATTTGAACTTTGCTCAAAACATGGAGTAGGCTGGAGGTGAAGTGCTCCAGATACTCACAGCACTTGCTGGAAAGACACAGAAGCACAGTAAATTCAGAATGTGGCTTGTATTTTTAAAAGTCGTGCTTCCAAAAGATTTAGAGGATAGGAAAAGAAGGAACCAATAGGGAAATCCTAATTCTTCTCATGAGTCCTCAGAATATTTTGTTATATTTCCTTTGTCCTCCTTGGCCAGTAGCACTTCAATACCTAGCTCCCAGTCTAATTTGTTTCTCCATCTCTCTGTCTCTGTTCATGAGGAAGTATAAAGAACAAGATGACTAAGTGGTCAGTCTGAGATGCGTTTGCAAATGTACAGTGGTTGTCTTGCTTTCTTCCATGTTTGCCTCATCTCCTCCTTTCTGCCAGTACCCAGACCTCTGAGGTTATCAACCCCTATGGTCTGCATTGGGATTCAGTCGTCTCTCCTCATTTCCTATGCTTGGTGCTATGATATCTTACGAACCTATACTCAAGGGGCTCTTAGTGACTTAAAACATTTGCATCAACTAAAGTTTGCATTGTTCCATATTTCACATGGTGGTTGGATAAATGGAATATATACATAATGATATCCTTGGGTACATATTTTTATATTATAACTGTTTAGGTAAAAGTCAGGATCCAAAGAAATTTGCATTGGTTGAAAAATGAGTACATTTAATAATTAGGTCATCTCATACTGTGACTAGAGAACGTTTGGGAGAATACATGTGACTCTTTAGTAAGGATTTTCTCAGGAAATAGAAATATCTTGGTTTTGGGTGAAAGGATATCAATGGAGAGATTCATTGTTTATTTCATAGATTTCTATATTTGACCATTTTTGGTAAGTATGCAATGTAAAGATTCCTTTGCCTTTTTCAAGTGGTCGAATGTTTGGTATTGAGAAATGCTGTTGAGAAAGGCAGTTTTTTGAAATCAGAGTCTTTGTTGACAGTACTTCTTCTACAGTACAGAGATCGCTACCTATTCAGGGCTAGAGCATAGGTGTGATATAAGGGAGAATACAGGAAGGAGGGGCATCAAGCTTTATCTGTACTCTGGATAATGCTATGGCAGTCTGCACAGAAACCCCTGCCTCTCTTTACGAGAGAAAAATCCACATGGACCAAAGAAAAGAGTTTATAGTGTTAACTTGGTAATTTAGAATAAGGTTTGTTCTAGGTAGAATGGGTTGCCCTTATTTTATCCTGCAAAAGGAAGAATTTTCACTTAAAACACAAATAAACAGATTTGGTTTTCCTTGGCTTTCTGTGGGCTGGTATGAACTCCCTTGAGGAGAACAACGGAAAATATCTTTCTTGGAGCCCTAGGAAGTTGTGGCTTTCTGTTTTGTTTTATTTGGTTTTGTTTTCTGTCTGTCTTCTCACTCCATAGTAAGTGTCTCAAGAACTAAAACTGCCTGTGGGCTTTTCTAGCCACAACACAAGGAAGCATGTGGGAAAAATGAAGCCCCTGTAAGTGCTGGAGATTTTTGCTCTAATTTAGTCTAAAGCAAGATAGAAAACATAGCAGAAATTAGCATAAGGATCTGACCAGTGTGGTTAAGGGAAAAGGGTACCTGCTCTGCCATGAAGCAGGGTAGACGCAGAACCCGTTGTTGACAGTTACTACTTGTACATTCCTGGCAAACTCACAGCTTAATTTTCTACAGTGTAAGATGGAATACTGATACTAACTCAGAGACCTTGAATGTCTTTTGTAGATGATATTTATAAAGGACCTATGATCTGGTAGAGGCTGAGGACATGGATTATCACGGGGAAGTAGGTTATGGGGTAGAATGACTACGAGATTTCAAGTGATGCTCCTAGCCCAGAGTCCCTATCCTCCATTGTCATGTCTGGTGGAGCAATGCATTATTCAGTTCAGTCATTATGATACTATGGAAATTCTGGTGTGTTGAAAGATGTACTCAGTTGGATGGTGGATGCCTGCTTGATGTGGCTGAGGGATTATTAAGCCTCGGGAGATGACAAAATGGCACCTTGAAGGGGTTCCTCACATCCAGGGTCTGATCCCCCTTACAGGCATCCCCTGTCTGCCAGGCTTTAGATCTCCAAGGGACCTCAAACTAATTTCCATTTCATGAACATCTGAATTGAGATGACCTTTTGATGCCAGAGAAACATTAAAGGAGATTACAGGACCAAATCCTCAGAGCAGATACTCTCTCAAGTCCCTAGTCTCAAAAATGGCAAAGCTGCTGGAGTTTTGCCAGGAGAACCCCCTGAAGCAAAGGGCATGAATAAATAATAATTACGGGCATCTCAGCTGCCTCTGTTTGAGCTCCGAGGGGCAAAGGTAGTACCCTTGATTACACAGACCCGTACACTTTCTTTTGCTCTAAAACGTTTTTGCTGCTGTTGTTTGCTTCCTTCCCTTTGTGTGCTTACCCGCTATATCACTTCTTGGCTCTGTAGTTTTTTATTTCCCGAGTTCTAGCTTTGGTGTTCATCATCTCTTGCTCTTAAGTTAATTTTCACCATGTTTCATGGGAGGTTCTCCAGTGCCTTGGTTCTCATCTTCCTTCACATTCATTTTGTCACATAAATGTGTCTTGTGGTAATGCCGATTTTTCCTTCCCTGGCCTTCCCCTGTTTCCTCTTCCTCATGTTGACATCTGAACTATTGACATAGTTCACCAAGCACATTGAAGAGATCTATGTGAATAACCCCATTGCTTGCTCCTGGAGCCTAGGCTTCACAACTGTCTCTCCTTTAGTTGAAGATATCAATCCTGTTCCCATAAATGCCATTTGAGCTTAAATATTAAGAGCATAATGAGTCTCAAGAGCAAGAAGACCCTATAAATGTTGAAGCTGTAAAACTATTTCAGGGTGGTCCGAAACTCCTGTGTGGCTCTACCACAGTGAGTTTCCATCCTGTTTGGTAGTATTAGAAAAATAGTTGATTTGTCATCTAGATTTGTGTTCTCTTTAACATTTTAGGAAATAGAGATTTTGTATAATTTTCTTAAAATCTTGGCACAGTTGCTATTGATTTTCTTTACCACTGAGAATCCAAGGGACAGTTTTGTACTTCAAAAATTGAAGTAGAGTTGGTCCGCAGACAGCGTCTAAGCCTCAAGAATGCCTTGGGAGAACCTGTGTTTATTGCCTTGTTCCCAATTAACCCTGGGATTCTGTGGCATCCCTCATGCCTGCCAAGCAGATTATGGCTTAGCAGTGGTATGAAACTCAGCCAATGCCAATGTGTTGCCCAGTAAGCTTGTGCTGACTCAGTGGGAGGACCCCTCTCATAGCAACACGTTCAACAGAGCATGTGTTGCTGGCTACATGGGCACACATGCCCATACCCTTGCAGCCTGTTCTGAGGATGTTCTGCACAGTCAATTCATCGAAGTGATACCAACGCTGCTCACTTGGGTATGATTCCCACATAGGTTGAGGCTGCCGTGAAAGAATGAGGAGAACTTTTTTTTTTAAATCTTTTTGCTTAGTAGAATATTCAACAATTCTTAGGCTGAGGCATCCAGATGGACCTAGCGATAAAAAATATGAACACATCAGTAACAAGAACAGAGGGCATTTTGAACTTAGTCTCAGAACTGTGAGGAAGTGTGAACTCACTTTTTGAAATTGAACCGAATCTCAGCTCATCAGTCTCAACTCTTTAATGTCTTTGGCACACTCTCTTTCCATTCCAAGGCTAGCCCAGAACACTGAACGCTGAGGCATGCTGCAGCAAGAATCATGACATCACATTTCCTTGCTTCTAGTTCTTCTGCATATTCCTATAGACAATTCCAAATGCTCAGTGGAGATGAAGGGAGGACACTAGACCTGGCCACCAAGAGCCTCTGTTGGTAGGGTGTGAAGATGGTTGGAAAGGCTTGGATGCATCTCCATGTAAGTCCTTGTGTGACTTCCATGGTGTCCTGGCTGAGTGAGGTCACAGCACTCCCCTCTTACTTCTTGATTCTCTGTGGAACATTATAGGCAACTTTCTCTGAGGTGCTAGCTCAAGTCTCCACTTAAACTCCACCTATAGCCTTCCCTGAAATCAGCTTTCAAAGAAGAATTTAGAGAGATGAATTTTCAGATATGTGCAAGTATTTTAGAATAATACCAATGATTTTAATATATGTAGCTGTCAAACAAAAACCATACTGAAAAGCAAAATCTCCAGAGTATTTAAAAAAAAAAACAGAGGCAGAATTATTGCACTATGTAATCAGTAGAGGAAAGGTTGAAAGACAGGGCAATGGCCAACTTAGGGTTTTCTTTGCTTTCCCTCCCACTCACCACTTCTCAAGAGCGTCTACACGCCCGTAAGCCACAGGTTTATCTTTCTTCCTCTCTAGGTCTTTATTGAAACCATTAAGGTGACATTGAAACAGTTCAGGGGTTCACTTGTGCCATTAGAGATGTATCTCATGATTTATATAAGTACGTTGAATATGAATGTCCTTTAGCTATGATAGTTTAGCAGGTTAGCTTCTTAGCTAGTATTCCTCACAATGAATCTATATCACTTCATCTTTCCACTACGGATGCTGCCTCAACCAAAACTAATGATCTGCTCCAATATCAGTCATTTATCTAGCTGTAAAGCTCTTGAAGTTAAGGTTACCATCATTATAGCATGTGGTCTGACTTACGGTAGATATTTAATTAACTATTATCCAATAAGCATTTGAGAATTTCCCATATTCTGTGATGCCATAAAAAAACAAAAAACATAAGACTCGGTGCCTATCTGGAAAAATTTTGGGAAGATAAATTTGACACGTGAATATTGAGTCATGAAGACTATTGCTTAAGTAGCAGATGAATGAAATAGGTAATGTCAGTGAAGAGGGTAGAGGTAGGGATGGGGGAACATCATAAATAGCTTGTGAGGTTGAAATATTAGGCATGTTTTTTTTTTCATCTTAGGGAGAAGGCTAATTTGAGGAGATTAAGACTTGGGTGCCTCAAATCCCCTCCATTCTGAAGCACTGTGTAATTTTAAGCCATAAAGAATGTCTAGAATGTAAAGAAGGAAGTAATCATTCCACCTAGACTCCATCTAAGAAAGGAATGGGGAAAAGCACATTAAGAGGTGAATACAAGTTTCCAGGGTACCTACCTTTAAATGCTTTTATTCAATCATTTCCATTTCCTGAAACACCAGGGAGTGGTTTTCTTCCTTCATACTGAGACTAGAAGAGGGCTTGCATAGCATTTTCTTTGCAACACATTTTGGGTTGTGAATTCTTTCTACTCATAGCTATACCAGGGGTTCCAAGTGATTCAAACTGTGGTTCTTATAACTGCTACTTTAGATGAGTCTTAAGACACTGTCCAATAAAAGAGGTCAAAAGGGTGTTTCAAGTCATGCTGTCAATGACGAGTCAGAGATAGATGGACCACATCTTGGAAGTACTGTCACTATCATGGGAAGAGACTCTTACCATACCCACATTCCTCAGAGCTCTGAACTGAGATTCAAGTTATCATTGTAGCAATATAGTATGTTTTAATTTCTTTTTTTCAAAATTTCCCAGTGTTCAAAAAGGTCAGGAAAGGGCCATAATTGGACAGATCCAAGTACATGAGTCTGTAGTTGAAAGCAAACCAGCAACTGTCTCATCTGGTCTATGGCCCTTGTAATCTGGGAAACTTCAGCTGTTTAACCAATCCATAGGTTATTTGCTAGCTCCTTCAGTCAGACATAGTTTTCCAGCCACATGTTCTTACATGGCTTGGATTGTTTTAATAAAGCTTGGGTATCCTTCTAGGACCAGTATGTCCTGATATGGTTGCCAAGGTGCCAGCCAAGGAGGGTGGGTGGTATCTTCCTGCCTTGAATCTGGCTCTGCTGTGGGAGGGGGGAGGGGTTGGGGAGGGGCTCTAGTTCTCAGAATCCCCAAAGGTGGTTTCCTTTAGGTCATGGCCTGGACACACATGCTGTTTCCTCCGTGAGATGAGTGTTGTCTTTGGCTCCTCTCTTCTCTTCAAGCTACTTTTGTTATTCTATTCTTATATTTGTGAGACACTTGAGTAGCCTCATTTTGAAAAGGAGTTAAATTCATCCCTCAAAATCCCCACCCCCTCTTCATGGAAGACTCTGTATTTATGCATTAGAAATTTTATACATGTGTGTATTTCCACAGCCAACTATCACTCTAAGGTGACAGTAAAACAGATGATTGACATTAGATATTCTCCTTTTTAAAAAAAAAAATGAAGGGAACCTTAATTCTATTTGGTCCACTTTTGGTAGCACAGATGCACACAGCTCCATCCCTGGTTCTTTATTACTACCCACAGGCTAAAACTCAAGCTGTAAAGCAAAGCTTGATCCGTAATTAAAGGAGGACCTTGCTTCAGTCACAGATTCGCAGAGGCTGTGCTGGGCAGGCCCACCAGCTGTGGATCTGCTCACCCAGTGCGCGCCTGTGATTGTGCGGCCCCGAGTTTCTCCCAGTCATTCCCATCTTATTAATGCTTCAGTGTAGCATAAAGCTTCATTCATTATTCATAATAATCCAGTCAGAGGGCACTTGGAGACCTGATAAATTCTCACCTAAGTGACAACGGCTGACAGGGCCTAGGGTTTTATAGCCCTTCCCCTGCCATAGCAAGGAGCTGTGGGCAAAGGTCCAGAATGATCCTCCACTAATGACCAGTGTGATATACGAGCAGCTGCTGATTTTCTGACACAAAGCTCCTTGGCTGAGGCTCCCACCTGCAAGCCGAGAGCCGGAGATGAATATCTGTCAGACTATAAAATGCCGGAACCCAACCACATAGTCTTGGGCATTAACGGGTTAACTCTGAGAACACAAGCAGTAAGTCTGAGGAGGAAAGAAGAAACGCCACGAGCCCAAATCCCACAACAGAATGAGCGTAAATTTGAGATTGTGTCAATGGTCCAATTGATGGGTTCTTGATGCTGTTGATTCTAATTTGTGGCACCCGCTCATGATGCTCTAAGATCTGGGAAACTGATTTATAAAAATCAATAGTCAGGTTTTAAATTGCAATTTTCATAAGGGTAGGAACTTTTGAGTCAGTGTTCAAGGCCGCTTTTGGTCTCCCACTATGTGCACAGAAACTATTCTTTGTTCACGCTAGTGCTGCCCTTAAAAGTACATATGTTCTCCTTCCTATGTGGCAAATTGTATTTCAGAGTGACTGAAGTTAGCATGTCCCTGGTCTAGGTTTATGTACGAATGCTGACAACTTTGGAGATGTTTTTTATTCAATTTTAAAAAATTAATTTTCATGTTTTGGGTGTTTGCTTGGCTCTGAATTTTAAAAACGTATAACATTTTCTTGACTTAGGAAAATAATGGAGGACAAGTACATCACAGAAAGTGGGGGCATGACTGAGCACCTGATACTTAACACAAGTTTGGCTTCTATCTCCCTCCCTCCCCCTCTCTGTATAGTGTACATGATATGTATGTACATATATGCATGTTTATACATACAGTTTTATATGTACATATGTGTATTTTCTCACACAGTGGGAATCTGCCTCCATCCATCTGCTTTCTGTGAGGAGTTTTTTTTTCTTCTAAATATTCTTGCTGTTTGCTATAACTACCCTCTCAGTCACTTTTCCCCAGAAGAGGACTGAATCTATTAGACTTTGTGAAAGAGGAGATAGGCATATTTTCGGGGACTTGCTTTGCCCAACAGTTAACTACTATGCAGAAAAGATTGTAGGCCATGCATAAGAGGAAAGTGTGAAACAGGGTGTATACGCTCTGTACTGGGAGGGCTTCGATTGTTGCAAAACTAAGATGTTAATTCTGAGAGCATTCAGATACAGCATTTACGATACAGCTTCTTTTACGGAGCTAATTTAGAATCCACGTGAGGAAAATGGGAGCATTTTGATAATGGAAATTTAGGGAGGATTGGAGAGGTGTAGGGTAGAGGCTAAGGGATATAGATCTACCCACTTAATGTGTAGATGCAACTTCCTGTGAGCTGGTAGATGCACATACTCAGAGTTATAGCTACTTCCGTTAGGGTAACTGTCCCTCACAAGAACAACCACTAACTGTCAAAGGTAAATTCACTTTTTTAGGAAGACAAGAATTGTTAACACTGAAATCCATCTTTAGTCCTCTGCCTAGTATTCTGGGTGTCAATGCATTGTTTTTAGGGGGCGTCTGTAATTAGATACAGCTTCCATTACATTCATGAATCACAACTGATATTTTCCACTACATATTACTTGGAACTAGAACTGAATATGAGGAATACTCCAAGGGACACAATAGCAACAATGACTAAAAGGATAGAAGCTCTTCGAGTTCTGTAGCCAAGAGGTAGAGTTTCTCCTAGGTCAAGTATACTATACTGCTGGACAAAAACAAAACAAAACAAAACAAAAAAACCCTCTTAGAAGTACATATTGATCTTTATCTTCAAAGGTCAAGATACAAGCAAATATTCATACTCAATATCTTCTTTGCCTTTTTGATCATGATAGTCTTGAAGTGAAGCCTACCCACCGTTAGGTCCTCTTGTCAGCTTCAACAAATGAAGTGGAATGCATTCCCTCTTCACTTGAATACGGGATAGCTTTGTGGCTTGTTTTGACCACTGAATGTGGCAAAGAGAAAGGCTGTTTCCGTATGGACATCAGCCTTCAGTAGAGTGTCAGCTGCTATGTTCGTACTTTGAGAAGCTCTTCCCATAAAGCAGGGATGTCTCAGAGACCACTGTGCTGTGGGCAAGCTCAAACTAGCACAGGAAGTCACCAACACAGTGAATGGAGCCTTTCTGGATTGCCAACCAAGCCCACTGACTAGTCAAGGCATGAGATGTTCCAGCTAACACTATGCAGAGCAGAATAACTTGCTAAAGGAGCCTGGCCGACCAACACAGTAGTAGGTTCTTTTAACAATCATTAAACTTTTATCCTGCTAAGTTATGGGATGCTTTTTAAGTAGAAAGAGAGAACTCAGCACTGAACAGGTCTGTTTTGTCTTTAATCGGACAGCAATTGCATCTGCTATAAGACACACCCTAGATCCTTGCAGATGGAAGAATATCTTGTTCCTTTGAAATGTGATCACCCTTGCTGTTAATATGCCTTGTCAGACATTGCTTGATACAAAGGTTAGAAGGCCTTCTGTGTCATCAAGGTTTAAACCACAGCATCATCGTATACCCATTAAAAGCAAGGCCTGTTTGATTTTCTCCTTTGCACACTTTTCAGAGTCTAAGTGTGTTTGTGTCTTTCACTTACTTAATAAATACTATTATGGATCCTTGACTACTTTTGGTCTTCATAACATTTTCATCCTAAAAGTATCTCATTATTTATCTGGCTTAAAAAATTTATACTGACTAAAAATACTCCTTGAAACCAAACTTACTGATGATGCCATTTGTTCCTCTAGTCTCCCACAAAACAAGTTATTGGAATTCAATTAAAAGTATCTGAAGTATATTCATTTATTACCATCAATATCCACTTGTCCACTGGCAACCTTTGTATGAGATTTTTAATTCTGTTTGACATTTCTTAAACCAAATAACATTAAAAGGGACAAGACTATACTCTAGAGAATAGGAGACTATTCAAGGAATAAGGGAATGCTCTTCTCAGGGGTATTTTACTGCTTTATCTTTTTAAAAAAATAGTGAGTTGTTTGGTTAGCTGTTATTATTTTTCCTTACTGATGAGATTACTGATTTCTTCATGCATATGTCCTGTAGGTTAGTCGTCTCTGTGAAGTCCTGAAGGGATGAACAGTGCAACTCATCCTTGGTGCTTGTGTGTCTCAGGAGTTTCTTTAGTCTGTCTATTCCTGCAGCTCCTGTGTAAAAATATGTACCATGGATAATTCTGTTCTTATTTCTCACTCCTCATTTTCCACTTGGGATCCTAGTTTATTTTTATAAGGAAAAGAGCATTGTCTTTTCGCACTGAGTTTCAGCCCTTGTGGTGGGAAATGTTCCCTGCTCTTTCACTATGACTTGCTGGGAGAGGTGCAGTCTAATGGATCTTTTTCTGAGTGGAATGGAAATGTGTCTCGTGAGGAGGTGCTCTATCCCTTCTCAAAGAAGAAGAAAATGGGCCTTCCCTGGAAGTCATGACTTAACATATTGCATGAAAATTGCTCACTGGTAATTTTCTTGAGAGAAGATAACATTTTTGTCTCGCAGGAGCTGAAGTTTATACAGGAAAACTTGTGAGTTGAAATTAAACTTTTGAAACCAGGTCAGTTCATTTCCCCAAACCTCAAAGTGTTAGAGCTGTCTGAGAGGGCTCCAACAATTCAAAAAATGTCCATGTGGCGAATAGACAGCTTCCATGACATATGGCCATGTCTGAATGCTGTTTGGTGTGGTTCGTTTCTCCCTGAGGGGATGAAGCCCTCCTCAGAGCACCCACTGTGTACCTCGTCCTGTCTCATCACAGACTACTCTCCATCTCCTCTTCCTCCTTTCCTTGTCTTGTTTACTGTAGTCTAATTTTCAAGCTCTTCATTGATGGCTCCAGCTATTCTTTTGTGGGTAGTGAGTGGAGACAGACTTCCATTTCAGATGCTATAACACAGAAAGATAAAAAATATAGAAATGACACAGGGTGCTGGTTTCATTTTATTCTATCAAATCCACTGTGATATCTGCACATAAATCCAGGCTGGAGTCCCTTTCACGGCAGGCCATAAGTACAGTTGTTCACACTTTGTGTTTCAGTATGAGGGTCACTTTTCCAGCAACTTCTCATTTTCCCAGTCCTTGCCTTGGGCTAATAGTTAGTTATAAAGCTCCATCTCAAAAATGTCAAACATAATGAAAAGAAACAGAAATCATAAAAGAGAAAGATGGTCACAGTTACCACCATAGGCCCCCCCTCACTCAGACTTTGTAAATCCATCATCCAGTTAGAAGGGCAGGCTACTGCTTCCGCTGCCCTGGCCACCATGCCCCTCCTAACATCACCGGGGTACTATTTGTCAAAGAACACTTCTGGAAGAACAACATTGCACGATGTGCTGCTGAGTAGCAAAAGAAATGGAAGCATGTTTGCTCATTCCTGAGTCTGTTCACAGCACCATTTATATCAATCCTGAGTTTTTAAAAGCAGTGAACTTTTAATTTATAGGGCCAAAGGCCTTCCCCTTCTTTGCCTCATAGATGGGGATATTTAGATTTAAGAACCTCACAATACAGTAAGATTGAGGGAAGGAACACAGTGTCCTGTTTCTAACCTAGATTTTACCACAGTGAAGAATCTGTTATTAGGAGAAAGAATTCAGTGATGATAACTCTAAACCTTGAAGAAGATCAGCCATATTTTTGTGGAAAGAAGGCAACAGAATGTGAAGGATTCTCTCCCTACCCTGTGTCTTCTTTGAACATATATTCTACTAAGCCCTTCTTATGGACCAGGCATGCTAATATATATTGAGTTCTATAAGGATAAGCAGCATAGAGCCAGCCTCCATCCTCATGGAACTTGCATTTCATCTGAGGAGACACATTTAAGAAAACACAAATCAATTAATATGAAGCTGTTCCTCTTGTGAGCGTTGTAAGGAAAGAGAGTGTGGAGCTGTGCAAACACCTGACAAGTTAGACAACAGATCTATGCGTGGCCCCTGAGCACTGCTGTTAGTAGATTCCTGTAGATTTCCTGGTAGTTTTAAAATCTTGATGTCATGCTTATTTCTGAGTGAGATTTGGCAGAGGATGTGTGTGTGTGTGTGTGTGTGTGTGTGCATGTGTGTGTGTGTGTGTGTTCGTTCACTGGAAAAGTCTCCAGAGGAAAGACACCTGCTGGTGTGTCCTTTCTTCTCATAGAACTTGGATTCTTTCTGCCATGTACTTGATTTTTAGTATCAATCTGCTTTGAAGCAAATCAGACTTGTTCTAACTTGTATCTTTAGACTGTCCTTTTCTTACATATAATTAAGAAAGTAGCACATAAACAAAACCAGTGGTGAGGGAGCAGCGCAAATTGTGGACATGATAGAGATTTAAGTGATCTGATTTATTCAACCAACTTCAAGTCTTTCTTCTATTTCTGAAAGACAATCTCAGACGGCCAGAGGGGTTGTATTTACCGTGGCTTTCTACTCTCTTGGCCTCTTGCATGAATACACTGGATCGGTGCACATTCTTTCCCTCATAGGCTCACTGTGGACAGGTTGAGGCATCATCAGACCTGCTGATTTGTGACTTAGCCTTGGACTAATGCTTTTAGCCTTCTTAAGTGCTTATTTGAAAAATGTAATTCATTTGTTGTAGCTTATTTCTTGTTATACAGTAAACACGATCAGTATGAATATGATATGAGCAATGTTGATGTCAGGGAACAATGTTTCCTGAGCGCTTTCATGTTTCTTCTGTATAGTCAGGGTTTTCTGCGCAAAAGAGTCTAGAAACCTGATGTAAAATATGACAGCCACACTGCCTTCAATGTAGACACTTGTGCAAAGATGGTTCTCTCTCTCTCTCTCTCTCTCTCTGTCCTGGAGCTATCCAATTGTGTCTTATGAACAATGAAGTCTACCCAGAGTTGCCTGCCTATATCCCCCTGGGCCAAGATCACTGTCTCCAGACACTGCTTGTACTTCCCATTTTATATGAACTTGGATTCCTGTAGTTGCTGAGTCTTTCACTTGGTGTAAAAACACCACTGTTTACAGAGTGGCTTTAGGACAATATTATGTCACTGTGTGGGGAATGAATACAATAGCTCATGTATACAGTTAGTAAGAAGCGGTCTTTGCACAGATAATAATGCCCTAATCACTGAACCCATTGATACTATTTTATTTGTAAACAAAACAAAGCAGAGAGAGCTGCTTGACATTTAATGATGTAATAAAAGATTTTGAGAGGAGGAATTATCCTGGATCATCTAGCTAGCCTACAATGCAGTCCCATATGTGCTTATTTGAGATAAGGGGGAGTTTAGAGGCTACCCACAGAGGGAGAGAGGAGGATACATCAGAGGTTGGAAGAGGCACACAATGGATTCTCCCTGGAGCCCCAAAAGGGACTGTGGTTCAGCTGACACATTGATTTAGGAGAGAAGCTTTGTAAAACAGAAAAAAGGAAAATCTGTTGTTTTAAAACAAGTTTGTGATCATTTCCAATGGTTACCATTGGCAACAAGTGGAGTGAGTAATCGAATCCAGGGTCTAGTTTTTCCTGTTTCTTTGTGCATGTAGAATTGCACATTCCTTACATCTGCGTAGTAAGACCTTATATTTGTAGTTTTGGAATTCATGTTTGTAAGGAACACAAAAGATAAGGAAAGACACCAGAGTTGGCAGGATTTATAGTTTTTAAGCCAGGTGGTCATGAGCCATATTCCTGAGATGACACAGTGGCCTAAAGAGTGTAACTGGGCTTCTAACAAGAACATTATGTCTGATTCTCTGATACCAGTTATTTTAGTTCCATTCCCATCTGAGTCTGATACCCAAGACTTATTCTTACTGGGGACACTATGCTCCTTCAACAAAACCCCTCTCTGTATTCTTCAGACATGGTGAGAAGGCATACCTGTCTTTCACCTATGAGCACAAAATCTGCTGTCACCACAGAGCAGCAGTAACGTTTGCTTAGATGTCCTTTTAACACCTAGAGTTAATCTATTTACTTGATACTCCTAAGAGGTGGGAACTTAAACATTGTCAGTCAGAGAATAAAATAACTGATGGAGGGTTTTTTTTTTCTCATCATCAATGACTTTTTTTTTTTTAGGATTGTGATAGAATACACATTATGACTCAAATTTTTTTATATATAAAGAGAAAAAGGCAAGAAATTCCAGAGTCTGTCCTCTTCAAGCCAGCAAAAACTGACTAATAAAAAGCAGAAACCATTCCTCAGAGGTTGAAAAACCACTGCTAATGTTGAGTCTGTTAAAGGAGTTTTGGCCATAAGGTCAAAGGTGGTTTTCTCCAAAAGTTCCATTGAATACAGGTCATAGCTGAATTCTACGCATAGAGCTGTATAGCTTTGGACTATTGTTATTTTTTTTTCACCCAGACATGTAAGGCATATATAATCTAGCTAGACAATGAATTACACTAAATCACTTAATGCATATGTAAATTAGTCCACAAGTTCTGGACTGCTCAAGCTAGTTTGCAAACACACACACAAACTGCACTCCAACTGAAGGCTTTTGCTTGAGTTTTTTAAAATGTAGAGCAAGTCACCCTTGTGGTTACTTATCAAGCCTTGTTCCCTCTTTTGTGAAGGTGACAGATCCTCTGTTGAGCAACCTCAGCTAGAGGTTTCTCTTGGCAAAGCTTACATCTAGCACTCCATTAGATAGCCTGGTCAAGGGGTTCAGCGAAATGCTCTCTAGCTAACCTATTATCAGCAAAGCTCACACTCTTAAGAATCCTACTTTTGATGGGCTCTGGTGATGAGGTGGATCTCCAAGTGTAGTTCCTCCAAGCCAGTGTGGGATGGTAACCTCCCAGATAGCTTTATAGAGTTCCTTCCTTAGCATTCTGGGAAATAATAATAATAATAATAATAATAATAATAATAATAAAAATGCAATGAAGAATCCATCATCTTCTCCACTAGGTATCTGGACTGAAGGCTTTCCACTATGTTTTCAACCATCTTCCCTGACAGGAACACTGTGTGCTACATAAGAGAGGAACTGATAATTTCTGTATCTTCACACAATGCAAAAACTATGATGATAGTCAACACCCAAATGTGGCCTATGGAAACATTAATTATGTTTTCTGTACTGTGTTAGGGAGTTTGTAAAGTGTAGCGACAGACTGGGACATATTCTTTGCTCTGAAGGGTGTAGAACCTGGCTGGGAAGATTCATTCTGCAGATGCACAGAGACCTAGCAAAGTACACTCTGAAAAAGTACAGAATCCCACATTACAAGCATTACTGATGTATGGAGACTTTGCAAAGAATACCCTGAAAGTTCCTAATCTATATTACAAATACTTCAGACTCATGGAAACTTACCAAACTACACACTGAACGTACTTAATCTCACATCTCACAATGTAGTGGTACGCTTTCTAGGATTCAGACTTAACATGCCTTTCTAAGAACTATAAGAGATTACAGAATGCTCTACCATGTATAAGAAGCAGAGAGGAAAATTTACAACTCTTTGTATTTTAAAGTGAACAATGGAAGGATAAACAGCTAGCAATGAAAACACATACCACGAATTAGAGAGCAAGGGGAGGGCTGGAGCTTTTCATACCTCCGTTTCTCCATAGTATTTTGTATTGATTATTTGGGAATTACACATCATGAGCCCTAGCACATTCACTTCCCAGACCTCTCAGCTCTGCACTCCAACCCTTTTGACCCCATCCTGGAAAAAGAAGAAGACAGAGAAAACAACAACACAACAATAATAACAACCACAGCAGCAACGAAAACAAACCAAGTCCAGGTTGTGTTGCCCATATACTCACTAGAGCATGACCAAACTCCTAGTAACCAGCTCTTTAAAGAAACCTGAGTCCTTTGCCACCTGTAGCCATCAACTGTGGAGATCTACACTTCAGCATCCTTATTGCAATTTTTAGTTCTCCTTAGGGACTTTTTGACTAGACTATTACCATTTTTTGTGGGAGTTGAGGGTAGGATGTCTTAGTTTGGGTTTTACTGCTATGAACAGACACCATGACCAAGGAAAGTTATAAAGGACAAGATTTAATTGGGTCTGGCTTAAAGGTTCAGAGGTTCAGTCCATTATCATCAAGGTGGGAACATAGCAGCATCCAGGCAGGCATGGTACAGGAGGAGCTGAGAGTTCTACATCCGTATCTGAAGGCTGCTAGCAGAATACTGACTTCCAGGCAGCTAGGATGAGGGTCTTATAACCCACATTCACGGTGACACACCTACTCCAGTAAGTCTACACCTTCTAATAGTACCACTCCCTGGGCCGGGCTTATGTAAACCATCACATGGGGGATAAAAGTACGAGGTGGGGAAAGAATTTGGAGAAAGGTTGGGGTTAGGTAGCCTTCTATGTCTTTTCTGCAGTCCTCAATTCCATGGCACAAGTAGCTTTCTTGCCCTTTAGAGTCAGTGAGGATATGGATTTATACATGGTTTCTGGAGACAGCATAGACTACTGATGGATACATGGTTTCGTGCATCAGCACACACCATGGACTGGACCACAGCATGATTTCCAGTGGCAGTAGAGATGACCAACATACAAATGCAGATACTATCATAGCCACAGCAGAGACTAAGGAAAACAACATGGCCTCAGGTAGCAGCAAAGGCCCCTCACATCAACACAGCACATAGACATTACTATGGCTTCAGGCTGCAGCATAGTCCACACAGACATCTACATAGCCTTCGATGGTAAAGCAGACCATGAACAGTGACACAGACTCCAGCTGCAGTAGGACCAAGGACCAACACGAGGCCCTCTGCAGCAGCATGGACCCAGAAATCACCATAGCCTCAGATGGATGCACAGGCTACTCACAACATGCCAACCCCACCCACCCACCCACCCACCCACCCACCTAGGTGGAAGCATGGCCCTCTGATCTCAGTGTGGCTTCAGGAGTCTGCCTAGACAAAGGACATCTATTTGACCTTTGTTGGTAACTCTGGACCAGGGACATCAACACCATCCCAGGAACTGTAGGACCATTAGCAATGGGTTCCCAGAAATTCCCTTTGCACTGTCTGCTCTGGCAGAATCAGACTCGTCTACATATCCTGACTTCTCCAAAAAGGTTACAATTTTATTCTCGATTTCTTCAGAACTGAAACACTGTGGAACTATCTCTTCATGATTTGTTCCCTCAACAAGCTGAGCCGTTGCATCAAGTCGTTGGTCTGGTTCAAAGTTTCTGGTTTGGAGCACAGCATCAATACTGGACTACTGCTGAGACTCAGTTCAGATATCCTGAGGTTGCCAGAGTCTGGTAATCCTGCAGCTCTGCTTCTGCAGGTCTGTCTTCTTCATGAGCTCTGGTAGCTCATAGATGGGGTAGATGTTGCAGTGGACTAAGTCAAAATGCTGGGTCTGGGCCTGGGTGGTAGGTAAGTTGGATAGCTTCGAGCTTCCCCACCCCTTCCCCCAGCTTCTGCCACAGCCGACCAGTCCCGGAGGCTTCTGGTACCTACATTTATAGCTGCAAATGGCCGTTTAACATTTTATGAAATTAAAATCAAATCAAAGTCAAAGACTTTTTTCCAAAATTAAAAATAAATTGAAACAAGGGAAACTTACTGTAGAGTAGTTTACCAAAATAGCCTTACAAGGGACCAATATTCTATCCCTTTAAACCGTATTTACACTGTTCAAACCTAAGACTAAGGAAAAAAAAAACAAAAGAAATTTTAAACTCTAATGAAGGACTCACTAGTCATAATGTAGGTATTAATTATGTTAGAAAATATGTGTTATGATAAAGCAATGAGGTAGTTACAATATGTTTAAGAATCAATTTTCAAAATAAGAAAAATTCAAATATAAGCGGTAATACCGAGGTAAAATGCTCATCATTGTATAATTTGAATAGAAAGTATTAGCAGGAACTCAGGTTTCCATTCTTTATGAAAAGCTCCACTACATTTCTTACTTCTCATCATTAAATTATAGCACACCTATAACAAATAGCCACAGCACAATGGTTACAGCTACCCATCCTTGTTGTCTTTTTCTGTCATGTGACCAACATCATGACCAGAAAACCCTTTTCCTTCCTTTTGAAGACATTACAAAGATATCAAGGAAAGTCATAAGCAATTTAGTAAAACATAACTATCCATTAGTGTAATAGTCTATTCTGAATGAATAAGTAAATTTAAGGATAAATTAACACTGCCATTGTGCACAACATAAAGTAAGTGTTTACCACTCTAACAGTGGTGGAACTCGGGAGCACAGAACCTGAAGTCTCATGCAGTAGCCAGCTTATTCACAGCGTTGGACAATTTATACTCTGAGGGTTAAGAAGAATATCAAGGACGAGCTGCATGTGGCAAAACATGTTTTTTCTTTTTCATAGCAGCATATAAACAAATAACAATAAGCAGTCATAATTAATAATTTGAATTAAACTTACTTCTTTCCCCTACACTGGGGAGAGGCACAAAAGCACACTGCAAGAACAATTCTGTGTTTCTGCCGAAACCAAGGTGACAAGACACTTGTTTTCTTGGAGTTTTCTCACAAACACTCTGAATGTCCCTCACACAGCTCCATTCTTGAACTGTAACGATGAAAGGGCTTTAAGTCTATTATTATTTTTCCTTTGTTTAAAATGACAAGTATTTAAGATTAAGTTTTAATTGAAAAAACAATACATTTGGGGTAGAGAAATTTCACTCTGTGAAAATTTTCTTTAGGGAAACAAATGTCAAGTATGACAAATGTTATCACTTTCTTCTTTTACTGAGGGAAGATTCAGAAGCTGACACTCAAAAAAAAAGGGGGGGAGAAACAATAAACCTGGGAAGGAAAGAGATTACTTCAGTTTATAGGTTCTAGTCCACGACAGAGGGAAGCCAGGTAAGAATGGTCACCAGAGTTTGAAGGAAGACCAGTGGAAGGGACTCTGCTTTACTGGATCGCTTTCCCTGGCTGGCTCAACTACCTTCTTAAGCACAGTAGGCCCACCTGCAGAATAATGGCTACTCCCACAGTGAGCTGGGCCCTCCTATACCAATTGGCAATCAGAAAAATGCCACCCAGACATGCTCATATGCCAATCTGACAGAGGCAGTCCCTTAATTGAGGCTCCCAGGTGACTCTAGGTTTGTGTGAAGTTGACAATGACTAACTAACCCCTGTGCTGGAGAGATGACTCAGTGGGAAGAACACTTGTTGCTCTTGTAGAGGACGCAGGTTGCAATTCCAGCACTGTGATGTCCGCTCACAACCGACTATAACTCTGGTTCCAGGAAATCTGTTGACCTCTGTAGGCATCAGGCATGTATGTGCATCACATACATATATGCAGGTAAAACACCCAAACATATATAAGATACATAAATAAATGTATCATATATTACAAATAAATACAATAATAATATTATTATAAAATATTATTTATAATTAATTTTATTAGCTTTTGATTTTATTTTGTTACATTTTTATAATTTATAAATAGATGAAAAATTTACATATATTATACAAGATATTATATGTAATTAATAATATATTATCATTATAATTTTTAAAATATTATTATTATTATTATAAAAATTAAATGAACAAACATTTTTTAAAAAGACACTAACCAGCACAGACTCTAATGTGATTTCTCACTGACAAAACCCAGGCCTGAAGTGGCTGATTCCTAGCTGGGAATGGGAGGTATACATACAAAATAAGGCTTCTCAGAAGCAAGGACACTATCAAGTACTGTTGAGATAAGTGAACAAGGCAAAATAGAGCCAAATATGCAGAACACCTTAAATGCATGGCCACTGCCCAAAACTGGAATAATTTCATCATCAGGCCAGCAGAAGCTTAAAGGTGATTATCAAATTAAACAGGAGAATCCATGAAATTATAATAATTGTGTGGTTGTCATCCAAGTAAAATGCTGAAATTAAAAAAAAATCATAAAACAAGAACTCAAACTATTCCAAACAGAGTCTTAGATAATAGAGACCTCTCAGGGTGGGTGGTGGCCAAACCTTCAAGGACGTTCAGGTAACATTTTCAACCCAAAACAGACTTACAGGTGTAATGAAGAGCTTATAGGAAACAGAAGCTACTCAACCTCATTTGGTGAAACTTTAAAAATTCACATGATGGGACTATAAGAAAATGATGCCATCACTCTATCATCATGAGCGCTGATTAAGAAAAAAGTGATGTTTACACTTAGGGAGACATGGGTCATTAGTGAACCGAGGGACATATGTGGGTACAGAATTGTGAACACAACCATCACTCCTCCCCACACTACTGCAGGTATAAAAGACAATGTTGAGACGTCAAGGAAAACTGAAACACAGTTATTACATGTTGGAGTTATGAAAGTGAGGTAGCTATAAAGGACACTTTAGAGACAAGAAACAGATGAAATAAAATCATGGCAGAATGTTAAACCTCGGCATGGGTATCTCCAATACATAATGTTTTGTACTTTCCTCTATGTTTTAAATTTGCTCTCCCTTAAAGAAAAAAAATAAAGAGGAATAGTATTGTATATTTGTGTACAATTTTAATGGATTAAAGTAATAATGCTGTCCTTTGAGGTACTTTAAACGGATACGCATTGAAAGAATTCTCACTGGAGCATGTGCTGCAAATGGGCTCTCTCATAGATGTCAGTAAAAATGTAAGTGTAACCAACAAATGAAGGTTCTGAAGAGAACATGGAAAACCAAGGCTTCTGAGACTGCACACTGCCGTCTATGCAGCCCTGTAGGATAACTAGGCATACACTGAATTTTGTTAATATAAATAAAGTCTGGAGTGTGTACCGCACACCATAGGTGCAAATGTGCATTCCCCCTGCAGACTTAGCTCTGTGTTTATCTAATCCTGTCTAATCTTAAAGACACATAGCCAAAACCATGATGCATCCTTTTTCAAGTGTGAAAATATAGAGCTGGGAAGGTGGCTCATCACTCAAGAGTTCTTGCTGCTCTTGGAGAGGCTCCAGGTTCAGTCCCCAGCACGTCCTCCATCCTCAGGTAACTTGAGCTCCAGGGACTTTGACAACCTCTCCTAACCTCCAAATGTACATGAGCTCACATAGGCATACATACATACATACATACATACATATGTACATACATACATTCATTCATACATACATACATACATGCATACATGCATACAAATAATTTTTCAAAGGTCTTTTGAAAATAAAAAAAAAACAGATCTCATGATTCACTTGGGATTTTATATGACAAGAGCCTGATTCATTCATTATTTCCTGGGATAAGTGATTTTGAGAACAGAGGAATATTATTTTTCTTATGCATCTTCTAATGTCCAATTAGAAACAGTTTACAGTTTTTAAGGAAGACGTTTGCTTGCCTTAAAGAAGGAATACCAGGCAGGAGAAGTCATTTACTTATATAGGTCAGTATCCTTCTACCCCTGACATTCTAGTTACTAAGACTTACTTGTATCCTTATGATTTTGTTTGATGTGAGTCAGACAAGAGAAACATATATTGCATTTATTTCTCAAATTGCCATATGAAATGTTGGGTCTGGGCTGCAGCGCCATTAAGAGAATTCTCCACCTACATACAGTCCACAGAGCCATAAACAGGTGACTTTATTTGTTTTGCATTATGATTTGAATATGGCACCATTGACACTATATTCAAACTCTCTTTTATTATAGTTGTAGTTTGGACAGATCTCTCCTTTCTCTAGTTTGTGCTCTCTTCTGCTTTCCGTTCTTCATTTTATACTTCCCACAGAGGGAGCAGGAAATGGTTCACAAGGGATGGAAGTTATTCTGTTCATTAAGGAATCTCAGAAGATAGAAAGAAAATGTCTTCAGATTTCAGGCTGGAGCACTTTACCCTGCCTTTGGCAAGTAAAACATAAATCTTATAACCTCACACTGTATTTTAAATTTAAAGCTATGGGTAATTTTCAAACTGAATGACTTATTTCACTAATTTGAAAAGGCAATCAAATTGTGTAAAAGCATATCTTTTTAACACCTATAATGTTTGCAATAAACATTTCTACATTTGGAAGTTGGATGAGTCTCATGGGTGAGCATGCTGTGTTCATATTTAGAATATTTTTAAAAAAAAACATTATGAAAATACCGCATAACATTCACACAGCTACTCTACAGAGAGCTGTTCATAGGGAAAAAATTTTTACTTTTTCTTAAAGCTGAGAAACAACAACAAACTCTGCATTATGCCCCAGCTGAGGCTTGAATAATGAAATGAAATAAGGTCATCACTGTAGTGACATCTCCCTGGAAATGTCACCACATTTTGTTGCAAAACACAACAAAGACTATGGGTTTGCATACGTAATTCACCTGTCTCCTGCAGGCACTGTGAACTTCCTGGGACTTTGTGCATTTTTTTTACCCCTCCATTTTTCCTTTTTGGAAACGAAGCCTGGAGGGAGCAGACTTCAGAGATTGACTGTGTGCGAGGCAGTGGAGCCGGGGGTGAAGCAAGCCTGCTTCGAGATCCCAGCCACAAGACAGGGAGACGCGAAATCCATAGGTCAGCCTGGCGATCACTTGCCTTTGGGCCTTCAGACAAATTTAGCAGCTGGAGAACCCTAAGGAATGCTGATCTGGTGTCTTTCTCCGAACTCCCCAATTTGAAAAGGAAAAATAGAACACGCCACCTGCTATTGCTGCTGTGTGCAAACAAGTTTCAGTCTGACTTTGTGACTTCTGACTTCTGTAAGAATATTGTCCCAACTCAATACCACATCAGTATTCTTCTCTGTCCTCCTGCCTCAGTGTACCTGCCTTTCTGCTAAATCCCTTACCCTCTACCCAAACCTTTCCTTTTACCTGTAGTACATATTATCTAGGAAATTTTTTCTAACATGGGAGTAATGCAAATAATAATGAGGATGAGGATCAGGAGGATATATTATATATGTAATAAATATATTATTAATATTATTATTAAAACCAATTAGAATAAATCATTCTCATATACATGTTTACATTTCTGATAGTTATTGCTTTCAAGAAGAAACTACTTTAGATATGTTTCTAATGTTATCTTGTTACATAAGTTAGAGAAATGCAGACTCAAGAAAATTGTCTTCACTTAAAATTTATAATATGTTGATCACTACCAGGAAGCTGTTGATTAATAGGTTTATATCAAATTGGAGGTATTTCCCTGAACTTCAGTCTTAATTGGTGTTTTCAGTAGTGATTTGGAAGAAGATAGAATGCTTTTTTATAACACATTAAGAGTGAAGAGACTATCTATCAGCATTGGTTTTTATTTTTATTATTATTTTATTTTTTTAGAGACAGGGTTTCTTCGTGTAGCCCTGGCTATCCTGGAATTCTGTTTGTAGACCAAGCTGTCCTTGAACTCACAGAGACCCACCTGCTTCTGCCTCCAGAGTGCTGGGATTAAAGGCATGTGCCACAAAGCCTGACTTCCTTTCCAGTTTTTAATTTTGTTTAACTCAACACCCGGAGCGATTTGTCTTTTTAGCTGCTATCTACAGCTGCTTTTAACCACTACCTGCACAGCCTTCAGAAATCTCGATTCTCAATGGAAGGCAGGTAAACAGCCATGGATTCATATTGTTGGTTTGCAGATGTGAGGGGTGACGGCAGCCACACTTCCTTCCCTGACTATAGGTGATATCTCAGCAAATTCGGCTGTGCACACATATGAACACATTCCTTGTCTCTTCTATACATTTCTCTAAAGCATATAAATGATTGAAGTGTTCCTTGCTGATTCCTCTAGGAATTAGAAGTGACTCATTAGTAGTACCTAAACAGTTGATAATACCAAAGTGAGTTTGTTTTCAAGCCAGGCAGAGAGACCCAACAGAGGGTCACAAAAAAGAGGTTCTAGTGTGTCCGTGAAGCGACTGGGAAACTGGGCTTTCACAACCTCAGGAAAGCTGCTTTGAGGCAAGTCTTTCCATGTGGAGGATTTTGTGGAGATCAAATAGCCTATGTTCAGGTGAACAAAGCAGGTCGAGGGTTTGAAGGCAAGGGCTCAGAGAATCCGGAGAGGCAAACTGGCATTTCATACCATGATTGTAAAGTATCGTAAGCAAGTTTGTGGAGGTAGATCAGGGAGTTGTTTGCAGCTTGTTTTATTGTGCAAGTGATTCCTGGAGTGTTACATTCCCACTGTCAAAGGCAGTGAGAAATGTTGGCATGGACAGTGAAGGTGGTTTTCATCCGTGAACTTAAGCTCTGATGAAATAGTAAAGAGCAAATAAGGAAGCAGAAGTAAATAAAGTCCAAGTGTGCATAGGCCTGAGTCTAAGCTATGAAGTATAACTTAGCTAGTCATGTTCAAGATTAGATATGCTACCCAAGCACACAATGAAAGTGGTCGGATTTAATACTAATTAATTTGTTGTCTTTAGGAAGGAGAAGTCTGAGCTAAAAATTTGACTATAAATTCTGAAAGTTTGTAATTAGAAGTGGCTCATAGAAACTAATTCAAGATGAGTTGGCTAACGATCTACTATAGAGTGTATTGAGTAATAGTCCAATATTGAGTGTAGCTCATATGTAGTTTATTCATGCATCTGTCTGTCTTTCCAATAGTTGATGGAGCTGGTTAGCTATGTGGGCACATTTTACTTCCTGGGCTATAGCTATCAGAAGTAACCAAGTTAGTTTCATCCTTGTTTTAAAAAAAATGTATTCATCAAAACCCAAGTGGGAAGAAATTGCCTTAGGACTTATATGCTCTATTTTAGTCTGAAAGCCTGGCCTTTCTGGAGGAGAGAATAGTTGAAAACAGCTGCTTAGTAAAGTGGCAGTGCTGATACATTTAAGAAAAGAATAAAATGATATAATATGCATTTATAGGGTTGCTAATTATTGGTAATCTTGTACCAAACATGAAATTGAGTCTGGATTTCAACCAAACTAGGAGGACTTTGAGGGCTATTTGATTGTTAAAGCAGGGTCATGGCTTACACAGGGTTAGCTTAACAGGAGTCTGTTAAGTCTTTCCTAGTAGGGTGAAGTTGGGAAGTACTCTGAACTCTGTACACTCCCAAAGAAGGCATGTTATTGGTAGACTTTTAGATAGCAATGCCAACAATGTCAAGAGTGCCGAGGCACTACAACCCTAAAGGATGGCTTGATGGAGTAGAGATTTCACAGGACCAGAAGCAGGAGACCATTCCGGGAGGAGCCACAGCATGGAAACGTTACCAGATGACTGAGGCTTGGTTGGTAGCTTAGCTTTATTTACCAATGACTACAGAGCTGTGAGTTTAGAACACAGCCACTTGTTCATGACCCCAGCTATTTAGACTTGACTCTGTATGTACCGTGGAGACTTTAAATGGTTTTAAATTGAATGTAGAAGATAATGTTCAGTACAAAATGGTGCCATACGTATCTGAAGATGAGCACCCATTATGGACATATTTAATTCATGTGGGACCCAGGATGATGCTCCCTTCATTCTTTACAGATATAAAGAAGCACAAAATACATGGGCGTAAGGCAGCGATGAAATGGAGCTGACATGAAGATAAAACTGGCTATGCTATAGGTTGGAAAATAAAAGTGAGCCTTCCATTCAGGGCAAGCCATAAGTGGCATCTCAACAGTTGCCTATATCTCACAGTGTCTGAAATATAACTAAGTTAAAAAAAGAGAGGGTCATATATTAGAGAGGATTCCTCTACATAAAGCATACATTTTCACTGAGAGAAAATTTGTTTCTCTTGCTTATGTATGCCCTGTGATGAGTATTAAAGCTGGTGCATGAAGTAAAGGACATGAGAAAAGTTGGGTGTGAAACATGACGGAGGTCAAAGTTATGAGAGAGAGAATGTTGCCCACTTTGAGCCACTGTACCGACACTGACGCTTAAAGCAAAAGTGAAAAGATAAAACTGAGGTGGAGAGTATGATGCTCGGTTAAAGTCTGGAGCCCATAGAGCCTGATATGCCTATTAGACATCTAAGAGTCAAGAGTTGACATCTGACAGAAAATAGATTGCTTTTTACAGGTTATATGTATTCTAGAAATTAAAATGGGGCTACCATCTAAGATGTGACAGCACAGTACATGTTGACACACTGACTTTTTTTGATTTATTTATTTTGATTGTGGTTTATGTGTGCATATGTGTGTGTGTATGTGTGTGTGTGTATGTGTATAGATATGTTCATGTAGATGTCTGATGTTGAGTGTTGAGACAGGGTTTCTCATCAAGTCTGGAGCTCACTAGTTGGATGACACTATCTTGTCAATGAGCTTTAAAAATCCACTTGTCTCTGTTTCCACATTGCTGGCATTATAGGTGCACACCACCCATTTTTACGTAGAGTTAATTGAGCCATCCCTTCAGCCCAGCTTTAATAATTTGAATTGCTCTGAGGTAAGATGGACTGAACAGAGTGTTTCTTGACTGCAGAGCTGTTTAACTATTTCAGTCTGAAGCAGAGTGAACACATGCCTATGACAACATAGAGACAAACATCGAGCTGGAAGCAGGTGAAATTCCAAAATCCCCAGCTGATCCTTGGTAAGGACTTAATGATTTATCAAGCTTTGCCCACTGACATACTGAAAGCGACAGTTAACAAGTCAGCACACCCTCTCTTTAGGTCCAGCAATGTTCAGTTCAGGCAGAGACTCTTGAGTCAGGCCAACTTTTCCACTTTTTCTCCTGACATCTCTTTGGGTAGTTGACATTGCAATGCTTTTATTTCTTCATTATTAGTATGGAACAATGATGTTCCCACATTACTGAGCTTTATAAGATATTTCTTTTTAAAATTTTTTTTGGACAGTTTCATATGTATTTATGATGTAGGTGGTTACATTCAATCTTCCATACCTTCTGTCATTTCCCTAATTATCTCTGAACCCCTTCATAGTCCCAACTAATAGGTCTCCTACACATTTGTCTTTGTGTGTGTGTGTGTGTGTGTGTATGTGTATATGTATGTGTGCATGTTGCTAAGGCTAATTAGACTGATAGTGTTAATATGGATATGGGGTTATTTATTAGAGCATGGGTAAATTACTCCTGAAGAAAATTAGAACCCCCCTTACGTCTGTGACCATTACATGCCAAGAACTCCTTAGAAAGGAGTGGTGCCTTGTAAATACCTTCTCTATCCACAATGGAGTGTTAAAGGGCCCAATCATGTACTGCTCTTAGGCAAGTATTCGTAGCTTTAATGTGCTTCTGATGGCTGTTCACAGATGTTTTTGGCTTGAAAATCGCTTCTCTACAGAGACTGTGCCTACCAAGATTAGCTAAAATTGCCTTCTTGTTCAGCTGTTCTCAGTAATCCCTCATCCCTATCCATCTGTATATAATAAGTACCGTGCATTTTCACAGTGTTGAGGCTCCTCCATCAGAATGAGCAGAGCCCACCTGAAGTCAGCTTTCCTGCCTTGTGTCAGTGTGTGTCCTTTCTTCAGTCTCCTGTCACCCCTACTCAGGGTTTTGAGACCCAAACTATGTAAGAACAAGGCACCTATTACTTTGGGAAACAGTGCTATCTACCCATGCAGAGTACTTCTGTTCCAACTTGTTATTACTATTATACTATTACTATCACTATTATTTTGTGGGGGAGGTAGGTGAAACAACATCTTTCTACGTATTCCTGGCTACCCTGAAATTCACCATGTAGGCCTATTTTAGAAATAAAACAACTGGGTGAAGAAGTTAGGTAATCATCCTGCAGAGGCAAAGCTGGACCTTGTACCTTTGTACTGCTGACTGATCACTGTGATATTTGAGGGTTCTTTCATGATGTCCCAGTCCCTTCTCTGTATAGTCACACATTATGTGCAGTAACTGTGTGGCCAAAGTGTTTTCAGATGTGCTTTTAGGAAGGACTTGGATGCTCTCTAACACTGGATGCATTTTACTTATATAATGTCATCGTCATTGACGAGTTTCTATAACTACACTATTTCTTGATTATTTGTAACAGTAAATACTTCTTTTCAGAGTGTGGCCCTTATTAGCTGAGCCCATTACATCTTTATGTCAATTTTAATGTTATTATTTGTACTGTTAATTAAGGAATAATGTGGTGTTTAATACTTTTCTAGATCTATTTATTAAGCGATAATGACAAAAGTATTTTTCTGAGATCCTGGTGTTAAATGTGACTGTTTTGTAAGTAATTACTACTTTCAAATTCTTTTGAGGTGTCTTGCTGCCTTTAGAAATGGATTGAAGTGGCTTATTGATGAAGTCCCAACTTAGGATGAGATTTTTACCAAAGAAAACATGGTTTCAAAAAAATGCAGAATGTTCATGGCTTTTAAAGAACTGTATGTATGTGGACAATGAGGTCCTGAGATCTTTAGCAATTAAAGAAAAAGGGAGAATCTATTGAGCTATTAAATTCTCAACTTTTAACAACACACAGAAAGTACACTGAAAATGCTAAGGATAATTTTTTCTATTGGTTTAGATATCTTCTCTATAAAATAAAGACATTAGAAAGCAGGCTCTTGCATAGGTCCTAGGGATTGGAGAGAGAGTAAGAGAACAGGATTCGTGCTATGTTTACCATGAACTGGGAATGTGAACATTCATAAAATATTTATATAGTCAAATGAATCAGGGGAGATAGCTCTATTGCTACCAGGGAATGTCTCTCTGACCCAGGAAAGTATGGTGTCTTCTCATGTTCTGGGTCACTTGTGTCACTGTCTGAGCAACAATCTTCTCTGTTCATTTATTTGTTTCACTCAGTCCTTAGTATTCATTCCACATACATTTCATAAATAGTAGATATGAAGCATGGTTAGTTTGCTGGATAGGCAAAAGACATATTACCATAACCTTTACTCTCTGTGGAACCTGTTATGTAATGAGGAACCAGTTGAGGCCAATAAATTCTGATAGTGATTTGACAGACATCATGGGATTCTGTAGAGGTGAACAGAGTGGAAAGGGCTATGTAGATTACCAGCTTAAGGACTCAAATTCTATTTTACTCCTCTCAACAACCCTAGTCAAGCTCAGAGAAGTCAGGGCAGCTGGAGGTTGAAGCATTGGCTCACCATGCATCAGAAGTTAGGAAGCAGTGTGATGACAGCCGCTGGTCAGCTCTCTTCTTCCATTTATACAGTCCAGGATTGAGGTCAGAGAATGGTGCGTCACACAGCAGGTGAGAGATCCCATCCCAGTCTATGTACTCAAGATAGTCCCCTAAAGGGACACCCAGGAGCCTATCCGACTGGTGATTCTAGATTCTATCAAGTCAGTAATAATCATTAACCATCACAAAAGACTTGTAGGTGTAACTTAAAAGCAGTACCCGACTGTTTTCCCAAATGATAATATTAAGATATAATATAATAATAATAATAATAATGCCCAATCCAGATTCCAGTTTCTTGGGGTGTAGGTGTTCTAACACAGAGGAGAAGCCAGCTGTGGTGATTTTACTCCTTTGACACATGGATGTTCTATGATACAAAAACTTTGCATTGTTCCACGTCTCAAAGCATCATCAAAAACAACTGTAACAAACAAACAACAACCAAAGACCACATAACCAAGCCCCCTCAAATTTAATGATGTGTGAAAGATTTTGGGACAGTATCTTTTACTCTGTCATTCACACGATCCTGGGAAAACTGATATTTCTACTTCTCAGATGAGGGAATTGAGGCATGGAGAGGTTAATTGATTTCCTCGAGGACTTATACATGGGTGTGGTAGGCTGTGGAAATGCTGACCCTTGGGAAAACCAGAGATGACTCTCCTGTCCTCTCTACACTCGGCATGTGGAGGAGTCACATTTCTACCGTCAGCCTCATACATTCGACTACTGTTGGTAATACTCAGAATTAGCAAGCTTCTCATGCTTGGAATGTTGTTTCCCCTGATGTGGTATACCTAAAGATAGTTCCATCTTTCCTTAGATTTTTGAGTATTTAAAAGATAACAGGTCGATGAGTTTCCCTTCAAATATCTGCTCATTTAATTAAGCTATCCCCTCTAGACCCTCTGTAACTCAATGTCAGTTACTCTTAACCTTCCTAATGGTATAACCCTTTAATACCATTCCTCATGTTGTGGTGACCCCAACCGTAATATTATTCCATTGCTACTTCATAACTCCAATTTTGCTGCTGTTATGAATCATAATATAAATATCTGATATTCAGGATATCTGGTATGTGACCCCTGTGAAAGGGTCATTCAATTCCCAGATGGGTCATGACCTGCAGGTTTGAGAACCACTGCACTATGTAATACCAGGTGGTCTTGAACACCTGATTCTCCTGCCTCAGCTTTATAGGACTAGAATTGCAGTTGGGTATCACCATGTGAGACATTTGATCCAGATGCATATTTTTTTCTTTGCTTTAAAGGAGGTTAAATATTTTGTGTTGAAACAAAGGATGTCTACCCACATCTTGCTTTAGTGATATGCATCAAACAGTAGTAACATGTCATGAATTTTCAAATAATGTGTTCATAGTTGGAAATGTTTGCTAAACAGGTTGCTGCAAGGGGATTGATAATAATGCCTATATATTTGCTTGTTTATGACTTGATTATTATAAAGTCAGCAAATTTATATTATGTAGAAATATGGGCATTCAATATAGCTCACTGTTTAACTAAGCTTACTTTGTAACATTGTTTTCACAAAGATTTTCTGAATGTACTTTCTCTCTCTGACATATTTTCTCATCCTGAAGGACAAATTAGATTGGAACGTGGTAGTCTTTTTTTAAAAAAATCTATGTTTAAATAGTCCAATATCTGGCTTACTGTATTTATAGTAAGAAAAAGCTTCTAAAATATATTCATATTTTCAAAGACTATTTTAGTAAGTTTTGTGAACCAAGAAATGTTTTGATAGTCTAGAAGTTTGTATGCAGGTAATAACTCTAGCTCTGGAAATCTTAATTATTTTTAATGTAGAAAGATGAACAAAGGTTTGTAGAAGATAAGAGTTGCATAGCCTGATACTCTGTAGGACTCAAGAGCTAAGAAGACAAGAGCTACATACTCTGCCACTGTTGAGCACCTAAGAGCTATGTTGACTAATATTTATGACTCTTGGATGGTGAGAGACCCTTATACAGAATTAAACTGGGAAAATAAGGTTTTCTGTTTTGTTGTTGTTGTTTTTCTTATTCTTAACTGAAATACTGAAGTTGGAAGATAATTTGAAACTCTGATAACACCCCAGCAACTGCTTCTGGGAGTGCTTTGCTAAAACAAAGAAGCTAGTAAATCAGATATAACGACAGAGAAAAAGTCACAGAGAATGCAAGCATGGAGCACAGAGTGCTAATTGTAAGGCAGGCCACCAGCATGCGGAGCACGCACAGAAAGTACCTGAGGTCTGAGGTCCTCTGGAATACATCTTTGGTGATAACAACACAGTCCGCAACAGGGATACTTTTATATTTATTTTATTTGCCATTATTGCCAGAGGCCTCAAATCCCACATAGTCAAAATCTCCATTCACTGCTGCCTGCTGGGCATTTAACAAGGGCTCTTGTAACAGGACCCAGAACAAGTATGAACATGAATAAAAAGTGCAGGGGCCAGCCAGGCACCACAGGCTGTGAGGTAGCCAAGTGGAGGCATTGGAGGGAAACAGAGAAAGCAGACAATGACCCCGAGTGCCTCAAGGCATGGCTTCAAAAGGTGTCAACACCAATTAAATTGTAAAAGCTCTGTCAGTGTCTGAAAAGTCATCCAGACAGGGACAAGACAGTACATAAATCAAAGGATGGGACGAGATTCTGTATGGCCCATGCTGGACCAGCATCCGCATGTGTGTCTGGCAATTTGTGATCCATATGTGAGCCTTCAAGACAAGCATGTCCTTAAAGATGTAAATGCCCTTCTGCTGGAAGCACACTTGTCTCACTGCTGGCAGAGCCTGGAAACCTTTACCAGCAGGTGTCCGACGGGGGTTCCCAAAGGTAAAATGCCTAAGAAAACACTCCATGACAGCTGAAATATGTGCAGTTGATTATGACCAAGGATAAACCAAAAGACAACTTGGCACAAGCAAAATAGTGACACGAGCTATGGACAAGAAGTAAGGTGAAACACGATTGAGAGATTTCTTTGCTGATAAAGCCTCCACAGAACCTCTGTTTTCTGCAACAGGACATTTCCAAAGCAACTCATTAACAGGGGATTTATTTCAAATACTAACAATAGCAAGGAGATAACTTTTCGTGTCTTATTTGGTCATGGAACGTGCTAATGTGGCTTTAACGGAAGGTACCCTAATCTCAATTCATGAACTGCCTCCCTCTCTCTCTGGCACAATGACTCTTTCGCCTACGGGTAACTATGATAGGTATGACCAATTTGTTGGACGACTTTCAAAGTGACAGCAGAGCTGAGGAGGAGAAGAAACGCATCTTTATAGCTAGAGGGGGGTAGGCAGGGAGAACTGTCAAAGTATTTCTCATGTATTTGAAAGCTAAGTTATTTTCTTGGTCTACGGAACTTTTTCACTCAGCAGATCAAGTAAAATGCCTGAGGTTTGAGGTAGATGGATTCATACGGAAGAGTAGACAATAATGTCATTAAATTTCCAATGAGTCATTAAAAAAAACCCTGAAAATATTACTCTTGCTTATATTCTTTCTAAGTGGAAGACTATTTAGGGAGAGGATTTAGAATGAAGTCAGTTATCTTGAAACTATTTAACGTAGCTTAAGTTTTATTTTGAAGGAAAAATGAACTGAATATAAAATAAGGTACCATATCAAGTACTGAGTATCAGATGACATGATCTAGTTAAAACTTTCTTTTACAGTAGAATAGTATTTTGGAAAGTAAGTTTGATAATCAGAAGTTAGGAAGTCAGTGGTGAGTTTATGTACATTTTACTTTTGATGTGGCTAGTCAAATGGGGATGCTTAAGACAGTACTTTTCTCTCTTATATCAATTCTACATTGATACTCTGGATAGTAGTGTCCCTGGCTTGATTGCTGGTCATGATATTTCCCTTCTCATAGTATTACTGTATATGTTTTCAAAATTGTCACCATGAGTAACAGGGTTTATACATCCAAGTGTCTACAATTAAATGTCTACTCAGAAAAGACATACATCATATCTAATTAATGTTAATTGTCTACTTGTTACAACCTAGAGTCACCTGAGAAGAGAATCTCAATGAAGAACTAGATCAGGCTGACATGTGAGTATATCTGTGAGGACTGCCTTCCCAGTTTTTGGAAGACTGAGTTTGAAAGTACTCAGTACCATTCCTTGGATTAGGGCCCTGACTATATAACAGAAAAAGTGAACTGAGCAGTAGGCACACATGCTTTTTTTTTTTTCCTCTCTGCTCTGGGATTTAAGTGGGTTAGTTGGTTCAAGCTCCTGCTTTGAATTTCCTGCAATAATGAACTCTAATCTGAATTTTAGTCAAGGTATTCTATAACAGCAACAGACATGAAACATGATGCCAAGCATCTCATAAAACTGCACATAACTTCTAAAAGTGAACACAGTCTCACACCGAAGCTGGAAAGAGGAGGGATTGGGTTTTATGAACGGTTGTTGTCAGTCATAGATGAGTCTTCTGATAAAACAATCTAATGTTTCTCTTATCTTTCTCCAGCCAACATTCAACCACATCATAAGATAGACAACCTAGGTGTCTACCACACTCTTCATTCAGCAAAGTCCAGGACATTGCATGCTTCCCAGAAGTTAGATGGGAAAGTGGCTCCATTTAGAATGAAACTACGTAAACTGAAAAGGTATTTCCCCTACCAATCAACATATCATAAATCTAAGAATGACTATGGGATTCATAGTCATAAAGGAGTTGTCCTTTGGACAAGATTAGAGCCTCCAGGCTCAGGGTGGGGAGTATTCACTCCCTACGGCTGCATTTTCTGAGAAGAGACTCATATTCTCTTGTTCTTGGTGACTTAAAGCCCCAAACTCTGTAAGTTCAATTCACTGTTTATGCCTTCGTGTCACAGTTGTATTGGGAAAAGTCCACTTTTGAAGAATGAATAGTTTTCTCAGTCCAAGGAAAGTCAGATACCACAGGTGATTTTCCATCACACAAAAGTGCAAGCTCCTTGAGTCAGTCACAGATGCCCTCTGCCAGGGAAATTTCTCTAAACGCGTTTGTGTTTCTTATCTGTTTCATTCAATTCATCATGTGACCTGAAGTTCCCAGAAAAAGACCACACCTGTGCTAGTATTTTAAAAGGATGATGGATTGATCAGAACTTTGTGATGGTGGAGAGTTGGGATGTTGCAGATTCAGAGCCAAGTCACAGACAGATTAATCCTTTTCCAGGTTTCAGTGCTGACAGCAGCCACATGCTTGTTTTGCTCCTTGTCTTAACAGCGATTTCATTTACCTGGTCTTTGAAAGGCTGTGGTCTTTTTATGCCCTTTTTAATGCTCTTTTATAGTTGAGACTCAGTTGCTTCTTCTGTTCTTACTGGTTGTACTGGCTAGTTTTACTGTCAACTTGACAGAAGCCTGAATCACTAGGAAAGAAGCCATCTTAACTGATAAAAATGTTTCCATAGGATTACCCTTTAGGCAAGTCTGTAGAGAAGTGGTTCTCAACCTTCTTAATGCTTTGGCCCTTAAATACAGTTCCTCATGTTGTAATGTCTTCCCCAACCATAAAATTATTTTTGTTGATACTTTATAACTGTAATTCTGCTACTATTGTGAATCATAATGTAAATATCTGATATGCAACCCCTGTGAAAACCCCAAAAGGTTTGCAACCCACAAATTGAGAACCATTTCTATAGAGCATTTTTTGGCTTGAGGATCGTTGTGAGATTGCACAGCTCACTTTGAGCAGTGCCACCCCAGGATGCTGGTCCTGAGTACTATAAGAAATCAGACTGAGAAAGGCCTGAGGAGCAAGCCAGTAAGCAGTAGTCCTCCATGGCCTCTATTTCTCCCTTGAGTCTATGATCTGACTTCCTTCAGTGATGGACTATAAATTACAAGATGAAATAAGCCCTTTCTTCCTAACTTCTGGCCAGGATGTTTTATCAGAGCAATAGAAAAGTGACAAACACCCTCATTCCTCATTGTATATTTTACTTTATTTTATTTCTCACATAAACTAGTCTTATGGTTTACAAAATGGTATCCTTCTTTTCCAATGATAATCAGTCAGTTGTAACACAGATCAATTAGCAGACACTCTAACTTTCCTAGAGCTACAGGCTTATTTTGCATGTGCTTTATAAATTACTATAGAGTTGTCATTGACTAGGACTTATCACGTAGTGCCTAAAGCTATGAGAGAGTATATTTCTGTCATCTGTTATGACTTTGTGTGTGTGTTCTAGCAGATATTGCCCCTTTTTGCTCTTATAAATGAAATGTGGACTAAGAGTACAGCTTGGAATCTGAATCCTGAAGCCAGAATTTCCCCTAAGTCAGTTACTCCTTGGTTACTGGTACCCAAAAGTTATGATCATGGCAAGTACTTGATGTTCAGTCTGTGGTCATGATTAATTCGGGTGGCTGAGTCACACATGTGCCCTTTGAACAAAGATTTTTGCCTATCCTATTACATGGGTCTTGGCCAACTCTGGGAGGGTACCTCCACTAGATGTGTTTAGTCATCTTGTGATTTATTCCTGCCGTCTTTTCGTGGAAACTTATCTCTGTGGATTTGGAATGAAACGTATTCCGTCTTCTGTCATGGAAGTGCTAAGAAAAGTCATCATGTTGGATATTACAATCTACATTTTATAGGCACTTGGGGTGCCTTTAAAGAGACAGGTGATGGGAGTTTTTGATATTGTACTGTATAAAACTTGGTGTGATTCTAAGTCAACCTGAGAAACTTTAGATAGAATAAACTAGGCTGAACACACATTGTGAATTCAGGGAAACTGGGAAGACTGAAAGACAGCTTTCTCTTGTACGATATCAGGTGCTCCCATTAACCAGGACTAAAAATAATAACCTGGCAATGATGATGGGTTGATCATCTGCCGAAGAACCTCTGAGCCTTCTGCTAAGAAACCATTGCATGTCATGTGCATGCTCAGAGGCCCAACCCATTAGCTTTAGGCTGTCCCTTTTGCCTGGGGCTCTTAGCTTTTCTGCTAACATAACACTCTCTTCAATCCTCCTAGAAATTTGTAACTCTTTGCTTAGGAACCTCATCTATAGCATCAGTCTCCTTCTTAAGTAGTTAACTTGAACTTAAACCTGGCTTTCTCCTATGCTAGGCATTGCCTCTTACCTCAGCATTTCAAGGTGGGGCAAAACAGACATTCCTTTCTACATGTTGACTCATGGCCCTCTCCCCGGGTCTCTAAGAGCCAGGAATATTCTTCTCTCCCACTTCTTCTCTTTTCTTTCCTTTTAAGATTATGACCTTCCTTCCTCTGCTTAAGTTATTGGAGGATTCAGCCTCTCTGTTTGGATAGCTACTTGTTGAATTATAAGTTTCTTATCTTCATAGAGAAAGCCACAAATGAAGCCAAAGAGAGAATCAAAAAGTAGAGAAAGGTGCTGATTTGATACAGATAGCTATTTTCTTTCTATTTTTCTTTTCTTTTTTTTTAAAGAAGAGTTAATTATGTAGTTTGAGATCCTAGATCTAGTTACTAAGAATCTATACTTGCACTTTTTCAAATCAAGTCATCTTTTCTGTTAACAAGTTTTCCAACTCTTTTAGTATCATTTGCAACTCAATAAGCCATTTGAGAGCAAGCACCAATCAGAAGCCCAGGACAGAATTATTATATGACAACAGACAGTGTGAATTTACTGGGAGCATAGTAGAATGGCATGAGTATTAGGAAGAATTTTCTAAGGAGGTTTTTAAAAATGTCAGCTATTTAGGTTTTAATTTAGACTGTGAAAAGCTGTATTACATTCATATTCATGTCTTTATATCATTTATGAACATGAAAACACTTAAAATAAACTGATGATAGAAAGCACACAGCGCAGATACAAGTGCCTGTATCTCACTCATGTTTTGTTTGTAAGAAATCAAACGCCCTAGTTTGTTTTCTGTTGCTGTAATAAGACACCATCACCAAAAGCAAGTTGGGAAGGAAGGGGCTTCTTTTGAATTACAGCTTATAGTTCGTTCATCATGGGGAATCAGGGCTGGAACTCAAGGCAGGAACCTGGAGGCAGGAACTGAAGCAGAAGCCATGGAGTAATGCTGCTTACTGGATTGCTCCCCTTGGCTTGCTCAGCCTACTTTCTTATACCATTCAGGACAATTTTCCTTGGGATGAGAGTGGCCCAGTGGGCTGGGCACTCCCACATCAATCGTTAACCAAGAAAATTCCTCAGAGGCTTGCCTATAGGCCAATCCAACGGAAGCAATTGTTTTACCTTCTTTCCAGATGTTCCAAATTAGCAAGAAACTAACGAGCATACCACATTATGGCATTCGCTTGACATTTGTGTTATGCTAATTGGATCTTTGACTGGGCTACTGTGCATGTTAAATGAAGCACCGAAAGGAAAGATTCGAAAGTGTGTTCCATGAGGAGGAAAACGATAGTCAGTGGAAGTGAGATACTAATGAACCAACTTTAGCTCTCAGACTTTTCTTCCTCAGAGACATTTGACTGCTAATAGTTAGAGATATAAATTTTCATTTTACTTAATTTAAGGAGATTTAAAGGAAAGTGTTGAGGTCTTTGTTCTGCTTAATGGCTTAAAAAATTCTATTGTGCCTAAAATCCGAGTATCCTTTATCCATTTCTTAGTTTGGGGTCATGTTGGTTGGTTCCATAATTTCGCTGTTAAGGATAGTGTGGCCATAGCTTGGATGAGCAGTTGTCTCTGTGATGTGCTGACTTTGAATTCTTTGGGTAAATGCCCAGCAGTGGCAGTACTGGGTCATATGACAGTGCTAGTTTTAGTTTTTTGAGGAACCTCAATACTGATTTTCATAGTGGCTAGACTAATTTACATTGTCACCAGCAGTATCCCTTTGTGTCTGCATCCTTACCAGCATTTGTTATTATTTTTTTTTCTTAATAACTGCTATTCTGACCAGGGTGACAGAGACCCTCAATTCAGTATACTTTCAATTTCTATTTTCCTGATGACCAAAAAGGCTAAATAGTGTCTCATGTGCTTATTGCCCAGTGTGTTTATCTGTTGAGAATTTTCAGTTGATGTTATTAGCCCATGTATAAGTTGAGTTCTTTGAATGTGTGTGTGTGTGTGTGTGTGTGTGTGTGTGTGTGTGTGTGTTTGTGTTTTGAAGTTTTATTGTTATTGATTCTGGTTAATCATTCCATATAAGATATGTAGGATTTTTAGCTGTCAGATACTGCAGGCTGTCTTTTTCGCTGGTTAACTTTTTCATTTGGTAAGCAAAAACATTTTAATTTCACGAGACCAGTTTGTCAGTTGCTTTCATCATTTCCTGAGTGACAGGAGTCCGATTCAGAAAGTGGTGTCCATGTCTGAAGGGTTTATCTTTGCTTTGATCAGTTAAGAGTATCAGGTCTTATATTAATGTTCCTGCTCCTCTTGATTTTAATAACAGTCAGAAGTAAGGATCATTTTTTTTTCATTCTTCATTTATGGAAGAGATTGTCTTTGCTCAGATATGGCTGTAGCTTTGTAGGGTTGAATCTGGGCCTTCTATTGTCCCATTGGTCTCTGTGTCTGGTTTTCTTATGTTCCATGCTGTTTTGGTTAGTGTGGCTCTGTAGTATAATTTGAAATGAGCATGATCATACCTCCAGAACTATGTTATATTTTTCTCAATAGGATTGCTTTAGTCATGTAAGTCTTTCATGTGTCTGATGATTACTTTTATGATTAAAAAATATTTCTGTGAAGAATGGCATTGGAATTTTGAAGGCTAGTGACTTGCCTGAATTTGTAGCTTATTTTGGGAAGTACACTAATTATCAACATACTCATGTTTCCAATCCATGACTGTGCAAACATTCTCCAGCTTCTAAGTGGCCTTTTTTATTTCTTTCTTTAGATTTTCTAAGGTTTTCTTTGTAGTCATCTTATGCATCTTTGGCTAGGTTTATTCCAAGATATTTTTGATGTTGTGAGTAGGACTGTTTCTTCAACCTATCTCTCACCATGTCTGTCAGCAATATATGGGAAGGTCACTGATTGCCAAACATTAATTTTGTTTCCTGTCACTTTGCTGTAAGTCTTCATTGTCTGGAAGAGTTCCTGGCTGAATCTTTATGGCCTTTTGTATATAGAATCATATCATCCCCAGATGAGTAAACTTCATTTCCCTTCTTTCCTGATCTCATCCATTGTCTTACTGGCCTAAAATCTCAACTACTATACTAAAGGAGACCAGAGAAAATGATACTATCTTGTTCCCAGATTTAGTGGAACAGGTTTGTTGTTTTCCCCACTTAGGATGATGTTAGCTATAGGTTTGTTGTATATAGCTTTTATTACATTGAGATATGTTTCTTTTTTTCCAGCTATCTAAATGTTTTTATTACAAAGGGATTGAGTTCTGTCAAAAGCCTTTTCTGAATCTATTGAGATAGCATGTGATTTGAGTCCTTTAATTTATACGACTCATTGTAGTTATCAATTTGCATGTGTTGAATCTTCTTGTGTATCTGAAATGAAGCCAACTTTATCATCATGAGTGATCTTTTTGATTCATTCTTGAATTTGGCTTTCAAGTATTTTAGTGAGCATTTCTGGTACCTATTTTCATCAGGAGGTCTGGTGCATAATTTCCTTTTTCTGTTTGGTGTCAGAGTAATATCAGCTTAGTTATAATAGTTGGGTAATGTTCCTCCTTCTTGCCTATTAAATAGGTTTGCAACACTGGTGTCCGTTCTTTAAACGTCTAGTGAATTAATCTTGGCCTGGACATTTTTTTTAATGTTCAAACATTTTTTTTTAAAGGATTGCTTCAGTATTGTTGCCAGTTACGGATTTGTTACTTGCTTGTCTCATTTCAGTGAAAAGTTGACGCTCAAAGCATACATAAATTCATCCTATTTCTTTGATATTTTCAGATTTAGAGAAATATAAGCCTTCCAGGTGTGTCTTAGTGATGCTTTCACCATCACTGGCACCATAAAAACAGAATGTGTTCTGAGAAACTTTGAACAGCTAATCACTGGCTTCTTTCTCTTCCTCACTTTCAGAATATTGTGAGTGTTCCCCCGTGTTTCTCCACTAACACCTGGTGAAGGATGGACCCAGAGGAACCTCAGGGGATCCGAGAGGAGAATCCCAGCTACCCCTGGGATTTGTCAAACTCTTACCATGATTCTGCTTGTCTTGCCTCTCATGATATCAACTAGTCTTCGTGGACATAAAGGAGTGCTGATGTAAATGATGGCCAGAAAGAGGCTTGGTTTGAAAGCCAGGAAAAATTTCCACTTGTCACTAAGGAGGAACTCATGTCTTCATTGAAAAAATGAAAACTTTTGCTCAGGGCTGGAGGGATGGCTCAGCGGCTAAGAGCACTGACTGCTCTTCCAGAAGTCCTGAGTTCAATTCCCAGCAACCACATGGTGGCTCACAACCATCTGTAATGGGATCCAATGCCCTCTTCTGGTATATCTGAAAGCAGTTACAGTGTACTCACATAAATTAATAAATAAATTTAAAAAATTTTGCTCAGCTTAGTTATTGGATATTTATGTATAACTTGCAGGTTATGCTTACCAAGAAGCCCAGAAATAACATAGTGACATTTAAAAAATCTTCTGCTTCATCAGGTTCTCCCTTCCCTTCAGAATAGCGTTAATGGCTCTCTATGTACTCTGCATTTTCAGTGTGTGATTACTGACTCCGGAAGCTGTCACGTAAGAACCAAAGTGGGAAATATGTAAAACATCTGTTTTTGTTTTGTTTTGAAATTCGGATTTTATTTTTATTCTATGTACATTGGTGCTTTTTACATGTATGTCTGTATGAGGGTGTTGGATGCTCTGGAACTGGAGTAACAGACAGTTATGAGTTATCCTATGGTTGCTGGGAATTGAACCCAGATCCACTGAAGAGCAGACAGTGCTCTCAACCGCTAAGTCATCTCTGAAACTTCAAAGCTCATATTTAAATTAGATAAATTGATAATGACTACTCCTATTAAAGTATGCCCAGGTGCTGTACAAAGAGGATTTGTTCTGTCTGCTTGAAAAACACATATGTTCCAGTATAGGAGTATATATTAAACTTAAGATTTTGAAAACAGAATCCCAGCATGTGCTATTGAATTGGGTCACTATACACAATCCAGATTTGTTGCTTAGAGTAACACATTTTTCTGAGCACTCAGCTTAGTGCTACAATAGGGTTATAGTCACAACGGGATTCAGGTCTGAGGAAATGAGAGGCCAGAAGGAGCTTGAAGAGCATATTGGGGTGAGCTGGCCAGACAGAAAGCAGAGAGAAGGAGGAAGGGTGTTAGAAAAAGGAAAAACAATGCGAACTGGAAGCTGCCTCAGATGCCACAAAAACCTCTGGATGGAGAGGCTGCTGAGTTGGTGAGTGGAGTGGAGCTGGAGTCCTGGAGGAGGAAGGGGATTGTGCTGGGGCTAGAGAGGTCTGTGGGCTGGCTCATGGAGAGCCGCAGTGGCCAAACTTCATCTGGTTCCGTTCTTATCATCTGTACAGGTTGATAAGAAGACTGGAACTATGTCAGATTGCGTGACTGGTCACGTAGTCATAGCCTATCATTTCCTAGTCAATGGCTCTGTGGTGCTTCTTTATTTGGACAGAATAAAATCCATAACCTTAGCTCAAAATGGATACCTTTTACCCAACAACGATCTCCTGAAATGTGGTAGGCTTCCCAGCACATAGGTCTGCCACAGTGCTATGATTTCATTGTGTTGAGCCCTTTGCCTAGACTACTCTCTGACACTTCCTTGTACATATGAGGTCATTTTATAAGTCAACTTAATTGCCACCTTTTTTTCCTCAGTGTATTTTTTTTAATTCCTCCTATATCTCTCAGAGAAAACATATTCTTCTAAACACATAGTTCCTCTAAATCCACTCTACTCTCTATAGTATTTCTCACATTTTCTCTGAGTTACTTATACATATGTATGTTATGTATTACATATACATGTTGATGCATACTATGTCTTACACATATGTATGTGCATGTACGTGTCTCTCATTACTAAACTTTAAGGTTTCAGATGCAGGAATGATCATGTACTTGACAAGTGTCTCGTCCAGGAGCCCATGGTCCATTGCCTGCACTTGCTGCTTCGTTGCTGGAGGCAGGGCCCACTGTATCACTGTGCGTATGCAGAGAGACGTGCTCAGCCAACGTAGCTTTCCAGGAGCTCATTTAGCTGAAAGAACACTTCAAGCTTTGGGGAAATAACAAGAAGCAGGTCATTCAGTAAAACAACTTTCAAGTTACCAGAGAGCAGTGGGCAGAAGCAAACAGTGCACAGTATAGCGGTATGCGTCATTTTCCCATCTGAAGACCCTCCAGGGTTTGAATAAAGAAAATGACCTGGGCTAGAATTTATTCAGCTGAGTAAGGTGGGATAAAAGTCCGTAACAGATCTGACGGTGTTCGCTAACTGACACCTCACCTTTAGCAAGTCTGATGAGTCTCTTGTGGTTGTGTCTGAGTTGAACTTACAAAATTTGATCTACCCAAGTGATGTCTATATATCTCAGATTTTATTACACATTTCCCGTATTGCCTTGGATTGCTGTGCTTCAGAGTCTATTTGATCTTTTGAGCCTATACATTTGTTTCAATCTCCCTACTGGTGCCTGAATAAAAAACTGAGCGGTAATACTCAATGGAAAAAAAATCCATTTTTCAGATTTGCTACAGTGCAGCAGTAGAGGGTCACATGTAAGCCTCACAGGCAGCTTTAGTGATGTGTTCAGTAGGAGAGGGTTTAGGAAGTTAAAATCAGTTATTTCATAGACACTGATGTTACGTAACAACTGGTTAAAATCACTGCATATGATAAAGATCTGACATATCTATGCATTATATATAAACATATTCATTTATTTATAATTAACGAATATATAAACAAGTATCATATATCATGCGTATAAATGAAAACAACCTACTAAGCCTTTATAATGTTACTTGTATATGTATGTTTTCAGGGCCAGCCCTTTGATATTGGATAACCAATTGGTTTATTCCTTTTCCTATTTTTCTTCTCTGGAGCTATTTCTTCTACTCTCTGTCAGAATTCCTTAGTTACGTGTAGCTCTTTGGGTAGAGTTGAGGCCGTTAAGCCCCTGTTACCTGGCCACATCATGTCTATGGTGTTGTTCTTATTCACGTCAGATTTGAAAGAGACAACGTAGTGAGAACATGAGAGAAATTAGAGGGATAAAGGAGAATGGAAAAATAATACAACTATATTATAATCTCAATGAAGTATTTTTTAAAGTCTGCCCTATTTTTGACCATGTACAATAATATAGATGCTTTAAGTATCATCAGTTTTCTGTAGTCATAACTACCACATTTCCCTAAGTACTAAAAAATTATCTGAACAAAAGCATGATCTAGAATCTTCTATGGACCAAAAAAAAGTTATAAATTCTGTGGATTAGAATCAAGTTGAAGCATTTATTATTTCTTTAAAATACATGTGTACTTTAACTGTTTTTAGAAAGTAATCATTTTGGGGGCAAGTGGTCAAATTCTGTATTATATTTATTTCTTAAAATGTGTGTGTGTGTGTGTGTGTGTGTGTGTGTGTGCGCGCGCGCCCATGTGGATGTATGATGACTTGGTGGATGTGGTGGTATATTTTTTGAAAATATCTCTCTTCTAATAGATTGGAACTTTTGCTGGGCCTCATAGCTGAGTTAAAAATACTCCTTGAGGTCATATAAGACTATGGCTGTTCTCCTACTGTGAACTTACCCTGCTTCCTTAACTTGCTTTAAGAGAACAAAAGAACACCCAATTTTATTTGCTTTGGATTTCCAATGTAATCATCTTTTACAACCTACACTAATACATAGCTGTAATCTTAAATTATGTACTGTTCCCTGCTCCTGACCCAGAGAACAGTGTGCGTTAGTGTGTGTGTGTTATGATAATTATTTGCTGAAAACAGCAAATAGGTCAAAAGAGACCTTATGTTACAAATACTTGTCACAAACGTTGGAAATAGCATAGAGATAGCGTTTGATACACGGTATGTTTGCAGCATTGTTTGTCACCTGGGTCAGTTGAACTCTGTGATTTCATCTAAAGATTTCTATAAAGTATCTCTCATTCCTTTTCCCTGATGAGAGACATGGACACAGGGTCAGACATTTAGACATTAGGCAGGCATACATAAACATGTATCAGACAGACTAGGGACAAACCAGAAAGTAGAAGCTACCTAAGACTAACATATTTTCCCCTGCACAAAGAGAAGTTTCCTCTGGTGAGGTAAAGGTGAATGCAGAGTGTTTGCAGGACACCGTGAGACTGCCAACAACACAAGAAAGTAAGTGTCTGTCAGCTTGGGTAGGAAACCGTCTTCCCAGGGCAGGGACTTAGAAGAGACTGTTAAAGGGGTGTGCTTGGCAGGCTGTGGTCAGTTGGCTTTTGTGCTCTTTGTAGACTCTGTGAGTCAAGTGTGAGTCATGCTATGAGAAGTCTGTGTGGAATCTAATGAACAGCCCCAGGGAATGGCAGGAACCCAAAAGCGTGTTCATGGGGAAGCTGAGTTCTACCTCTCATGGAGAAGCTAGTGAGTAGAGGCCAGAAGCCTCGCAGTGATCTGTCCTTCATCTGTACAGTGAGCAGATTAACCTCCGTCAGCAGGAGGCCTGATGGGTTTGACTTTCTGTAACTGTCGGGAATCAATGAGGAAAATCTAAACAATAGTATTCAGGAGGCCAGCAGAACACAACACACCATGCTGAGGTCCGAGCTAGCTGACTGATGCGTGTTGACTGTTTCCGAAAAATCGTAATACCTGTAATTATTAACTGATTTCTGTTTTCTCCTACTAAGGGAGACATCATCACGAAGGAGGAAGATGTAAAACATTTAGAGATATTCTCTGGCACCGTGTCAGCAGCACTCCTGGCTCATCTTCTCTAAGTAAACATGAAATGTTGTAAAGTGGCTCATTCTTGCAAGTTTTCTCTTTTATTTCAGTAGTGTCCACACACACTGGGGGTGGGGGGACATAGGCAGAAGGGTTCAAACTGACCAATCTGTAGATGCTCCGAATTGAATATGGGCAAAAACAGTTCTAAAAATCCAATAACTCAATATATTTCTTTTAACAGTAGGTAGAAATGACCGTATAATTCAAGATGCCAAATGCATCCAGTATGGTGGGGGCACCGATTATTTTAATGGGTTTGTTTTAAAATGTATAGTGTTTTCCGCTTAGTCAAGAAAATCTAGTGATTTCATTTACTATCAGGAAGAAAAAAAAGTAATATACATATTATATATTTATATACCCACAATAGATTATAACCATAGAAATAGTCAATACCATCGATGACAGCTGGAAACAGCTACTACCATGGATGATGAAATACAGTGCCCTGCAAAGAGAAGTAGCTTAGGTTGGAGCTCGATGCTTCTGTGTGAGAGTGGCCCTTACTCCTCCAGTAGAATTCCATTAGATATAAAAGAATTTCTGAAAAAAAATCCAGTTTGAGATTTATGAAATGTCTTTTTTTATTTTCCCATTTGCTTTTAAATCAATAGCAAATCATAAGCTAAATTTATTGAAGGTTATATTTTTTGACTTTTGAGGGGAGAATATTTTTACGGAGTAAAATTTAATTTTCTGTAAATCTCAAAAGTTGAGTAATTATTTTTAAAAAGCACGATTATAAAGAGTGTTCAATGAGCAGTCTGATTCGGAACGCCCATTGCTACGTACTACAAGAGAAAGACTTTTGGAATTAACATCTGTTTCTTCATTCAACTTTTATCTTTAAAAAAAAGTAAAAACAAAAAAAGCAGTAGTTTTCAGAATGGGAACCAAGAAACATGTGCTGTGAACTAAAACAACTCGTTCTCATCATTCACTACTCCTGTGAAGCTTCCCAAAGTAAAGAGTGTCCTGAAGTATGGAGGAGGAAGCAGTCACACTGGGTCCTTTGCTTTCTCCCACCTAGCTGAAGGAAGGCTGACAAGCTCTTGGGATCGATCAGGCACTCTCTCAAGATGCTTGCAAGAGTGTCCTAGCTTGATACTTGCCAGAAATAACACCACAGAATGTTTTTACAATTCTACTTTTGGGCAAAAACAGGAAAGGGAGAGGCGTGTTAAAATTAAATTTAAAAACATAAGATGGATATAAGCACGAAGAAAATATAGCCCTTTCTTTTCAGTTTTGGAAAGATAAAAACTGACTTTGATTATCCAGATCATTCTCTTATATGCGTTTTAGTAGGAGAACTATCAAATGCTTTTAAAATGCTTCAGTATTTCTCTTTTCCTTTTCCCACATGTGGGCTGCTAATCTGACAGTTTCTTATTCACCTCTCTCACCTGCTTGCATATTCACTCCATTGGAAAGACACACACTGCCTACTGGCCTCAGTCCTAGGAGCAGGTAAGGTGCTTGCACACTAAGGGGCTTTTACATATTTTTCAGGACTGAAATAATTGTTAATATTTGTAGTTTGCTATTACATTTTTCAGCCCCAGCCAATCACTATCTACTAAACATGGATCATTTATATAACCACAAATGCTAAGGTAAACTACTAAAACTAATATTTGGCAGGGGCATAAAAAAATTGTTATTGAGTACAATGCTATTTTTCAAACTCTGAAAGGGATAGCACAGTAATATGAGGAGAACCCCAGATCTTTTGTCTTTTCATTATGCTTTCTTTCGGGTGTCCGTTGTCAGAGTGGATGATAAACATTTTTTCCTGTTTCAGACTATTGTGATATCCCCCTGGATTCCTTTTGAAATGGTCTCCATTTGCCTCTGACATCATTGCTATCCTCTACCCAGCAGCGGCCGTGGACTAGCAGCACACGGCAGTAAACGCTCACCTTCCTCTTTAAGGCTTTTCTAATTTTTAATTAAAAAGAAATGCTAGATTCTTGCTGATCACCCAGAGTGTGACTCTCCATGGTTACCTGTCACTCAAAGAGCTCCCGCTCTGAAGAATGCTAATTAGCCCTGCTAAAGCTCTGTAATTGAACTGGAGAGATGACTGAGGAAGTGCAGGTCTGCCTTCATTCAGAGCCGCCTTGCCATCTAAATGGATGGGGCCATCCTGACAACGTGAAGACATAAAGGGAGAACAGGAGGAGAAAGAAAAGCAACAACATTCCATCTGCCATTTTTTACTCTTAGTTTTTAAAGTAATTATCAAGATGTAACCTGGATACTGGAGAATGAATACCAAACCCAAGAAAAAAAGAAAGAAAGAAAGAAAGAAAAAAAGAAAGAAAGAAAGAAAGAAAGAGAGAAAGAAAGGAAAAAAGAAGTTTTCTTTAGCCTTCAGAGAATGAGCCCCACAGCACCTGCTTGACAATGATCCCAATCGTGGTGAATGCACTGAACTGTATAAAGATGAATCATGTGAAACAAATAGACACCAGAGTGATATTAGGTGAATGCTTGGGAGAAAATAGATTTTATTTAAATTGGGGTAGGATTCATTCCTGATAATTGACCTTGCAGGAATGCTTGGTTATTTTTGGAGTACAGGAGCAAAAGTTTATGCCATTGCAATGTCCCTCAAACCCCATGGGCTTGGGGTTCAGAGCCCATCTGTGAGATAGAAAACCTTACCCCATCACTGAGTTAGAGAAACAAAGCTGGTGTGATCCTGTTCCAAACAGTTTTCACCTTCTCCGAGTCTCACTTTTAAATATTCAAGTGACAAATCAGAAGTGGTCAAGGGATAGTCTAGTTGACATGATAGAACAGCACATTTTATACTATCATGGAATTATGACTTGGACATGCTAGAAACTTAACATATTAAAATTAAAACATTAGACACCCTGAATGTTAGCAGACTTTATTTGAGCCAAGAACAGCCTGCACATTGGAGTCAGTGATTGAGAGCTGTGCTTATAATCAGGGGATGTTGATGCCCAGGAAACAGGAAGTGGGTCCCAAAACAGCTTAACTGATTCCAGGTGGGGTTTGCTGTTTCGAATAGGTTCTCATTAGTTGGTCGCCTGTGATTTGAAGAAGTTTGATGGCTATGATTAGCTGAGAGTCATAAAAGATATGCCCATAACTTAGCCTCTCTATTCAGGCCTGTTAGGGGGTAGTTAACTATGCCGAGACTCAAAGAAAGGCAGTATCCTCAGGCAGTATTGTGTCAAACAGCTATCACATGCACACAGGCTTGGAAACTGAGGCTTAGAGAAGCAGTCAAAGCCCCAAGCCATGCAGGGAATCAGAGGACTCTCAACCCAAGTTTATCATTTCAGGTGATAGAGAAATGTGATTTGATTCTAGGTAAGACAGTGAACAGAGCGAGACCCACTGGATCAAAGTAATTTATCTTTTCTTTGTTATATTGGAGGGTCTGTATATATAACTTGAAGCAGTGCTTGATACCCTTCTTATGTTTGTTGAATGAATGAATGAATGAATGAATGGGCATATTCTTAGACCACTTGACTTTTCCACAGAATACTCAGATACTTGAGAGGTTAAACCATCCAGTAATATGATTTCCCTTCTTTCCTTTGTTTCTTCCTTCATTTCTCCCTCCCTCCTCCTCTCCTTTCTTTTTTTCTTTTCTTTCTCTTGCTCATGTTAACAGTGAATCAGTGCCCAAGTTAAACTGGTTATGGTGACTTTGACAAATGTCTTTTAATAGAAAAGCTAGAAACCCCCATTACCTTAACTTATTCAGCCACTGTGTTGTAGTGCCTTTCTCTGTTGGGGATGGGGTTAGAACACTCTCAAGCAACATACGTGCAAAGCCTAACGTGAGAATGAGAGTGACAGACAAAGCCACATTCTAGGACCACTGAGTTGCTGCTGTAGCTCGGGCACACAATTATTTTATGTAATGCTTACAATAAACTCATTCTTGTGGCATTATCTACATGTCTTTACAGAGAGAAAAAAAGTCTCTGGATATAATAAAATAGATTTCTTGGGGTCATAGAGATATAAATGAAAGAACTACTAATTAAATCCAATTTTTATATATTTTTTTAAATTTTATTTTTATTTCTTCCAATTTTTTTATATTTTTCTCATATCTATCTTCTCTTTAGAACACTGTTTTAGTTCAGCTTCTAACTACAGTTGCCTCATTCACATGTAAATCCACAAAACTCAAAATTGATTTTTTTGTAAGTCCTCAGAGAGTTGATAATTTGAATCAGACTTGAGTAATATTATCTAGTGAATCTGAGTCTTGCTATTTTCCTGGTGCTAACAGAAGATTTCTCTGAAATGGTGTTAATTGTGCAGGGGCTGGGGGTAGGTGGGGTTACATCTAGAATCATCTGGGAGATGGGCCACTGGGCATGCCTGTGGAGGGTTATCTTGATTGCATTCCTTGAGATGAGAAGATCTAGCTCATAGAGGTAGGACCATGCAGTGGCTGGGATCCTAGACTGTATAGGAAACAACATGTGATTGTTGTTCTCTGCTTCTTGACTAAGGAAGCAACATGACTCACTCCCTCATTCTCCTGGCCCTGTGACTCATCCATCATCTGGCAGTGAGAGCCAGAATAAGCCTAAGCCCTTCCTTCCTTAGGTTGCTTTTGTCAGGGTATTTATCATGGAATCAAGAAAAACAAAGTAAGACTTACATGAGAAAGTGAGAGCTGGCCAGAAAGATGGGGTTTATCAGCACTTGCAGGATGGCAGGCAAGCAAAGGAATTCAGAACTCAGAAGTTCTAGTGGGGATGGGCACACTGGGTTTTGACATCTCACCTAGAAAATAGAAGTGGAGGGAAGGAGCAAAAAAGGAAGTAAATGGCCCCTTGGTGAGGGTACTTTCCTAATAGTGTCAGAGAAAAGAGGGAGGATTATGTTGTATTGAGGGGTTGGGGAATCTCCACTTTAGGATACACATCAAAAGCCAGAGCCATCTGATTTGGGATGCCAGAAGCTTGTATGTGCCAGAAAGAGCAGACTTAAGAGTGTGGTAATGTTGGCCACAGAGAATGGGAGGGTGGTAGTGCCAGGGGCCAGATGAACACTTAGGGTATGAACAATTTGGGGACACAGTAAGATACTAATTTTGAAGATACTCATACTGAAGATCTACAATTCTCTTAAAAAGAGTAAAGGGAAGATGCGGATTTAGGCTGCTTGATTTTTGCCTCTCAGAGTGACTTAACCTTAGTTTCTCAACATTGTATTTTTTTTTTTTTTACATTTACCAGACACTATAATTTTAATTTTGTAATTAAATATCACCACATTAATAATCAATACATGTATTGTTTCGTATACAATCTAGGATCCTAGCCACTGCATGATCCTACCTTTATGAGCTGGATCTTCTCAATAAACCAATACATGTTTGTTCCAAAATTGGTGAGTGAAAGGCTTTTTGCTAAAGTTACTTATTAAGATTATTTTCTTCAACACTGATTTTGTTTCTGATGTTTCCCCAGAAAACAGCAACCTCATTATTCACATTCAGTCCTCCTTGTCTAGCTGATTACTGGAATTCCTTCCTCTACCTTTTCACATATGTCTAAGTCCTACTGTTTTCTTCTCTTCCATACTTTACAAGTCACATACTTGCAGACACGGGGCACAGCATGAAGAAGAGAAGCATTCGTTTGCTAGCAGAAGGGAAGATGGGGAAATGTCACCTTATAGTGCATCTTTATGATGCCTGAGTTAAGCCCACAAACTGGGAGACAGGTTCTGTTGAGTTCTTATCATCTTTGCAGGCTGAGGATATGAATGAGCCACAGATGGTTCTGACTTTAAGATGTATGCCTTCCAGCATTGTGGTTATTTACACGTCAAGTATGCCTGCCTTTTAAAATATTACCCCACATGACTGTTTCTTTGATCTTCATTATTATAAAGAAAATTGAGAACCAATAAAGTAAGTGATACTCTGACTGATGTGGAGACTCAGTAGCACAAACGACAGAAGGACGTAAGTCGGAGACTAATAGGAGAAACGGGCTGACATTTCCAGTTTCCGGCATCTAGAGTACTTCACACAATCCACTATCAGCTCTATTGACTCTATTTTTATTATATTTGGAATTAAAATAATGTGAGGACATCAAAATTAAGTATTTAAAATTTTTATGCCATTTATCTTTTGGTATTTAAAGCTGCAGCATTTCTATGGCTGGATGCTGTGGTTATCTTCTGACAGTTCCCAAAGCAATAATAAAGACAACATCTCTAGGGACCTAGTTTGGCTGGCATGCACAGAGTCCTGGGTTCAACCCCCAGTACTTCATAAGCCAGACAGAGAAGCATATGCCTAAACTGGATCGGAGGAGTAGGTAGGGGGAGGAGGATCAGAAGTTCAATGTTATCTTTGACTGTATGGTGGTACAAAGCCAGTCTAGGCTACAGTGAGACCCTGTCTGCAAACAAACAAACAAACAAACAAAGTACCAAACTACATTTCGAAATGGACCAAGTGACAACGTGGCAAAGTTCTGCAAACAAGATCAATGTAATGTGTGTAACTCCTGGGTATGAGATGAAACATGGTTCTCCCTTACTTCTTCCTGTTGCTAGACTGAGTGGACTGTTTTGGGCCAAATGGATGAATTTAACTCCCTAGAAATAGCAAAGCTTTCTTAAGAAAGATGTTGAAATTCTCATGACTTCAATAGAGTCACAAACTAACTCAGAATCAAACACAATGTGAAGTATTTTGTTAAAAACAATGAAAGATTTGGATAAACTAAAATTTGAAAGAGAGAGGGGGGAGGGAGGGAGGGAGGGAGGGAGGGAGGGAGAGAAAGAGAGAGAGAGAGAGACAGAGAGACAGAGAGAGACAGAGAGAGACAGAGAGATTGAGAATATGGAGGTCAGAGGACAATATCAAGTGCCAGTCACCAAATGCTGTCTTCCATTTTCTTAGATAGGTTCTCACTGGCCTATAACTCACTTAATAATCCAAGTTGTTTGGCCAGCAAGCCCTGGGGAACCTATCAGCCTTTTCCTATCACCTCAGAACCAGGATTACAAGTGAATGTTACCATGCCCAATTATTTGCTTTCTGTTTCTGATTTTTATTGTTATAATATGGCTTTTAAAGATTGAATTTAGGTCATTGTGCTTAAATGGCAGATACTTTACCAATTAAGCTACATCCCTTACCCCTTAACAATTAACATGGTATTGTTTTTAAAACTCTAAAAAATATCGAATACAATCTCATTCCTGTGTAAACAGGCAGACCAACTGACTTACATTTAGAAATGCATTTCTATTCGATGGAAGAAGTATCTTAGTTAAATTTATAGGTTAATTTAAATTGTCTTTTTAATAGAAGTATATTACATTTATATTGGTATGAGTCCATTAAAACAAAACAATCATTTAAAACGAGAGTACTTACATAAGAATATTTCTTTTACATATTAGGAATCAGAAGAGAGTTTGTAATGCTTTATAAAATACCTTGCCTTTTAAGAAGAAATATTGTGGACACTTGAGAGTGATAAAGGATATACCCTAGACCTTCCTGAATCTCCTAATTTAAACTAATATATTTTCTATATAATTCAAACAAATGAGAATCATCAAAATTACTTGATATTACCATATTCTTATTGAGAAGAAATGCCTGTATGAAGCTGGAAAGCTAGCAATAAAGGTGGAAGATGCAGAGGAAGCTACTCTTAAGTGTTGCTGCTAGGTAAGTAACTTGTTCTATACGTTATGATTAAATAGTGTCTGCGAGAGCAAACTCATGCTGTAGAGAGAGATGCCTCATGTTAAACACTAGAAGTTGCTTGAAAATTAAGACCTTGGACTGTGGGTGCTTGCAGCCAGAGGTCTTTTACAAAGCACTCTAGTTTTTGTTTTTTTCTGATTGACTCTCAAGGGAATATTTTACAGCAGTTGCTACCCAATGATCCCTTAGCAAATAAGCCAACTATACCCAGGAAGCATTGAAGGGCAGACAGCTCTGTACATGCATTGAAAGACAATTATGATAAATCCTCTTTAGAAGCATTGGATAAACCCAGTAGCAACTTCTACAATTGTTCTTGGGAAGAGTCAGTGGTGAAGTGTATAATACAAGATTGAATGACTCCAGGTAAACATGTTTCTGCCAAATGAATGTTTTCAGTAACTCTGGGAACACACGAGTTCACTTTGCTTGCAGATTATCCTGTTTTAACTGGAAGACCATAGTGGATAAGGATTTATTTAACAACAAACTGCAGAAATGTATGCACTGTGAACTGTTAGTAGCAAGTCTTCTTACAAAAAGGTCTTTCTAAAGTAACTAGCATAGTTACTGGGTATGTAGGAAGATTCTTAGGTTTGGTTGTATCCATGGTTTCTATGCTGGGGATCAAAGTAGGGCATTGTATCTGCTGAGCAAATGTTCTACACTTGATCTGAAGTCCTGCCCTGGTTGACTCTTCAGTCTATGAAGTTGTTGCTATGATTGCTTCAAACTGACATTGTGAGATCTGAAGAACGGTGTTCCAACTTACATACCTTGTAACTGACAATGCCAAGCCCTAAACCCAGGCTGATATGACTCTATGTTCATTCCCTTAGTATGAAATATTAACCAATTTATGAGGAAAAATGAAGTTCATGTAGTAGACATTTAAATAAAAACAATTGGTAGTGTTTTTACAACAAAGATAATTTCTAAAGAAATCATTGAATTGATTTCACATGTATGGAACACTTTGGAGCTCTTGTGTGTGTGTTTTGTTTCATAGTCTCTGCTTTTGGTTGCTTCTAGTTCTTCCAAACACATTGCTCATTTTTCTGGTGAGTTATTGGGACAAACTGATTCTATTGTCCCCTTTGACATGGAGCATCCTCAGGAAATCTGAGTGGCTACTGGATGTCACGGGGTGACCTTGGGCATCTAAGGGAAAAGAAAATGTAACTGATTTCATAGTTACCTTTCCCTGGACCTAATGAATAGGAGTCAAATCCATATTTGAGGAACAGAATTTGGAATTGAAAACAGGTCTGAATGTGGAAAAAAATGCTACCAAAAGAAATTGCTCAGGCAGCACAGTGCTTGCTGTTCAAGCAAAGACCCAAGTATCCATCTCCAGCATCCACTTAAAAAGCCAGATATGGAGGAATGCACCTGTAATTCCACTGGGTAGTGTTAACAGGATGACCCTGGGGGCTGGCTCCCTTGCCATCCTGGCAAACTTGGTAAGTTCCAGGTTTGTGAGTGATGTCTCAAGAGCCAGAGGATCAGGGAGTTTGCTGTGAGATTGTGTCTCTTAGTATCATCAGAAGCTGCACCCATAAAGTCTTACTAATGTGATTGCTCAAATGTGAGTTGAACTAGGAGGTCATCAGTGAACATGTCAAACTGAATGGAGGAAGTCCACAAAGCCTCAACACTACACTAAAAACTACAGGCAGCTGAGGAAAGCTGGGAGCAGGAGAGGTGGGTTGGTGAGCCTTGCTCTTCCTGGGACATACTGATGCTAGTGTCCCTTTGCAGTAGAACATCCATGGAAAGAGCATGCCAACTGTTTGTTCAATGCCAAAAGGTCAGCCCTGAAAACATACACACAAATAACATTATATGGACTTAACGGTTTATAGCTAGGAATGTATATGTACATACAAATATGTATGAATATTTAGGGAGATATATATATGTATATATATATATATACATATATATTGTGTGTATATATCATACACACAAATTCATAGACGTAATTCATGACATTAATGAAAAGAGAGGTTGTGAAATTTGGAGGAGAATGAGAAAATGTATGTGGGGGGAGTTAAGGGAGGAAAGGAACAAAAGGATTGCTATAATTAAGTTACAATCTCAAAATTTGAAAAAAATAGCTAAAATGGAGAAGTAATTGAGGAAGACACTCAGTATTGACCTCTGGCCTCCATACCAAAAGAACCTTGCAAATACACACTCACAAAGAAAATAGAAAATGAGATTTATTTGCAAGATTGAAAGATTCAGGGGGCAAAATTGAGTTGAAAGAAAAGAGAGGCAACCGAGTCTTCATTTTCTGGAGATGTTTTAGAATCGATACATCTTTCAGAAAAAAAATCAACATAAAAAGATTGTTTTTGATGATTAAAGCTGGATTAAACCCATCAATCAATCATAAAGTTCACATGCTGTTAATGCATTGTATTTTTGCTTCTCAGTTATTTCTTACAAATTGGCATTTACTTTTTATGGTGGACAATGTCACTATTTCATTTGATACATTCCTCTAAATAACTTCACTTTCATGATTTGAAAAAATTTAGGATCAACTGCATAGACAAGGAAAATTCATATACATATATATGTATATGTGTGTGTATGTATATACATATACATATGTTTCTGTATCTGTATATGTATATACATACATATACATACATCCTTAGATAATAGATCTGATATTACTTGAACTTCAAGAAAGAAAAACCTTGTTAAACTAAGAGGAGACTACATTTAGTTCTCGAAAATGGTCATTATTTTATAACTTCATTTTAAGCTCTAGGGACTGAACCCAGGGATTCTGCCTATGTGAATTTTTCAGTCCTCTGTAGGCTGACTCAATAATGTCTACAGGTCTCTGCTATTTGGACATCTGGTATACCAGATTCTTTCTGGTGCTTATATGCTGTGATTTTTTTTGCATCTACTGTAATATTACTAAGACTTCAGTTAGTTCTGAATTATGATCTTTATATACTGACATGGGGAATGTAAACACACACAATATATGCATACATGTGCATGTGCATTTATTTATAAATTAAACACAATGCAAAGAAATGTAAAAGTAGTTCTTCAAATAGTAATTCCTGTAATATCTTATGTTGTAAGTAATGGTGGTTTCCCAGAGAAAAAGTAAATTTTATTTCTAAATCAAGTGTTATAAACTTAATAGAATTTTATCTTAGTGCAAATGCTACCCTAAAGATTCTTTAAAAGGACTCGTCTTTCACATCACAGTATTATTGCTTTCTTTCTTTTGGTATAGAATTACTGTAGAGTTGAATTGTGGTGATGAAGGCTGCGATTGGGTTCTCAGTGGGAGGAATGAGTGTAATGCAGAATCAGACCATTCAGCTCTCCAGCCAATGAACCCTGGCAGAAGTGGACCCTTGACCAACAGAGCCAAATGGGTACTGGTGACATGGTCAGTGTGTAGGCTTCCAGGGGACCCACAGATCTCCCCAGAGTGACATGTTCACATTCTTCATAGTGACATATGCAAGAAATCCAGACATTTGAAGAAAGGTTAGCTGTTAATTCAGGCAGAGTGGTGGAATCCATTGTGTGGTCAGAAAAACCTGACAAGTGTGTCCGAGTGCTCATTTTTGAGATCATAGGCTTCACTGCCATTACACTGAGGCATGCTGGTATAGAAATAACAATGGGCAGAAAGAGCAAAGAAAATGTACCTGAACTCTTTTCCAGGGTGGGACAAAGATTTAATAACTGTTGCTTGATTGGCTTTATAAATCCAGGGACATGGGGGGAGTATTGCCTTCCAATACTGTCCAGATTCTACCTAACATTTTTCATCTAAAGTCCTAAGACACCTTAGGGAAGTACGCGATTCAGTCAGCGGTGATCACCCTTTGCTTGGCAAGCATGCTTGAGTGACTTTTTAAATGGGTATTTAACTTTGGGCTGTTTCTGAGTTTTTTCATCCCTGGTGATGAGTCTGGATAGCAAATTTCCCTGGTTTAGAGACCTGCTTTAAAAATCTCCATAGCACTTTCCAAAGGGCTTCACAGTGTAAGAGTCTGGATATGGATGGTTGAGATTTTTAGGTGTTAGGAGAACTAACTTAACTTAAAACCAAAGTTCTAAGTGCATTAATGGATTGAGAAACAGATGGATCATATATAATATGCTTTGACATATGAGACCGTGGTGGCCCACTAAAAACTGAACGCCTTTGGTAGCCAGTGCAGAAATGCTCATGGTCCATTTAGATAACTACTTGTTAGCCTCAGATTGGTGGCATATTGGGGAGAGACTCACACAGTCACGACAAAACAATGCATGTAAAGTGACCAGATTTTAAAATAGTGGGTGAACACACAGAAGTTTGTACAAAAGGATGAGTGACTTGTTATTATTAAGAGCCCCTTAAACAAAGAATATCCAACGTGAGACTTGGGCTGATGAGTACAAAGAACTCAGTTAAAGAAATGTAAAGAAGTAAGGACCAGAAAGGGAGACAGTCTTTCACACGTTGTCTTTATGTAGAATGTGATGAATAAAATAATTCTGACATTTTTTATTTGTTGTTGGCTAGGATGGACAATTTTAATTTCTTAGGTAAATAAATCATTGATTATGATGATGATGGCATGTGCCTCCCTCTCTGTACGTGTGTGTGTGTGTGTTGAACTAGGCCTGTATCTCACACTCTATCTCTCTTAAGCTTCTGTACTCCCCCACACACCTCATCCAACCTCATGGCTTCATGTGTCTGAAGATCACAGTTTTATCTTAGTCTGATATTTTTCCACCTGGAAAGTTTCCATTTGATTTTGAGTTTAAATGATGCTTTCTTTCCATTCCTACAGGTCTTATTGTCTAGGGAGAACTAATGCCTTCTTTGGAATTTCCATTCAAATACAGACTTTGATTCACTGTCAACTTTTGCAAGGATTTAGTGAAATACATTTTGTTTTGCATCCTACCTTCACTACACAGAGATATACTACAAGTGTGTATACTACAAGCATATATACGATGAGCTGCTTGAGGTCAGGAGAGTATTTCCTAGATGTTTGTCCTGAGGCTTTGAAGAAGAAAGACAAAGTACCTAATTAGTATTGTAATTGGCTCAGAAAACAAACATCCCTTTTAAAGAAATGGTTTTCTAAAGACTGCTTACAGTGGTTAGAACCGATTCTTAGGGAATGGATTAAAATGTTTGATCCCATATCACCAAAGATTATTAGAAGAAATAAAAATATAATTGAAAGCATTAAAAAATTACAATATCTCTGTAGTATGTGTGTGAGGGACAAGCTCTGCTGTGGCGAGAGCAGGAATCTCTGGGAGTCCTCCAATAGGCCCTGATGTGGTGAGATTCACAATCTTATAAATATACTTCTTTGTTACAGAAATTGTATCTGGTAAGAAGCCATCATGAACTTTTAGATTGAATTTTATAAATAGGACACTTAATGTTGAAAAATTGGAGTTTGGTTTCAGCAATTAATACACAGACAATAAAATAATGCAATAACTGAGTGCTCCTTACAACCAAAGTGTAAGGAATGTCACAGAAGAGCCACGGTTCTCACCTTGAGGGGAATAAAGAATAATTTATTTTGGAGTCAAATGTAAGTGACCATTCTCCTAGAATGCAAATTTGTTTCACTCCAAATACTATAATTTATTTTGGAGTCAAATGTAAGTGACCGTTCTCCTAGAATGCAAATTTGTTTCACTCCAAATACTATGTCTCTGTGAGGTAATAATCTCTTCAGGATTTGATAGTATTAGAATAAAGAAATAAATAAAGTCGTGAATCATAATCCCTATCAAGTATATTGCTGGGCACATCAGGTAGGCAGTGTTTTGAGAGAGTGGAGAAGTCTCTGCTATAGGGGTCAGCCTCTGTCTGATACCATTCTTGGCGTTTGGGTTTGTGCAAGATAGGGGCCTAGTCATATGATCTCAACGGATTTACTTCAAAGTCACAAGGATGTTAGGGCACATACCAAGTTGAGTAATACATGATTATTTAAAGGGCAATGATAGCTCAAGAGAGTTTGGCTCTGGGTCTGCAACATTCCAACCTCTTCATAATCATTGAAGTTCTAATCATTCAGTCATCCCAGAAGAATGTTCAATGTAAATGGTACTTCTTTCCTGGAACATCAGTTGACAAAAACACTATGATAAGAAGGAGATAATAAAGTAAGGTGTGTGCATTATGATTCCATTCTTAGCATTTGTCCACCGACTCACAATAAGAGAGTATTGAAAGTATTTATGTATTACACAGCAGCCATTAATTTTGAGTGGTGCTTTCTATATTTTGTGAAATATTTATCATAAGCATGTCCCATATGATAAGATTCAAATTAAAATGGGCATGATTTAACTTAATAATAGTGTATGGTACTAGAGCATCCCCTTTCTTGGAGGAGCCACAAGGCAGAATGAAGTAATGGTGTTTTGGGACTGAGCCACTGATGATAGGGCTGGGGCTATCCAGGTGGCCAGCTCTGATGGGAGCAGGCTGTACTGTCCAGTGATCAGGGAAGTATGGAATTGGACCCTCAAAACATTTATCTCCCAGCTTCATATATAAACACTTGTCTTCCAGTTTCATATATTTGCTGAGAATGTGAAGAGAGAACACTGATTTCTTTTCATTACATCCCAGTGGGACTCATAATATCAATTTGTCTCGTGATTCACCAGTATTGATGATGCTGATGACATGAAGTAAAGCAAGAGGCAAATTCCAACCCATTCTAATTTATGGTGATTGGGGGGGGCTACAATTTGAGAATCTAAATACCGTGTTTATCTGCAACTTTTCCATTGAATTAGTTAATAGCGTGAGTTTGCGGGTTCTCACTTCATTGGTGGGTTCCTATTCATTGCCTTCACGTTTTCAGATTGTCATCGGCTCAAACATGACCAGTGGGAGCCTCTTCAAGTCAGTCTCTATGTTCTTATCACCTGTTCCCACAATTCCAGGGGACTTTCTTATTTGCCAGCCAAAGCGAGCACCCCAGGCTTAGATTCCACTCTTTGAGCCAAGCCTGGAATCTGCTATTGCCATAGTTGGAGTTCAAAGACCAAGATCTAGCTGAGAGGTGTGTTTGCTGCTACAAGAGCATCCTTGCCTCTGTGGCAAAGTAAGGGAATGTTTGTCGTTGTGGGCACGCCCACATTCATTCCCATGTACATACTTTTAAGATATTTATTTCTATATTTGCTCTCTCTATAAAAGAATGCTAGCTTACCCCAACATCCAGATTCTACCAAATGTCACAATGCTCATTCATTTACGCCCCCATGTATTTGTAATTATTCCCTAATATTACCGTCATTATTAACATTGCATCTCTCGTTTCATAACATCCCTGTATATAACAGGCCTCTAACAGATAGCATGGTCTTCCCATTCCGCATGTCCCAAGGCTTCTGCTGTTGTCCATCCACGAGATTCCTTTCACAGATCCACCAGTATGAGGCCAGAGTAGTCCATATAATGACTTTCAGCCCAGCCAGAGATACCTAGCAAAATCGTATCTCAAAACCAAACAAAGCCAACCACTGAAACCAGGAGAGCACACTTACGTATGATTTATATTTACAAACCAAACAACAATTTCAAAGGTAGTGCAGACAGTTTACATCCATACCATATCTAATGGTGTCCCTTGTCACTTGGCACAAATAATGAATAGATATCACTGCATTATCCAATTAAGCTCATGCTCCATTCAGATTATTTTTCTTCTGAACTATAATCTCTGTTTGTCCCTCTCACCTCTCTCTCTCTCTCTCTCTCTCTCTCTCTCTCTCTCTCTCTCT
>NW_021604679.1:1390144-1407447 GCF_004785775.1 Grammomys surdaster
TCTCTCTCTCTCTCTCTCTCTCTCTCTCTCTCTCTCTCTCTCCTGTTCTAGGATCCTATCCAAGACATGTCATTTCTCTGTCAAGGTTCCTGCACATCCTGTTGGCTGTGAATTCTTCGGCTGTCCAATACAATTGTGTGGAGTTCCCGTCTTTTGTCCACTGAATTTCAGGAGGGATTTATATGATACTCTGACGAGCTCTGGATTACGTGTTTGAGGGGAAAGACTAGTGAAAAGGTACAAGACAGGTCACCCTGACATGTCACCACCCCTGCTACTCTGAGTTTTCCATGCCCAACTCCTCCTTCCGTACTTCGGGTTTGGAATGAAGTCGCCATGTCCAAAGCACAGAGAAAGACAGGTGTTTGTGCCCCATGCACTGTGAGGTCTGTGCCTTCTGAGACTGCTCAGGATCCCAGAACAAGAGACTACATACTCACCACTCACTCATTTCTCCCAGTTGATTCTCCCACTGAGGACTCTGATATTTATGTTATACTTCTGATTTCATCATGGTTTAGATTATGGAAGATCACTGATTTTTCTTTTTACCATTCCACTCATCCACGTAGCTAGTGGCATGTGTCCACCACAGAGACCACATTCCTGGCAGGTGGACAGGTATTCTTAAACACCCGCTCTGTAATTTGTTGGTTTCATATACTGTTACTTTATCATCTGGAATGGCTTTGGTCATATTTTATAGTCGATTTCCTGTCATTGCTTGAATCTTAACTTCGAGACTGGCCCTAGACATTGACTCTTATTCACTTCCTTTGCAGTTTGGGAGTAAATCTCTTCCTTACAGCAGTTAATGCACTCTCTGATGCTTGTTTGTCTGTTCTTAGTAAGTATATTGTGAGGTCGGTGGGATTCCAACATTTCTCCCTCCTTTCTCTTTCAGTGTGAAGCAGTTGTGTGCAGACTATACCAGGTTCTGGGACAAAGAATGTGGCTGTGCTCACCAAGAGAGTTGAGTTTTGCAAGTATTTACTTGACTCCCTTCTAGAGAAGTGACCCTCAGGATTTACCGTTCATGGGATATGTACTATGTGGAGTTTTTGTCTGTTTTTTGTTGTTGTTTTTGTTTTCCCTTCTTGCAAAGATGTCCTATTTTTGATCATCTGGCCTTCTATGTACAGGAGTATCTGTAGACCAAACACTTGTCCAATGGGTGGCTAAAACTGAGGACATGCTCCCTCGCCAAGCAGAACTTATTCCCACCGTGACTGTGGTTTCAGTAGTAGACTGCCCTAACCAACTGGGCCAAATAGCTGAGCTACAAAAGAGGCAGGCAGGAAGTCTAGCAATATAGACATTCACTTTACAGTGCACAAAATACACCCTGTGTTGACACAAACAAACTGCCTTCACCATTTTGACTGTCAAGTAGTCAAGAAAATATTTAAGTCAGTCTTGAAGCAGTCAAACTGGCCAGCAAGCCTAGCTGCCTTTCCCCTTCTCCTCCCACTGTGCTCTGCCTCCTCATTTCCCTGGCTCATGTTTTAGAAGCAGACACGTTTTCTTGCCAGAAGAGGATGCTTTCTTTCTCACGCAAACTTAATGAAATAGCTGTTACATCATATAAATCCACTTCCTTAACACTATGTGTCAGACTATCAAATCAGTTAAGGAAAATTCTCATCTTTTTTTCTCTTTGAAATTATGGATGGGCTGGTCGGGTTCCAAATTCAGTGAGTTCATATCGCCATCTAGTGTCCAAAACAGGATTGTCCACAGAAACGAAGGAGAAAAAAAATTTTAAACCCCAACTGGCTGCAAAAACCAATTTTATCTGCGTTATCTGAAAGATTCACTTAGCTGATCCGGTTTGGTTTTGGGCTACTACTCACAGTTAATTTGATATTTATGTTTTGATAGAACACACTACTGAGTGAAATTGTTGATTACAGTTTACCTTGAAAACATAGCTCAAAACATAACCAGAAACAGTCTCTTTTCCCAGTATAAGGATAAGTGTATCTCAGATAAAACCAAATACTGTGTATCGGAAATGACAACATCGCAACTTAAGATGAAGCAAACATAGCAAACGCCCTCCTAGGGGAGACAAGAGGAAGTGAAACTAAGACTGGAGCAGGGGCGCCATCTTACTCCATGTTTCTGAAACAGTATTTGGGTGTTAGGGAAGGAAGATACGAAGCCCAAACTGTGCACTGAAGAGAAAACATAACTCACAGATAGGAAAGATACTTTGTTTCCGTAAATAAGCAAACCCCAAGTCTGATTGCTTCAACCTAGTTTGCTCTCAGTTCTTGCATAAAAACTGGACTGGTATATTTAGAAATGTATTTGCAGTTGTTAAGTAAAATACACACAGAAGCATTTCTAATGCTGGCACAGACTGTGGGATAGTTGTAATTAGAACGGAATATGGCAAGGCTTTCTGTTTCTTCATACACGGAGGAGTTGAAGGCACTGCTAATCCATATCCACGCCACACTGAGGTGGATCTGGTCCCGTTTCACAGTGAGTGGCAGAGCTGGTTCTGTCTCAGAACTTCCACAGCACTGTACTCTTTCCTTCCTGGTGGCATTTTGCAGGCTTGGATGAGAGACAGGAAGAAAAATAGTTAGGATAGGAAATGGGCAAAGGAGGAGGAAGGAAGAAACACCCCAAGGGGACGCAGAGTGTCTGCCAGACACAGTTTGTGCTTTATGCAAAGTATTAAACCAAACCTTTTAACCCGTACAGTTACAGTTCCTTACAGAATGCAAAAGCGATTGCCACTCTTGGCAACAACCCAGTTTAAATGAAGCCACCTTAAACAGACTATTAGTAAGTAAACTCAAAATAAAAAAAAATTACTGTGATGTTGGTAAAAATTCAGTCAGAGGTGATTTATTATATGAGCGACTTTGTTTTTGATTACAACAAATCATATATGATCCAGATTTAAAATTTTTTTCTTATCCATCCTGGGATTCATTTTTGATAATTTTTAAAACATTGTTAGTGATGCAAATTTTATCTTATAAATAACTTAAAACAAATAATTAGCACATGTGTTTAATATGATAAAGTATAGGTAACATTTTAGGTTAATCCTTGAGGACCATTGATCTAGTGAAAAGCAGCTTTCTCATTATAAACGTTCTGAGGATGACTACCTTCTGACGAAATCTTGTCCCCCCCCCAAAACCCCACGTTGTCTTACAGTTTTGTGGATGGAAAAGCTGGCTTAAAACTGAAGTATTTATGACTTAATCTACCTGCACTTTGGGCTCTTCGGGCCTTATTGGTAAGCAATCACAATGCCTCCTGGCTCACACTGGGGTGCCAGATGTGATAAGGCTCCTGCTGACAGCCCTGCCTGGTTGCTGCCGGCTGCTGCCGGCTGCTGCAGTGTTCCTTGCCCTTGGCAAAGAGCTCCACAAAGAGCAAGAGTGCCATATATCCCGTTTGCCAGTTTGCATATTTCCCCACACACTCACAATATAGGTAGCTGTGGGCAGAGCTTGCAGCTTTGCCATTGTTTCTGGCTTTGAACCAAGTGTTTTGTTTCGGGCCATTTTATTTGGTGGATTCCTGGGGGCATTATTTTAAGTTCTGGAGAAAGTTATTTCTTTCTCTGGTTTGGTTTTCTAATAGCAACAAATCATGAATTAATTTGCTGCACACAGAAGCTAAACAAAGGAAAACAATCCTTCTGGAATTAGCTTTGAAAGGGGCTGGCAGCCAGGAGGCAGAAAACATTTGCCACCACAGTTAGAAGAATGCTTGTTTGACTCGGTGTCATTTTCTGTCACCCAGGTTTTGTGTGCTCTGGCCTCTTGGCTTTGCTGGAACAATCCTAAATCTGTCCTTACTGTGGCAGCCTCATTCCTGAAGTCTTGGTCCACTAGTGACAAAACGTCCCTTTACAGTATCAGGCATAGGGAGACTGGGCCAGGCGAGGACAACCACTGCCAAGTGAATTGTGTGCACAGATAGCTGCACACAAAGCATTGGAGTTTGATGGGTTGGCTCTGAGAAAGCAAGCATTTGTGTATGTTCTGGAACAAAGCATAAGCTAAGTCAATTTGCGAGTCTTTTTTTTTCCTGCTTTCCAGAAAGTATCAGGCTTATTCTCTTAGCACTTTCACTGGACATTAACAAAATCATCATCATCACCATCATCACCACCACCATCATCGTCATCACCATCATCATAGTCACTGGGCATTTTAACACCTGATTGTATTTGTGTCATTCTGGCTTCTAGAAAAGTCACTCACCTCACCACAGCTGGAGATAGCACAGCCCCTGGTAGCATGTGCTGGACAGCGCTTTGTGGAATGAATGAACTTACTAAACATCCCAGCAATAGAGTAAAAAAAAGAAAAACAACAACAACAACAACAAACCCAATGGAATTAAAATAGGTGGAAAGAGCAAGAGGTGATAGCACACACTGTCCCAGCCCCCATCAGAGGTGGCAAATCTTCCACAAGCACACAATTGGTAGCAACCAATATCTGCAAGGGTGCCAATTCATTTCAGCCTGTATGTGACAGGTCAAATGTCCTTCCTTAGTTATATATTTGCTTTTAAATTTTTTCCATCAAAAATAGTCAATTTCCTCTTATTGTTTTTAATAAAAAAGGAATGTCTTCATTGCATATTTGAAATGTTATAAAGTTGTTGATAATTTGAAAGGAGATTGCAATTAACGTTGGTTTAGCTCTAACTAGGTTTAGCTTAATTTCATGTATTGTAGAATGGTAATGAATTGAGAACAAATTCTAAAAAACTGATTGCAGAAGGTGTTCATAGCACAGCAGGGCACTGGAGAAACATGTGGCAGCATGAAACAGGAGATCATGTTCTCTTCCTTCCTTCCTTCCTTCCTTCCTTCCTTCCTTCCTTCCTTTCTTTCTTTCTTTCTTTCTTTCTTTCTTTCTTTCTTTCTTTCTTTCTTTCTTTCTTTCTTTCTTTCTTCTTTCTTTCTTTCTTTCTTTCTTTCTTCCTTCCTTCCTTCCTTCCTTCCCTTCCTTGTGCTACCTTTCTTCTGTAATGACAAATTTGTGGAAAAATCATTCACCCTGAAAATTGTCTTCCCATTAAAATACGTGTCAGAGTAGGGAAACTTGCTTAGAATAGCACTGTGAGCAGAGGTGATGCTGGTGCCTGTTTGGGAAAATGTGCTATCTTCTTGGTCACAGTTTGCATAGATCTGAGTGTTGCAAAGCAACAGGAAAGCAAAAGCAACAATAAAGACTCACAAATGCAGTCTTTGAAGACAACCAATCACTGCAGACTGACAGTGGGCAAGACTTAGTGTACAGGGGTTCACCCAGGACAGTGTCAGCTCAAAATGAGGTAATGGAGAAAGTTGTCTAGCACAGAGCAGAACTCACACCCTGCACACACAGTAAAGAGGAACTAGAGAGCAGAAAGCCAAAACATTTCTCTAAGATACACCTGACTAAAGGTAAGTTTCTCTTCACGGAGGAAAGATTGGTACCCAAAATTGTATTGTGACTATAATGGTTGATATATGTAACTTGTTAATGAGAACACCGTTCCTGATTGGCTGGCATATACCATGGATTTGAGTTTTCTGTCTTGCTAAGTTCCTATAATGAAACCTTAATTCCCAATGTGATGGTCTTTGATGGTGAGATAATTGGTATCAGGTGAAATCTGAAGTGTGAGACCCGATGATAGCGCTGTCATGTTACGTCATGTCTCTGAGGGACCTTATGCTTAATGAAATAAGTCAGAGACCAGCCAATGACTCTGTGATCTCAGTTATATGTGGGTCTCAAACAGAACTTACAACTACAGCTGTGCTTCTCAGAGGCTGGGGTGTGATGAGGTGGGAAACAGAAGGTCCGAGTAAACTGTACAAAGCTTCACACAGTGATTCTCAACCTCCCTAACGCTGTGACCCTTTAATACAGTTCCCCATATCGTGGTGTCCCCCCAACCATAATTATTTTGTTGCTGCTTCATAACTATAACTCTGATATAGTTATGAATCATAATGTAAACATCCAATATGCAGGCTATTTGGTATGAGACCCCCTCCCCGAAAGGGGTCAGCCCCCTTTGGTTGAGAACCACTTGATTAGAGGAAAGGATGCATGTTTTAGTTATCTACTGACATCTCTGGTGACCAGTTACTAATAATGTACTGTGTATTTCAAAACCTCTGAAAAAATATATTTTAAGATGTTCTCATTAAGAGTACACATACATAGAAGTATATAAGTTAAATATATACAATTATCAACTTAAAAATAAGTAACAGAAATTAAAAATAGAAGAGATAAATAAATGACATAGCAAGAACATAAACCCTCTTTGCTCTCTCCCTCTGAGCACATAAAAATGTTTCTGTCTACAATCCAGGAGGGAGATACTCACCATATACCAGAGAATCAGGCGCCTTGATCTTGGACATTGTGACTTTCAGAACTGTGAGAAACAAGTGTTTAAACCATCAGTTCTCAACCTGTGGGTCACCTGTGGGGTGATCTAAGACCATCAGAAACCACAGATATTTACATTATGATTCATAACAGTAGCAAAGTTACAGTTACGAAGTAGCAACAAAAGTAAGTTTATAGTTATGGGGGTGGAGGCTCAGCACAACATGAGGGTCTTATTAAAGGGTCGCATCATTGAAGGTTGAGAAGCACTGCTTTAAACCAACCAGTCTATAGTAATTTGTCCTAGCAGAACTAAAACACTGTTAATAAATGTTGTCACAGGAATTACATCCCTCCACCCCCCCCCAAATGTAATACAACAACAAATCCAAATTCATAGGCAAGTTGGTGAGATAGGATAGGATCCAGGCTCCAGGAAGACCCAAGAATCAAGCCAGCAAGCCGGCACCAGTGGCTTGTTCCCCACACAGCAGTGTTATGCAGTGTCTCCCCATCCTCCTGTCTGTCACCTTATCCTTGCACTGTCAAGGCTCTGGCACCTTCCATTTCTCATTCTCTACAATGTGAAACAGTTTATTACCTCTTGTTCTCTGATGCTGCCTAACATCACTATACTTTCCTTTGACAACACCCCCCCCAGAGTGGGGATTCCCATGTTTGGACTTATGTGGAAGTACCTCTTTTCTGCATTGTGCAAGCACCACCGAGTCACCTCTCTGTTTCTTCTTTATCTTCTCAGTAACAAAGAGGACGTATAAACTCTGGTGCAAGAAGGAATGAATTCTATGCCCTTTGTGTCTTACAACCCGTGAGTTCGATTTACAGTTTTCCTATCTGAAAATGGGGTTCATAATGGCTGCCCTCTAGTCTAGATGCACAATTAAAGACAGAACAGTGGATTATAAAATTTCCCTACACGGTTACCAGAAAGTTGCAAGGTTCTACTGGTTCCTTTTCTGTGAAAGAGCCCCACCCAAGAAGAGCATGTGTCAACTCTCTGGGCCCAGTTACTTACATAAATGAAAGGGAAGAGAAACACGAGTGAGAATTGTCAGCTGTCTTGGTGGTCAGTCTCTCTCAGCGAAAACGAAAACACTGTGTCATAGGCCAGCTCTTTGGTAAGAGAGTTTGAGACACATTAATCATGGTAAATGAACGAATTATCTTGGTTCTAAACACTAGAGCCAGGTAGACAAGCTCTGAAACGTGTTACTGGGTTATTAACAGGGCATAGGAGGATGCCATTTTATTTCCCGGAGTACCTCTTGAGCTTGAGAAGAGCAAGGGGTGGATATTTAGAAAATATGACATCATCTTATTTGTATAAAGTACTTTAGATATCACACCATCTTCTTTCCTTTTCTATGACTCTGGCTAAGAAGAAGAGCATTTCTGTTTTTCAAAGATTAGACGTCAAAACAGAATATTTTCATTTCATATCATATCATAAATTTCACTAGTGGTATGCTTTGGAGGGATAGCTAGCTGCACTTTTCTGTTGGATAGTACAATATGTAAAAATACTACTATAGTTTCCTTGAATTGTCTTTTTTCATGGTCTTTTGCAGAATCACCAGGTAGGCATTTATGTGTTGCAGGAAAGGAAAAATAGTGTACTAGGAAGAACTCAGCAGTAAAATTTCTCCCTGGTTATTGGGTTTTAATAGCCATGAATAATAGCAGGTGTGACTCACTCACAGACAAAATATGCACAGTTGATTATGAAGGAGACATGCTATAGCTGAATTGTGTACCATTAAGACTATGACGGTGATCTATTGATCTATCCAGGTTGTCAATCACCTCTCAGAGTTTCTCATGTCTATGGTGCTAAGAATCAGCCATAGAGCATTGAATGTAGAAAAAAAAATGACACGGATGCCATTGGATTTGGGAGAAGATAATCTTTAGGCTTTTTGGGAAGAAGTAACAACCTGAGAGTTGAAACCACAGACACTCTGGGGAACTGTTTGCAGTAGGACTCCTTCAGGGCTGGTTAGGAGTCAATGGATTTATTTCGGCTCACAGTTCAGGGGATACAATTCAGCATAGTTGGAAGAATATGACAGAACATGGCTGCCTGCTCACACCATGTTAGATCAGGAAGCAGAGAAATGGGATCCCGGGGCTCATCTTCTTTTCCCCCTTCTTATTGAAGCTAGGACCTTAGGCCTGTGATGGTACCGCTTGCATTCAAAGTAAGTCATTGTCTGTCCCTCAGTTCATCTCTGGAAATGCTCTCATTGGCATGCCCAATGCTGTATCTCATCATTGTTTTAGGTATTTCTCAGTCCTGTGAAGTTAACACAATTAAGATTAATCTTCCCCAGCCAACTCCTTATCAACTTGACCCATGAACACACTACATTTAAACCACAATATGTACCCTGTTCCCTATAAGGTCACTGCCTTCAATAATGCAAAACACATTCAGTCTGGCTTAAGAGGTACCCATAAATTTGAATAGTCCCTCCATTGTTCCAAAGTTCAAAGCCTCTTTTGGGATTCAGGGCAAATGCGGAGTGGTGAGACATGATAAATAGCTCCCCTTCCCCCACCCCCACCCCCCCAAAAATAAACCAGCTACAAACTTTCAATGTAGGCTATCAAGCATAAACATTCTCAGAAGGATATACAGGAAAGACTGGACCAAAGCAAGCCCCCAAACCCAGCAAAGCAAACACCAAATCCCACAGCTCTACATTTAGAATCTGGGGTCTTAGTGGGACACTAACACTGAGACTTTAGTGGGCTTTAGTAGTCCCACTCTCCCAGCTTTATATATGAGTTTGGATGTGATTGTCTCATACGAGTCCTTTATCAAGAACTAGTAAACACCAGGCATACTTTTATACTTTAATATTGGAGGTTCATATAGACAATAGAAGCAAGTAGAGGAGTGTCAAAGATGGTTTTAAATAAGCAATGAACATGAGAAGAGCAAAAAAAGGTAGTTATGCACAAGGAATACATCCAAAAGGCTCAGCTCTAGTACATGTTAATGAAGTATCAAAGCATAGTGTATGTGGTTGAATAATGACGCGAATCAAAAGTAAGCAACATCTGTGACATAATGATAGTCACACATGGTAGTATGCTTACCACGAGCAAAGGTCTGCACAGTTCTTACAAGTGAGTCCTAGGTATCTTTGACAAGAAACGGTGAGATACTAAACACCGCACACTATCAAGGTTATCCTGGAATAGTGCATGTGATTTTCCACTAATTAGTGCTATTTGAATTAATGTTCTAAGATAACGTTCGCTAGGATTTTACAATTATGAAGTTTGGCCCAGCCAATGCTGCCATTCATTAAGGAATGTTGTCTTCCTTTGAATTGCTTTTATAATTGTAAAATGAATGATAAACACAAGGAATAAAGCAAAACCTGCCATGATTAAATAATAGAGGTGCTGTACGATATTAAAGCAAATCAAATGACTTTTCAGCAGAAATCACCAAGCTGGGCCAGAAAAACATAAAAACTAAGGCTGACTATATAACAATACGAATAAGGAGATAAGAGCAAGCTAATAATTCTAGGAAATGTTAGGCAAGTTTCATATATAAAGTGGGAAGACATCAAAAAAGATGAATTTTATGAAATTAATTGGCTTCAACCACAAATATAGCTCACATAGTTTTAGAGTTGAAATTTCTCTAGGAATAAAATAAAAACACTAGAACTTTATCATTAAAATTCAATTAGTCTATAAAAGGGTTATAGCAGAGTGTCTGTGGGTACTCCATCTTCCAGAGTACTGTACTTGAAGGACTATAGATTCTGAGAATGATGAAATTATCACCAAAGACCAACTCTAAATACTAGGCAGATAGAGAACTTTCTTTTGAAATCTATATATCCCATGATAATTACGACCAAAACATTTGGTAATTTAATAGATCAAGAGGTAAGTGGCTCTCGATGTATATCTTCTCTGTTTTACAGGCAAGGATTTTTGTTACACTCTGGGACAGTAGTCATCTTTGAAGGAACCTTATCACTTCTTTGGAGAAGAAATCACATACGCTCACATGCACACACACATGTACCATGTGATACAGTCCTTTGTAACACATGAAAACACTAGTAGAAGCATTGTGCAGACATGGTATAATTAGACATGAACTGTCAGGGACCCTTCTGTGTGGAGCATTTATTTTCTATCAACTCTGATCTTGACTCAAATTGTACTGGGTGGGGAACCCTACACTTCAAAGACAGGTCCATTATATATTTTCTAATCTAATCACCAGCTCTTTTTAGTTTAATATTTTGCTCATTATTAAAGAGTTCCATTGATTATTTTGATACAGTTATTTCCATGTACTTTCATCCTTAGTATGCTTAAAAGAAAACTTTTTATTTGTAGCCTTAAAACCTTTCCTCCTCTGATAACTACATTTTTATCTTATTTAATTGGGGTCCAGTGCTCGTCATCATTAACTACTCCTGCCATGACTAATAATCATCCTATCCAGAATTCATCAATGGCATTCCCATTTCCTCATGGTAATCTGTTTAGTTTTGATTCATAATCTCTTTTATCAGGCTTATTAAGATAAATATTTAATTGAATGAGAAATCCTTTCCCACACTTTATTTTGAATTCAGATGCTGAAGGAGTTCTCAAATATTTCACACTATCTCCCTACTGAAACTAGAGTTCTCCTTATCTAAGACTAATAAATTAAACAATAATGAAACCAATATTTACACATTGGAATATTCATAGTAATTAATGATGGATGAGAGTGCTAACAGCACGGGGTATAAAACTGTTTCAGCAATATGTTCTCAATTTTGTTAAGATAAATACTTACACAAAACTAGGAATTCATTCAAGTAGAAACAGCCATTGTCTCTAAGATGTATGCTACAACTGATTTTATTTCCTTTTTATGTTGTTTTTTTAAAAATTATGAGTGTGTGAATCTTTTATAATTAAAGTAGCAAATGTTATAAATTTAAAACATATACTATTGGTTTTCATGGTTATTGATAAAATTCAGATTATCATGACTGGCTTTTAAGAGTATCCCGATTCTGAGATCTACCTTAAGATCTGGCTATCACACTCTTGGGCACATACCCAAAGTATTCTATATCCTACCACAGACACTTGTTCAGCCATCTCTATTGTTGCAGTATTCATAATTGCCAGATTGGAAAGTTCCTAGATGTTCATCAGTGGCTGAATGGGTAATGATAATGTGATTCATTTGCTCAATAGAATGTCAACAGTTAAAACCCAAATTGTGACATTTGCAGATAAATGGATGCAAATAGAAAAGTCACACCTAGTGAGATAACTCAGACCCCAAAAGACAAATATGATATGTATTTGCTTATATGTGGATGTTAGCTGTTAAGTCCTTGATAAGCAGACGACTATCTGTGTCATCACAGAGAACAGATATAGAATAAGGGTCTGGGAAGAGAGAAGGATCTTCCTAGGAAGGGAAAATAGATGAGACAGCTTTAGAAGGATGGAGAAGGGTGGACCAGAATAAGAGGAGATAACAGAGAGTGGGAAGAAGGAGGTGAGGTGGGGGATATATGGAGAGACAGCTAAAACTAAAGGCTATTTGAGAGATCATATTGAAACTACAATAGTAAAAGTTTCTTAAAATATAACATATGCAAAAAAAATCTAAATGAGTCATCAAATAACAGAGGAAACAAAGCCATAAGTAGACATTTCTCATCACGAAACGAAACTTCCAGTGACAGGAATTGGTTACATCTAATTGAGTTGTTGGCAGAAAGGGCCATATGGGAGCTTCCAAACACACAGGCTATAGCCAAAACTACTGGTTGTTTTCTACAAACTGATGGTAAGGCCCTATTGCTGAAGGTAATAGCTATATAACTCATTGAACATGGGAAGTTGAGATTGTACCTACCTAGAACCTTTATCCCTATTGACTAGTGTTCACGGCACTGGAAGATACTCTGCATGCTACCCAAGGAGAAAGGTAAACATCAACCCAACTACAAACCCTTTAATCTACAGTGGTGACCTGCCTGCCATATACAGGGGTGCAATAGTGGCACATAGTGTGTGGGGTTAACCAACCAATGCCTGATTGGATTTAAGGCCCAATCTGTGAGATGGAATCTACCCCAGACACTGCTCGGGTGGCTCAGAATCTGAGATGAGATAGGCCAGAGGCTTAGGAAAAAAATAACTACTATTCTGGTAGGAATGCAGCAATACATTGACTCCTAACAACATTCGGCTACACTCACAAATCAGTGTCTTGTTCAGCCATCACCAGAGAAGCTTCTTCCTGCAGTAGATGGAAACAAACACAGAGACTGAGAATCAGACAATACACAGTGAGTGAGAGACTTGGAACACAGGGTCCTAAAAGGAATGATTCCATCAAACCCCTTCCCTCAGGGCTCAGGGTTTTCTGAGAAAGAGAGAGCAGAACAATTGTAAAAGCCAATGAAGATGGAAGACACCAAGGAAACAAGTTCTTCTGCACACAATAGGACTAACACACATGTGAAATCACAAGGATTGTGCCAGCCCGCACAAGCCCACACAAGTCTAAGCAGATGACATCCCAGAGCTGAGAGGGAAAGCAGACACAAGTGTCTTTCCTCATACAGGCATACAGTGCGTGTATGCGTTTCTTGTTCTTTTTCTTTGGCAGTTGCTTCTTCTCCTTTTCCCTTTTCTCCTTCTTTCTCCCTTTCTCCTTCTTTCCTTTTTCTTCCTTCTTTCCCTCCTCCACCTCTTTCTCCTCCCCTCTTCCTCCTCCTCCTCTTCCTCCTCCTCCTTCTCCCTCCTTCTCCTCCTCCTCCTGTTTGTTTTGTCCTCTTCAAGCTTGTTTGTTTTATTCTCTCTCTCTCTCTCTCTCTCTCTCTCTCTCTCTTTCTTTTTAAAATGCCTTCTTGTTTTCTAATGAGAGAGAGAGCAAGCAAAAAAGGGAGTGTATTTGGGTGGGTTGGAATGTGGGGAAGATCTGGGAGGAGTTGGGGAGAAAAACTAATCAAAATATATTGGATGAAAAAATATTTTCTATAAAAGAAAATAAAAGCCATTAAGGAAGACTATCCATATTTTGGTCCAGATGACCTTCCTTCTATTTTATTCTAAGCACAGATCTCATTCTTGAGTCATAGCTGGTCCTACCCACAATACCTGATGACCGTGTCTGCTCCAGTTCCTTCATTCTGATCTAGATGTATGGTCTTCCCTGTATCCAAATCCCACCCATCTCTCAAGGTCCACATCTGCCAGCATACTTCATCTATTTTTAATGAGACAACTATATCCATTCTTATATTTTAAATTAATCATTTGTGTGCCTTTTTCACTGTTAGATGATTTATTCCTGAAAAATAAAAGTTATCATGTTACAAATCATAACCCTTGGAGAACAAGTTCCCGAGCCATGCAGTATATAGCTCTCTGTCCCCCTTAGGGAGCTTCATTAGAAGAGTTGTCTCAGATAGATATTTTTAGGTTGTTCATGAGAGAAGCCAAGTACAATTCATTTTAAAAAATGGGGCAATAAATGTGGTCTACATAAATGAAAACACAGAGCTAGAGTGAGTCTCTATGACCTGGGCAAGATTCTCTAAGAAGTTCTAAGGTAGTCTTTCCTACATGAGCTAGCTCAACTCTCAACTGGGCTTGCTGTGAGGTAGAAGCATAATGCTTGCATGGAATTTAGACTTTCTGTTCACTGCAATATATATTATTGGAAAGTTCCATGCTCATTCTGATGGCAAAGGACTAGGCCACTTGATCGCCTCATATCAGTGTCCATGGCCAAGATAAAACACACTGCTTGGCTGAAGTGGGTTGATCTCTCTATGCCTGGAATTCTATCTAGAAGGGATTCTTCCAGCCTCATACATTAGATAGCAGAGACTGGAAGGCAGAGGAGGAGTAGGGAGAGACTGATAGGAATTCCGAACACAAAAACTGTTTGCATTACATCATGCCTGATCAGTTAGTGCCAAACATTAGTATTTGCATGTCATAAAACTCAAATAACATGTCATTCATGTCACTACAGGGATGCCTACAGGATTGAAACTATTATGTCAGATTGCTAATGAGTGTATTTTCAAGATATTTGATTGTGAGAGTATTGGAATGAGACTGTGACAAAACCACCATTTGCTAAACACTGGCTATGCAGATAAAATCCCTGTAGTACGTCACACATTGAATTCCATGAAATGCAATCCCTTTATTGCCTGGATCTTAACGTTTATTAAGCAATTCTGAGAACAGCTCCAAAATGATCATCTTCTAGAAACTGGCCTTAAACATTGAATAAATACTTTGTATCTTGAAGCATATCACAAAGGCGTATTATTGTCAACATTAGAGCAAACTTTTAGAAGATAAAGTTTTATGTCATTGTAATCTTGTCATTTTCTGGTGCCAATATTTTGTGTACCTTATAATTAACAGGTGCTGCTAAGTTCCAAAAGGCAATCATCAGATGATGCTACAAAGATGTTTTCATGCTCAAGTAGCTTGGTATCTTTGGTACCTAGTATAATATCATGAAACATTTTATGTAGAGATAAAGCTCAGAAAGGTTTACGAGAAGGATTAATGTCAGAAAACATGTCTTAGAAATAATCAGCCTTTTCTTATTTATCTAATTATTTTATGTACTATGAAGCAAGTGTGGGTATCAGAGGACAATTTTCAGGAGTCGGCACTTTTCCTCTATTGAGTGGGTCCAAGGGAACAAATTAAGGTTTTCAGGCTTGGTATCCAAGGCCTTTGCCTGTTGAACCATATCATCAGCCTACCTAAACCTGAAAAAGTGATACATTTATGTATGTTAGATTCCTTCTCTTCTTCTACTAAAACTAGACTATTACTTACTCTGTGTTTATGTATTATAATTCTTATTTTACTTTTTTTTTTATTTTCATGTCCTGGATGATAAGGGCTATAAGGATAGCGAGAGCCCATGGACAATGCAAGAACATTTCTGTACAGAGCATGTACAGAGACAGAAATTCTCAGGAGAAATACTCTTCCCCAATCATGGGAAGCAGTTACTCCAGTTCCTATTCCAAAGTCAGTTTAAACAAGCAGCTTTTCTTTTACACAGGTCCCCAAAACCTGAAGATTGGTTATATACAATTAATGAAAATCAAGTGTCTTTTTAAAGTGTGGCCTAGAGTTATAGAGGAAAAATATACGGAAGAATTATGGAAGTTTGAGAATAACTAAACTATTCTTAGAATAAGTAAGACACTTGGTTTATTGGGGAAGTGGACGAACAAGTTGGGAGAAGGCTTAAGAAAGAGAAGGAATTACCAAAAATAAAAGAAGAGAGAGAGAGAGAGAGAGAGAGAGAGAGAGAGAGAGAGAGAGAGAGAGAGATTGAGATTGTAGGTATTAAGAAACTAATTACAAGTAACTTTTCATCCCAGAAAACAGAAGTGTTCTGCCTTTCAGAGGGTGAGTGAATATGGTCCTTCAGCTGGGAATGAGGTTATTATTATTTGGGTCTAGATAGCAAGGATATAGTAGAGTCCTTTGTCAATATAATACTATTTGTAACCTTTATGGTGAAAAGGGACAAATTTCCCCACAGCTTTTAATAAAAGATGCTCAGAAGTAGCTATACCCTCTTTAGGTCCTGGAATGAAAGAGACTGATAAAAAAAATACTGTAGCAAGTCTTATCATCTGATGAGTGCAGGGAAGCCCTGGGGCCTGGAAGGGAGAGAGAGAATTCAGGAAGAGGGCCTGTTTTGAAGTGCTGTGGGTGTATGGGGATAAAGAACATAGAATTCTGGTTGTGGTGGGACAACAAAGGAAATCGGAGACAATGGCAGAGGGTAAATAAGAGGATGAGCCACTGGAGCCGTGGGGGAAAGGCTGCCTCACGGAGGTGGAGAGCACTTCAAGAGTGGGAGCTTTGTCTGAGTCCCAGATGAAGAACCAGAAGGAGAGAAACATCACAGAACTGAATAGAGGAAAAACCAAAGGGAAATGAGTATAATAGCTTTCACCAGATGGGACCCAGCCCCGAGACAGAGAAAGGGAGGGCGTCTAGCCCCAGCCTGGGGGAAGGCATCAACCTAAGACAGGCGGAGGAAAGGCTCCTTCAGAGAACTGAGCCTGTGAGTTTATAAACATGGAGCTGGTACAGCTCAGAGCAGGGAGGAACACATCCTCGCACCCAAGCACACTGCCCTAGAAGTGAGACCCTGACATTCAGAATGCAGAAAGACAGGGCCTGCGTTTAACAGGAACCAAGCAGCTAGATAGGAAGAGGAAGAATTATTTTAGAGTGACCAAGAGATAAAGGCACTTGCTGGGAAGAATGACCATCAAGATAAAGGTGTTCAAAGTGTACCCACAGGAAGCACTTAAGGGTGACAAACTGAATGTCCTAACTGTCACTTATTTCACAGTGCATAAAGTAGGGTGGTGGTTGCTACTTTTCCAGTGAAGAAGCAGTAACCAATGCAAGGCCATACCATAACAGTGTACCTGATTAACTTTAGGATTTCGACACCGTGTCTGGGTCCTGGATGTAGCAGTTGCTGGCCCTGTCACTTTGAGCAGGTAATTTAACCTCTGGGTTTTGGTTTTTCAATCATATCTACAGTATAACACCTCTGTTTGATGTTGATGAGCATTGAAAACTGAGATGCAGCTGAAGAAGTTGGTCGTGTGCCCAGCAGACAGCACAATGCTGTCTCCGTCACTTCATAAATATTGTTAAAGTGTGGTGTTAGACTGAGCCCTGGGATCCCAGACTCCGGCTTCAGGGCCCTTTTGAGCAAACTGTACAACTAAATATGACACCTGGTTAAAAATGTATTTATGGAACTGACAGGAGAGATGAGAGGCCATCAGACTCTAAAGAGAAAGGTAACAGATTGATTTTGTGTGTGTG
>NW_021604679.1:1412447-1448205 GCF_004785775.1 Grammomys surdaster
TGCCTTTCTCTGCCTCTACTACCCTTTTAACTCCCCTCCCCATGCCCTGAATAAACTCTATTCTATACTATACTGTTGTGTGGCTGGACCCTCAGGGAGAAGGGATGCCTCATATGGGCCTGCCCAGGCACCTCCTTTCCTGACACCTCACCACTCATCCACCAAGGCATATCCCCCTCTCTTGATCTTTTTATAAACGCATCACTCAGTATCACCAGTATCAGTCATGCATGTCAAAGTCCTTGCTGGCACCCTAGTTCCTCCCACCTCCCTCCGTACCATAAGTTTTGCCAGCTCAATGGTTTTCCTCCACCCCAGATACTAATTCTCTTTATAATCCCGCTGTCTTGTCTATGTTCTGTCTCTCTTTGGCTGCTCTTTGTCTTCCTCTATCTCTATATCTTTCTGCTTTTTCCATAACCAGATCCAGTCTGCTGGCCCTGTTTGGTCTACTACTTTCTCTTCCCCCTGCTCTAAAGTCTTCTAGATGCCTTTGGCTGTTCTCTCTGCCCACTTCCCCTTACACATCTACAATAAACTCTTTCCCTTAACCATACCATAGAGTTGTCATATTGTCAATATATACAATACTGTGTTGAATAAAAGTGTTGGGATGAGGGTTTGGAGATTTAGTTCAGTGGGAAAGCACTTGTTTATCAAGTGAAAAGCTGAGTTCAGTCTTCAGCTCTGGGGGAAAAGCGTGCTGAGATAAGTCCCCTTCTATTACTCCTGACCTTTACCAAAGCAGTTTTGAATTTTCTACCGTTTAGTATAATAATCATGTGTGTCAAGGCTGCTCAGCAAGGAAAGTATGGGGAAGTGTAGTGTTCAAGGACAGATACTTCCTCTAGGTCAGACATCAATCACTGTTGCCTGACACCATGGAGCCGAGTTTACCATGGTAACTGACAGAATATCAGGACCTTGAAGTCACGGCCATGAAATAAGCAAAATTAATACCGTGTTAGGCGGGTCTGTGGTAATGGCAACAGGCCTGTTAACACTCTCTCACAGAAGGGGGTTTGGTGTCAGCAAACCCTCACCTGAGACTTCAGCCGCAGCTCCTTCCTGCTCTGCAGCTGTTTGGGAGGGGGTGGTGTTAGAACTCACAGGAAGTGCAAGTTTGTCTGTGGTGGCTTTTAGTGATCTAGCCTTGGTGAGTTAGACCCCATGCTGGTGTGGCTCTTTTCTCTGCTACAGCTGCTTCTGAGTCCCCATGTTCCTCTAACCTCAATAAACAAATTTGTTCACCAGCCTGAATGTGAATGCAACTGCTTCTCTGCTCTGTCATCCCTCTCTTGGTGGATTGGATGTTTCCTCATAACGCTCTATCAAAAGCAATGCAGCCAAGAGTGAAGGGTGAGATTACTACACAACGGTGCTTTACAAGAGATGTAACGAACACTGGGCATTTAATTCTTTAAGAATATCAATAGCCTGAACCATCTGTAAAAGATTCTCTTACACATATATTTAAGTAGGGTTTTGTTGTATATCCCTGTGTTTATACAGAAGAATGGTACAAGAATATCATAGTGTTTCTTGGTTTTTGTTAAAAATGGTCTATCAGTTTCATTTATCTTAAAACACATGAGCAGATCTTTCCTGTAAACCATTCCTACCAGAAAAAGTACTTTCTCAAATTTTGAATCTGAGAACATGTGTGTTTCTTTGACTACATCTACAGTAGTTGCCTATGTTTTTCCGGCTAACCATTAAAAACAATATGCCACATACCCTGTAATGATCTGTTTTCATTATGAATTAGCAGCTGTCTGTTTTCCCTTATTTCCAATAGAAATTTGTAGTTGTGAATGATGACCACACTCAAGCTGTGATCACCTTGGCAAGAGAATCAAGCTTTTACTCACCACAGAAGACAAATTCAAGTGCCATAAGAGAGTAGACTTTACCATAAGATTCTTGTCAGCACCACCTATCAGCAAGCTAAGCACCCTACCAGGCAGGTGCCCCAGAACTATGGCACCATAACCTCCATCAGGGGCATCCCTTGTCCAGGGTTCTGGTTCATGTCTTCAAGTGTCTGGATGTGGCCCACAGGAAACTCTCCAAGTGAAACACCAGAGGCCTTCCTGCTATGCTGTGTACCTTTTGCCTTCAGCCTGGTCAATGGTGCATTAGCTTTTGTCTGTATTCTGCTGCAGGTCTTCCTGACTGAACTACTAGGTTTAAAGAAACTTCCATTTCTTAGAGAGTGTTGTTTATTTTGTTTGTTTACTGTTTTGCATTTGTTTGTTTTGCTTTTCTGAGATAGTATCTCACTGTGTATTCCAGGCTGGTTACAGATACCCTATGTAGATTAGGATGGCCTCCAGATGGGATTCCTCTTATCTCAGTCTCCCAGAGGAAGAAGTGTGAGAATCTTTTTAAACAAATCTTGATCTTACAGTTTTACTGCCCTGTAAATGCCAGACACAGGGTGTTAAGGCTTTGGGGAGTTACCCTGTAATCATGTGTGAACCAGATGTACCACAAGAGCTTCCTTATAGGTTCCTTTCCAAGACTCAAACCAGGGTGTGTTGGTTAGGTTCATATCAACTCAACATAAACTGGAGTCAGTTTGAGATAACCTCAACTGAGAAAATACCCTCACCAGATTGGCCTGTGGCTAAGCCTATGAGACATTTTCTTGATTGATGATCCGTGGGGAAGGGGGGCTAGCTCTCTGTGGGTTGTGCCATCACTGGACTTCTGGTCCTGTGTGCTATAAGAAAACAGGCTAAGCAAGCTGTGATGAGCAAGCTAGTGATAGCACTCTTCCATGGCCCCTGCATCAGCTCCTGCCTCCAAGTTCCTGCCTTGCTTGGGCTCCTTCCCTGACTCCCATTAATAAGGGGATGTGATGTGGAAGTGTAAGATGAAGTAAACTCTTTTTCTCTAAAGTTGCTTGTGGTCATGGCGTTTCATCATACCCAAGGGAACCCTAAGAAAGAGTGCACAAAACCCGAGACCCAAATGCTCAGGTAATTTATACACTTTTGCTGGCTGGTTAAGCAAGTCAAATTCTATGCAGGCACACACACATGTTCACTTATGCAGTCATTCGTCCTTTCAACAAATATTTGGTGAGTGTCTACCTATGCTATGCATTGCTTTGAAACACAATAGAGACTCAGTAGTGATACACACACACACACACATTTCAGCTTAGTGTTTCTGTTGGATGTATTTCATTTGTTATATAAGGTGGGTTTTTCATGTTATTTCAAGAAGATGGAGGGTCAGAGAATATGTTAAAATAGAAACATCAGGCCTAAGCATCTCTACCTATATGCCCTTCATTCTCTTTGTGTGTATTTTCTTGTTACTTTCCCAGCACCTCCTGCCTCACTGTCCATTATCCCAAATTCCCACTTGGTTTGAATACTCACCTAGGTAGTTGTGCTAATTAACAGATCCTGTTTCTTTTACTAGTTGTCAGACCCTTGGAATCTATGACAGCTTAGGATAGAGTTCTGGAGGTTGCTAGGATGCAGAGTAAATCATACTTCCTCTGGGGGCATGGAGGAAGCCTGTACCACAGTTGGAGGAGAAGAAGAAAATAAGCTATTGTCATGGTGACATGCCTGTTAATAGATTCTCCATGTTATGGCTAGATGAGGCTTCATTTAACTTAACTATTGTTTTTTTTTTCAGTTGCATTATACAAAAAGTCCCCCTTGTGAACCGGCTTGACTGCATTGACTACATGCATTACATTTTCTCAACTTTGACTGAGTCTAAGATAGTTCATGATTTCAAAGAACTGGACTGCTTGGTATATGGAAAACCCACACATAGGAACTGCTTTCCCTCTCTTCAGTCTAAGGGTGTTTGCTTCTTCTCCATTGGTCTATTCTAACCCTGACATGCCTCTAGTGAGGTTAAAAATATCTCTAAGTTTTTTTTTTTTTTTTCATTTTTCTCTGTTCTGTCTCCTCTGCCCATAATGCCTGCTACCACTTCTCTGGCCAGATACAGAAAAAAATAAAACAAAACAAAAACAAAAACAAAAACAAAAACAAAAAAAGATCCCTTGCCAGACTTCTGAGGCTGGATGTGTTGAGATTGTTTCTGGTATCAGATGTTTGAACCCAAAGAGTTTGCTTAGATGGTGGTTTCATGCTGGAGTGCCACAGCCAACCACAGCTAGGCATCCTTTATCACAATCATAAGCCTCACCTCAGAACCATGGAATTACATCCACTATGGTTGCTATCCCAAATTCACATCTTTAAGAATGTATGAACTCAAGGTGTCCGTTCTTCTCTGGAATTTTAAAACAACTTCAGTGCAAATGAACTTTTGTAGGCTGTTCTAAGAAGTTGTGTCGTATAAGTAATTTAAGGTTGGGGTCTTGTTACTTATAACACCCCATGATAGGGACTGGCATCTTAGAGCACAGCAGTTCTCAACCTGTGGTTAATTATGTGCTTAATTATGTTAACCTGTGCTTAATTATGACCATTGGAAAACACAGACATTTACATTACAACTCATTACAGTAGCAAAATTACATTATGAAGTAGCAAAAAAAATAATGTTATGGTTGGGAGTCAGCACAACATGAGGAACTGTATTAAAGAGTTCTAGCATTAGGAAGGTTGCAAGCCACTGCAATAGAATGGTAAATATCTGCTCCACAAACTGATTATAGGGCATAATACTTTTGGGGGACAGAAACTGGGACAGTGGATATATATGTATATATATATATATATATATATATATATATATATATATATATACATATATATATATATATATATATATATGTATGTATAATTTTACTTTGAGATAATCATAGGAATGACATAAGCAACAGAAGAAAGAGTAAGAAGGGAGTCTCCAGGAGAAGACCAGATGGTGGATGCCTATCTTATCCAGGGTTTCAAAGCAGGATTCTTTGAAGGAGTGGCTGAAAAGACTTGGGAAAGACAAGTATCCAAAGATTTTCCATCATAAACACTATGGACCACCATGTATCCTTTGACCTCAATGATATCCAAGGAAAAGATAAAACCCATTATATGCTTGGAGTGTTATGCTTTCCAAAATGGGACTGTGTTTGTGTAACTAGTTGCCTTCAGGATAGAGCAGAGACCGCTTGCATGTGTGAGGTATGGCAGCTGTGTATCCTGTGTTAAGATGAAAACATAGAAGCTACAAGGGCAGTTCACAGACCTGCCACACATTCCAAGTTTCCTAGTTGACTTTACCATTTTTACATTGTTTTTGAGGGTAGGCAAGGGATATAAGAAAGAATATAACGGCCTATGGTAGAAAGCATGAAGACACTGGGATAGACTAAACTGGACAGGAAGCTGAGCTATGATCCAGATTCTAGCCTGAAGAGATGGAGGTAAAAACGATGTTGGATTCATTATAAGCTCATTTATGTTGAACTAGAAACGTCTCAATTTAGTTGTGCCTTCTGTGCAGGGTTATACCCTTGCTTGAAATCAGGGAAATGAATAATAGTTGTTCCTATTAAATTGGGTACATCTATTCCCTGGAGTGAGCAATCCAGGATGTAGGCGAAGTCCTGTTCACTACGTGTGGTTAGTCCTTGTGGGCAGGCAGTTTCTTCTTGATGACTTTGGTCCTTTCATTTTGTTTAAAATGTGCTCTTCTTGGGCATTCTGCATACTTAGCCAGCCCCATTAAGGAGGCCAGTTCTACCTTTCATCATCTCTCAACTGGCTCTTAGCTGTAGCTAAGATGCTACTTAGCACCCACTTGGCTTACTAGTGTAGCCTTCAATTCAAAGTCCTTATCTCCAGGTTTGCCCTGTTTTGCAAGATATGTGAGGGTTGCATTTGTTAACTGAAACTACTTAAAGCTCCTTAAAACCCTCGCTGGAGCCCTGTCCATTACAAACGAAGAACACACTTCTTACAATGGCATAAAAGCCATTTTGTAACCACCTCAGAGCTTTTTAACAGTGTGAGCCTCCTTCCTCATTTAGGATCCTTCAGTTACATCTGCATCAGATGGTTTGAATGGGGCATGCCGCCCTCCTTCTCAACCAAGCGCCATATGCACCCCTACTCACGCTCAGTTGTTTTTTTTTTTTTAGGTCTCTTAGTTGTTGCTTGTTTTTTAAAGATTTATTTGTGTGTGTGTGTGTGTGTGTGTGAGTGTGTGTATGTGTGTGTGTGGTGTGTACCTGATTATGGATGTAGGTAGCTACAGAAGCCAGAAGAGTGCTTCTCCAGGAACTGAAGTTATAAGCAGTTGTGAGCCACCACATAGGTGCCGGGAACTAAGCCTGGATCCTCTGCAAGAGCAGTAAGTGCATTAAACCAGTAAGTGATCTGTCTAGCTCCTCCCTACGTTATCTAGAAGAACAATTGGCGATTCTAAGAAGGTGGTACGTTTTAACTATGTAAGATTCTTGTTTGGCATTTTCTAATCTCTGACATCATCGTACCATAACAATAACCACTGGATATGAGTGAGCAACATTAAATCCACTCATTAATTGATTACCAGTATCATACTCTAAGCATCAAGTTAGGTTTTAACTAATGTGATGAATAGTAGTCATTTTCTGCCAGTATGGATGACATGACATGACACATAGAGCCATGTAGGATGCAAAGTGGCGTGAAAGATCTGCAAAGCCACCCCGTAAGCCACATCCAGCTTTCCTAGTGACCAGAGGAAACGAACACATTAAAGAAATATTAAAGGGCCAATGAGATTTACTGGGCAGAGAAGTGATGAAGGCAAACTCCAGGAGAGAGAAGTAGGGAGAGAGAAGTAGTGTTTCTTATATCAACTGGCTTTGATGCTTACAGTTCACAAGCAACCGCTGTAGATAGTGCAGTCTTTTGGAGGGTCCCACCCCTAGCAGACAGGTGAATGAGAACTGCACAGGTTAATGCAGAGTAGACAGGAATACTCATTCCATGGAGAGGGTGAGAGTGTTTTTCAAGTTGATTTGCATTCACCTCTCGATTGCTTCTCTTTCCTTTCTGTGGGATACATATGATCTTGATCTTCAAAGTCTTTTTGAAAGCAGTGGTCTCTGAAAGTTTCAATCAGCACAATCAGAGCCTTGCTGATTCCAGCGCTCTTACCATACGATGCTCTCTGTGTTGACTTCAATTCACATAACATTCAGAGCTGATGGGTTTATTTAGGGTGTTTGGACATATTTACATTTGTGCTTAGGAAAGCATCTTTCTGAACTGTGACAGCAAACTGTGAATTCCACCAGGAAACGGAGCTTCAGAATATTGGCAAGGTTTTCGTGTTCACTGGAATCTCTATTTAAATATCTGCGGGACCTGTCTTGTGGGACACATATGTTCTTATTAATTGATTGCGCGTTAATAAAAATAACAAGTTAACAGTTTTAATGCTTTTTCAATGGAAGTGCTAGCATGATAAAACAGGCTCCCCTCAACTTCTGTTTCTTTGGATTCTACTTACCTGAAGATGAAGAAACAGCAGAGCTTACTTTAAAAATGAGACACCCTTTCTACCATCCCAGTACCTGCCAGGACCACTTCAAGGCCAGCCTGGGCTACATATCAACACCGTGTCCCAAATGAGAAAAGAAACAGATACAGATAGAAGTATATGCACATGTACACTCCCTCCTCGTTCTTCCTCCGCCCTCTCTCATACACACATTTACACACTCATACATATGCATACAAAGAAGCACACATGTGTGTGTACACACATAGAGATTTTATGGTTCTTCAAATATACTGACTGTGGAATGTTTCCAGTAAGGCTGTGCCCCTTCCTACCTTACACTCTCCTTCAACAGACAAATTCAGACCAGCCTTTTTTTTTTCTTTAATAATTTTCATTCTGATTATAGAGACTCTAAGCCACATATCTATGAATGCAGACATTATGAGTCAGTTTACCTTGTTCTTTTTCTTCAGCGAAAGGCATAAGAATAATTTCTTCTGCTTGCAACATTAAAGTAGGAGTTTAGTCGATCTGAGGATACCAGGAACCTAGTACATTCAAGGTCTAACTAATTTTAAACTCTTGAAAACTCAAGTCTCTGGGGTGTTGGGATGAAGAATACAAGCTGTAGAGCAGAGATGTGATAGGGCAGGATTCAGTGGGCTCAATGGAATCACTGAGGCTCAATGAGTAATGACTACGTTCATGTTGCAAGATTTCTGAGCTATTTAAGTCATTAGGAAGTACTTCTCATTGCTTCTTGAAGAAAGGAAATGCATGGCACCAGGACTTCCTTGCATTGGCAATTCTAATTGGCCTCAAGAGAAGGTGGATCTGAGAACAGGGCATAGGAGAGTGTAAGACTTGATAAAGCAGAATCATTGACTCTCAGTGATGCGTGGGCTTATATGTATTTTATTCGAGTATGTGACTTCTAATAATACAATTTTCTTTTTATTTAGGACGATGAATTTGTTGTTTCGTTTAGAAAAATTCTGGCCTGATTTTAGTACTGGAGGAAGGTGACTTGAGGTCTTTGTTGATGAGTCTGGAGGTGGAAGCAGGCAGACTATTTGCCTACTTCCTGCCTTCACCCGAGATTCCCACCCTCACATCAAAAACATGATGCTGGTTCAATTTCAGAGGCAGAATCAAATCATGACCACAATTAGTGGAGGATAAAGTACTGTCTGTTTGGGCACTCAACACTGTTGGTGATCCTTTTATGAATCTGCCATAATCATCTTCTCTCTAAATCGGACTCCTTTCTTTGGCTGTCTCTAGAAGGTTCCGTTCACTCTCAGCTATCATTTCTCTCACATTGCATTTGAGAACTCTAGATTCAACAAGTACTTTCTCATCTTCTCACACTATTGAGCCACGGACTCAGCAGCACACACCCATAATGGACTTCCTGTTAGTGTAAGTGTCCTTACCTGTGTGTGAGGCTACTACACCTGTGAACTGACTGCTATGTGTCTTCCTTCTAAAACACTGTACATTTATAAAATGTCCTCTCTCTACTCTCTATGTCAAATAGGACCTTGAATTTCAACTAGTTTATAGATATGATTTAAAATTTCCTTTTCCTGTGAAAGTTGTAACCTATGCCAACCCAAGCCTGCCTAATGCGTGTCTTCCTCACGGTACAGCACTGTGTCTCTGATGATTTTTACACTCTCTCAGCTATGCATGACTTCTGTTCCCTACCTCCCACCCACACTCACTTGTTGAGGGTATGTGATTCCAAGTCACACATCTGCCGTGGTGTTTTACTTAAATATTGAACAGCAGTCAAGACGATCCTCACCCTGTTCTGTTGGGTAAAACTCAGGAGCTTAAAACACAATTGATTATCAATTAGGAGCTGATGAATATTCTGGATACTTACTTCAGTTAGTATGTAGTTTTGTTGACCTAGGCTGGGTTAGTTCTAGAATGTTCTAGGATAAACCAAGGCTGTGGCTTTACATATTTGGCCAATAGTATTCTACTACTTCTTCCTAGCTACAAAACAATGACAGTGCTAACCCATGCCAGGTTTGGCCTTTTATGTTGTTTAGAGGCACAGTCTTACTGTGTAGTCCAAACAGCTTCCCAGTCCTCCCCTGTTCCGACATTACAGACAAAAATCACCATCCTTGGCTAATTCTTGCCTTTGTGTGTGCTTGCTAATATGGAGAAAAGCAGTTTGCTCTTGATATTTATCGCCAGTTGAGCAAATTCATTTTCAGGTGTAGTGAAGATGCATAAGAACTCAGCAGAGTCTTTTTCCAGTTTGTATTGTCTGCATAAAGGATTACAACAAGGATAGAGAATCGCTAAATATGCTTAGAATTACTCATCTCTCCGTGGAGAACTGTGTGAAGAGAAAAGTCCTTTTAGGATAAGTACATGCTGAGAGAGAGAGAGAGAGAGAGAGAGAGAGAGAGAGAGAGAGAGAGAGGGAGAGAGAGATTTTGGTGTGATTGGAAAGGCTTGCAGCAAAGTGGGTTATCTCTGAAATACATGAAATCTTTTCATATGTAAATAAAGTAAAACTTGGCAGCTGTACCATCTGTGAGAATGTGAGAGTTCTGGGAAAATGAGTCATTCAGTGACAAAGATATGAAACCGGTTTTGAATGTAAAAATATGTGAGCTACTTAAGAGTGCCGGATGCTGGCGTTAGCACTTACTCCTGGCAGTAGAGTATCTAAGATTGACAGAGGCATCTTGAAGTTAACAAAGACTACAAGTCGTGAAGGGGAAAAGCTGTAAGTGGTTGCTACCATTAACACCACGTTTTACAAACTGGTCCAATGTGGAATCAAATCTTAAAGTGTTATGAGATACCTCATAGTTCTGCTGCATTCTCTGGGCCTGAGCTACAGCTACAGAGACAATGAGCCATTTGCCAGTGGGATGTGTGGAACAACAGACACATGCAGGACAGATGCAGCTTGCCAAGTCTCATTTCTTCCTTCTCTGTGTGGCATCGGCTTGCTTGAGAGAAAAGCCAGGTGCTAATTTTGATGTGTTTTTAAAGTGTTTACGCCCCCCAAATAATCTTGTGTCAGCTCAGAAATTTGCTAGCCTGTCTTTAAGATAATATGCTTGAGCTTTCACATGCAAAAAAATTGGCTTTTTAAAACTTTACACGCAATGAGAGAGACAGTTAAATTTTGCCGTGCAATGCACACCGCAAGCTGTGCTCAGAACTGTCCACATCGTGACTTTTCGAATGGCAGCTCTCGACAGTCTACACATCTCGCCTCCCTTCCATCTCCCATCTCCGTACGTGGGCTCTCCAAATCTGAGTTAAAGTGGAAATTCCTCACAGGGAAACAGGATCAGCTCTACTAGGTGTCTGTCCTCCTCGACAGTAAATATACACAGCAGAGACAGGCTTCTTTTGAATGTTTTGGAATTTTCTGTTTATTACGGAATATGCTATTTTTCTTGTAAGGGAAAAAGAATGATCACCAAAAGCCCAGAAACTAACTTGATTAGCTTTCTTTATTCATGACATTGGAAAAGTACGGAATCAAACGGAATTTCAGTTTTTCTCATCAATTTTAAATATAACATTGACTGTTTCTGAGATTTTAAACTATTTGCAAATGATAACAATATTTATGAACTTCAGGAATTAAAATTAGTCTACATATAGTACTTGAAAATCCAGTACTGTGAAGAAGTATAGTGTTGCCAGAACTCAGGAGGCACAGCAGGCAGATCCCAGTGAAGCCAGATCTATAGGGTGAATTCCAGGACAGTCAGAACTCCATAGTGAGAACTTGACTAAAAATAAAACCACAAGCAAGCAAACAAACAACCCACCAAATCCAACAATACTGCTAGTGCACAAGGGTGTGTATTTAGAAACCTTCCTGGGGCGGGGGGTATACGCTGGTGTCACACTGCCAGAAGGAAGCCAGGGCTACCACTGTTTCCTAGGCAACTTCAGGTCAAGTTCTGGGGCTCTACTGACCATTATGAGCAGGGAACTAACTTTCTCCACACTAGGCCTAAGATAATTTATACAAGTGAACTAACAAGATAACCAGCTCTCAGGAATGTAGCTCATTTAACACGGAGACCAGGATAGCATACTAATTCTTTATGTTATTGGTTCACTTTTTTACAAACTACAGAGTTTACCCAGATATCTACACTCTTAGATGACCACTTTTTCTTTCAAAAATGTCCTTAAAACAAAGTGGCATTGTGTTACTTGAAGTGAGGCAGGGATAACAGTGATCAGTTCCATTTCTTCTAAGGTGACTTGTAAGATCATTTGTTTCTGTCTCTGTTCTCACAGACAGTTTAGAAATGCCTTTTGAACTGACAATGAAGTACATGATTTGCTCATTGATTAATTAATTAAAGTCTGGCATATTCATTTCAGAGGTACCTAAGGATCAAAATTATGTTCTTTTAAAAATTATTATATCAGAAGAACACCCAATAAATCCTCTTCTAAGCCAATAAAAAGAAGTGTGAAAATATAGTGGAGTGACTGTTTGCTGTTTAAGTGTTAAAGAAGTATTTCTGACAGGAGCCTGATACAGCTATCTCCTGAGAGGCTCTCCCAGAGCCTGACCAATACAGATGTGGATGCTCACAGCCAACCGGACTGAGCATAATCAGACTGAGCCAATTGGACTGAGCACAGGGACCCCAGTAGAGGAGATAGGGGAAGGATGAAAGAGCCAAAGGTGTTTGCAAACCAGTAGGAAGAACAATATCAACCAACCAGACTCCCCAGGGTTCTCAGTGATTAAAACACCAACCAAAGAGTACACCTGGAGGGACCCATAGCTTTAGCTGCATATGAGGCAGAGGATGGCCTTATCTGGCATTAATGGGAGGGGAGGGCCTTGATCTTTGGAAGGCTCAATGCTCCAGTGTAGGAGAATGCTAGGGTGGTGAGGTGGGAGTGGGTAGGTGGGTGAGGGAGCATCCTCATAGAAGCAGGGGGAGGGAGATAGGATAGGGAGTTTGCAGAGGGGAAACCTGGAAAGGGGATAAGATTCAAAATGAAAATAAATAAAACAACCAATTAAAAAAAATCAAATTTGTCCCCTTTCTTAACTTGCTTCATATTAAGCCCCATCATACATTGCCAGGAGAAATTACATCATGTTATTTAATTTTTAATTCTGTGCCATACACGCAATGCGTGACCTGAAAGTTTATAGTAAACTTCAGGTGCACAGTTGCAGTCCCTTCATATTAACAGAACGCGATGGACTTGGAAGTCTGGAGCACATTCAGTTGGTGGCTCTGTAGTTCACATGGATTTCTGGTTTCAGGTCGCACACCATGCTCAACAGCTGCTTAACCACGCTTTCCATACATGTGTTGTAGCTTCCGTTCAGTTCTTTGATCTTCTCTAGTGTTTGTTCTTCTATTTCATCCGAGAGGTGGCTCTGAGAGCCCATTATCTATGAAAGCAAATTATGAGGTTTATTTGAATATATGCCAGATCAAAACAGTTAAATTGAATTATTTAATAAACTTCAGCATATTTTGGATGGTTACTTTATGGTGCGATTTTTTTTTTCTTTTTTTCTAGAATTCTTTCTTCTGGGAACAAACAAGACCATGAAGATCCTGGATGTGAAGAATAACCATCCCTATTAGCATCTTCATATCAAGTTCTTAGTTGACAGAAATATAATGTAACAAAGAACTTTCTTGTATCAATGTAAAGGAATGCTGCAGCGGAACACTGGGAGAGTTATCATTTTCCAAAAGCCAATGGTTTGCTCATAATTTCTCTCTCTCAGATTATGGGTGGTGACCCCTCTGGGAATCAAATGACCCTTGCATGGGGTCCCCTAAGGCCATCAGAAAGCACAGATATTTACAATGCATAACAGTTGAAAAATTGCAGTTATGGAGTAGCAATGAAATAATTTTGTGTTTGGGGGTCACCAGCACATATGGAATCGTATTGTATTAAAGAGTCACACATTAGGAAGGCTGACAGCCACTGCTCTAAACTCAGCCACTCCTCCTCTTTCTTATCTTCCCCCTCTCCTTCCCTCTCTTCCTCTTCTGATTTTTAAGAATGGCTCTCATGTAGCCCATCTTTGCTTCAAACTCGATATGTAGCTGACAATGACCTTGGCCTCTTCTTCTTCTTGCCTTCACCACTTTAGTGCTGAAATTACAGCATGTGTGTCACTGTGCCCCATCTGTGGGTTCTGGGAATTGAATCTAGAACTTCATGCATGTGAGGCAAAAACTCTACCAACTAAGCTACATCCCCAGTCAACTTGACCTTTCTTGGGAGTTTTTAATTTCCTTTCTGTTTTAAAAGCTTTGTATTTAATACAATTCTAGCCATGCATTAGTGATTGACTTCTGCTGCAGAGTTGGTGAGTCACTTCAATTTCAGAGCACTGGCTCTCAACCTGTTGGTTGTGACCCTCCCCCAACTTTGGGGAGGTCAAATGACTCTTTCATAGGAGATGTATATCAAATATTCTGCATATGAGATATTTACAACAATAGTAAAATTATAGTTATGAATTAGCCTTGAAAATAATTTTATGGTTGGGTGTCACAACAGCATAAGGAAATGTATTGAAAGGTAGCAGCATTAGGAAGAGGAAAACCATTGATCTAGAGTCTAGAAACTTACTGAGTCCTAAGCTTGAAATGAAACACAATTCAGACCACTGGGTCTATGTTCTTTTCTGTTTATATGCCAGGAACCAGGAGAACACATCAAATCAAAGAGTGTAATTCTGAGACACTACAGTCCTTGAGAGCCAAGATGACCTTAGATCAAAGGAATTGTGTGTAGATGAGTGATAAGAAGTAAACTTTGCCTATAGTCAATTCTGTTTTAAAATAGTTGAGAACTACTTAACAAAACAATTCCACAAAATGAGTTTTTCCCTAAATTTAGTGTCTTAAGTGGGATTCTACAAAGATTCAGTTAAAAGTCTTATGTCGTAAAAACATGTAAGATGGATACTTGTCAAAGTATTGCCTATGCTCAGTACATATTACGGAAGTGTGATGCTCCTCTTGTATTACAGAAAACTCAGTTCTTGTCGTTTATACCCCACATAGTCCAAAGCCTGAACAATTGAGTCATTTTATGAATCAGAAGTTGGTTATTCCATAGCATGCTATGATACATTTGAGCCAAGAGTACTGTTACTAAAGAGTGTGCCAGTTTTCACATCTTGATGCTCATGGTGAGACACTTGATACTGTCCTTTATGATTGTAATATTCAAGAAGAAGGGCTAGAACAAGATGCTGACACCAGAAGACCATGTGAGGGAAGATCTGCTCTAATGAGTTTATGCTATGCTTGATGTAGTACAGGCTATGGTTACTTTCACATGGGCACTTTTGATCACTTAGCTGTAAAATTGGCTAGGAAGTCTAATCTCAGAGTGATGAGGCATTATCATCCAATGCAGAGAGCAAAGCTCCTGTAAGATTTACATTGGATCCTTCCTGTGAAATAACGTTGCATGAGGTTTAAACAGCCAGTTTCTAAAATTATGGTCAGTTTTGTTCTTACTGTAAAATTAGATGTAGTGGTCATATCAGAAGCACTTACAGAAGGTAGTCAGAGCAGGCTGTTGTTGGAGATGGCTGCCCTCTCTGTTCTAGTACGCCATTCTCATGACAGGCTTCACTAGCAAGGATAATGAACACAGGGAAATGCTTACTGATTTGTTATTCTGACAAGGGCCTCTTGGATGTCTACTATGGAGCAGTCGTAGGAAATCTAAGGAAACAGCAGAGAACACAACAAAGAACCCATAATTTCTAGACTTTTAAGTCTGCAGTGGTGGACAACTGCAATAAATGCAAATATACAATGATATCATAAATGCTATGAAGAAAAATTAAAGACTATACTATTTTCATTTGTTTTTAAAAGAGAGGTCACTTTAAATAAGGTGGTCAGGAGGAGAAGCTAATTGTTGAGCATGGATAAAGAAAGATGAGCGTGTCTAAACACAAGAGGGCTGTGAGGCGTGGGAACACTGAGTAAAGATCCCATGGAGGTCAGATGCTCTTTCTCCCTAGGAAGGGAAGAGTAAGTGCAGTGAGAGTAGAAAAGTTTAAAAATATGCAGAAAAATATAAGCCCCATGAGGGCTGTGCCCATGTGCATGAATAAGAGCTTAGGAGTTTGGTTTCTGAACACTAGCAGAAAAAAATTTATTTTTCTAATTTTCCCACTATATCCTAAAGTAAGTAAATGTGTGTGCATGCGTGTGCATGCGTGTGTGTGTGTGTGTGTGTGTGCTAAGAACTGAACTCAGAGTCTAACACCTCCTGGGCAAACACTCTACCACTAAGCTATATGTTCCTATTCTAAAGAGGACAATTATTTGAACAAAGAACTTACCGGGAAAGTTTTTTTTTTTTCTTTTTACAATTGGCTCTAATTTCTGAATTCTCCATGAATTCTTCGTGTATTTCTTAAAATAAAAGTTGTAAATGAAGCTGTCTAAACTCTTGTGCTTTGGTTTGCAATGACAGGTTTCTGAATAGTATTATATTTATTATTTTAATGGTGCAAAAATATGTCACACAACTTAGCTTTGATAAATAGAACTTCGTGCTTTTTCTAGACCTGTTTGCAACATGGCATGGTGTTCGTTCTGAAAATGTCATGCTCTCATTTTTTATTTTGTTATATTATTTATTTATATGTGTGTGTATACATGCAGAGGCCAGAAAAAATATTGGATCTCCTAGAGCTGAGTTACGGGTGGTTGTGAGCTGCGGGATGCTGGTAATTGAACTCAGGTCCTCTGAAAGAGTGGGAAGTCTCTTGACAACTGAGCCATCTCTCCAGCCTGATCATGTACCTACCTTTCACTTCAAGCTGCATACACTTAAGAATGATAGTGTAAAAAAAAAAAGCCAGTTTTTTTTTTATATTTAAATGAATAAAGTTACTAAACACAGGTATCCAGTTGTCAAGGAACCCTAAGGACATAGTATGGGCTTTCTTTTTTTCTTTGTTTTCGAAACAGGGCCAGGATACCTTGAGCTCAGATCCCCTTGCTTCCACCTCCTGAGTCTGGGATTAGGACAAATATCTACTTGGCTCCATTAAAAAAGAGTTGGTCTAACAAATTCTTCTGCACCTTAGTCGGAATAGTATTCACTGATCATTGATTCTGTTATTAAACATTAATACACACACACACACACACACACACATTTTTGTGGTAAGAATACTTCAACCCTTTCAGTTGTTCGTTTGATGATGTGAGCACAAATGTTCACTGCATATCAGATAGCAACCGAGTGGCCTTTATGCATGAAAGTGAAGTCAGTAACTTACTTGTTTAAGACTTAGTCAGCCGTATGTTCAGCCTTGGCTGGACTGTATCTGCTGAACTCCAGCAGGTTGTTCTAGTGTTCTGTCTCACCATTTACACACAGGGACACCTCGTCTGAGTAACTGGATGCGGTGCCGGAGTGTCTTGCTCACCTTAGACTGCTTCAGGCGGAAGTCCTTCTCCCTCTGCATTCTGTACTGGTCCGTCTCCGCCACGGCTTCTTCCTTAGCTTGCCTCAGTCGCTTTCCTTTTCCTGAGGATTAACCGCAACAGAAGTAACTTTGAAAACTATCTTTCTGATCCAGGGTCTCACTATGAAGTCCTAGCTGGCCTGGGACTTGCTTTGTACTTCAGGTTGGCCTCAGATTACAGCTGCCACTTGGGTGCTGGTGTTAAAGGTGTGCATCACCACACCCGCGACCTTCATTGAAGCACTGGTATTGGTCTTGCAGAAGATACGATTTCAGTTCCCAGATTTAATTTCTAATGGTTCCAACTGCCTGTATCTGAGTGTGCACACTCACTGGCACAAGCTCACAGACAAAAACACACTTCAGAAACTAGTAATAAAAAATAAACGTTTGAACTGGAGAGAGAGCTCAGCCATTAAAGGTAGCTTATTCATCTTCTAAAGAACACAAATTAGGCTGCCAGCAAAAGACTTCTCTCTTAAAGTACATTGGTGAATCTCCCCTCTGCCCTCCTTTAAAAAAATTTTTTTTCGTTATGTCAAACTTCGTTAAAATAATATTCAATTATTTTTGGTTTCTTTTCTTCAATTGGATTCTTTAGAGCACAGAATGATAACCTTCTTTCACACTTACATGTTAATGTAAAATATCTATCCATATACCCACAGCAGTAACAGCTAGAGAACAGCTTTTAGCTGTCACTTACTCAAAAAAGACATCATTTGGTCAGATTTTATTTTTTAATTTTTTTGTCCTGACTAGTTGCCAGGCATCCTTCAGTCCACACCAACTGGATCCTATTTAGCGCTGGCAGATCTCCAAAATCATTGCAGACTGCAGCTCCGACTCTATCAAATGACTTTCAATTTTTAAAGCATTTTATTGGGATTTTTTTCTTCCCATTTGCTACCTTAGAATGTCTGATTAAGCCCCACAACACATCAAAGTAGTTTTTTTTTTCTTTTTTCTTCTGGTAGCTTTCTCAGAGGGGGACTTGAAAGAGGCTGTAAAACCAATTGTTTTTAATGGTTGGGAGATTTAGCTAAGTAGCCTTCTCTCCTTTTATTAAGAGCAAAGGTGTAAGCCTTAAGCCACAAGACAAGGTAGATGAAAGTCTTCTACAAACACAGCAGTGAGGACCATTAGTCATGCACATGAGGTGCATTCTTTTGAGAAGAGACTGATATTAATGGCCACCATGTCCCCACCAGGTTCCACTTTCTGGGGGCCAGGCACAAATTCTCTGTAGCTTTAAAACTTTAAAGAAACTCTGAACTTTATTTTTTTCCCTCGGAATCATTGCCATTTTAGATGCCGTAATCTTTGTTTATCTGACATGGTTTATTCTCTGATCATGTCTTAAGTTCAGGTTATAAACTTTGTTAACTGTTATACTATACACAGTTTTAACTAGATACGGACTCATTAAGTAGCAAGAAGGAATTTTTAAAATTTAATTGTATTTATTCTCTCTCTCTCTCTCTTCTCTCTTTCTCTCTCTCTCTCTCTGTGTGTGTGTGTGTGTGTGTGTGTGTTTGTGTGTCTCTGTGTGTATAAATGTCAGAAGACAATTCACTTTGTAGAGTTTGTCTTCTCTTTACATTTTTGTGTGGGATCACACTCAAATTCAGCCTTCCAGGCAAGGGATTTTACCTGTGGAGTCATCTCACTGAAACAACCAGGAAAAAAAAGTTAATATAAACATTTATCTGCCACCTGTATCATTGTAGCATTTGTGCTAAGAGCAGATGGCTTCTAAGCTTCTCTCCTAGCTAGGCAGGAGTTGTTTTGGTAGTTACTGAAAACATACTTAGAATAAAGACTGAGTCACGGAGTTACAAATTACCTTCTGCATTTGGGTAGAACTGTAACACTTGTTCAGGATAGATAATTATCCCTGTTTTCACTCACTTTAAGTATAAAGTCTAATGGAAATTAATATTGCCTTGATGCTGAAGGATTGGTGAAACACTCACAGCATGACTTGCCTTCTGCCTATTGGCTAATGCTTCCTGACATTTGTATAACATAAATGCTTCGAGACCTCATGGCTGTAAGCAGATCTTGGCAGTAGACATCGCACTCACAGAAATTCCTTTGTTACATCTTCTCATTAACATCAGTACAAAAATACAAAATATATGTTAATATTTTCTTAGTGATGACTGGTATTACCTTACAGATTGAATGGTGCAAAATATCCTTGCTCCCCACCTTCATCCCATAATAGGGAAAATTACCGGTTTCAAAGTTGTGACTCAGTTACATTTTGAAAACGACAATAAAAGGAAAAGCTCTGTGTGCATGACCCCTGAGCAGAGTCCAGCACTGCCCTAAGAGGCTCCATCACACAGCGATGGGCTTGGAGCCGGTCTATGATTCTCCTGTTGTGGCCGTGGTCACCGGCTGGTTTGCATTCAATTACAGAGGAGAGTCAACAGGAAAACCACTGCTGGCACAGCAATTTTCTGGATAGACTCAGCAGCCGACGCCGTGTGAGAGCCTGCATACGCTACACCTGTTTTAACCCAGTGGAAGAAACGAAGGCCTAAAGCTGATGCTTCAGTTAGAGGTGACGCGAAACGCGAGCATCAAATCCACGCGTACTAACCTCTAGCTTGCTTCTCTCTGTCTATGGGAAGAGGACCAAAATTTGGAAGTATACCTATTTCTTAACTATTACAACAGTTCCTATGAACTAAAAGAAGTTCATATTTTTATTTCCAATATACTCTTTATTAACATGGAGATGAGGGCATGGGACAACCTGGATTTTTTTTTTTTAATATAACAGTGGAATTTATAGGCCCACAGTACTTACAAGGATACACAGAATTACCAGGATAAGAGTTCTGATTTGGAGCTCAGAAAATATATTCATTGTATGTATCATGTTTTATAGGTGGAAGATGAGATCCTTGACCTCATGAAGCCTGGACGCCCCAGGGGGTGGGAATTTTGAGGGTGGGAAAGTGGGAGTCGGGGGGTAGATAGGGGTTACATCCACAGAGAAGAAGGAGGAGGGGTAAGGGGATAGGGGGTTCCCGGGTGGGTGGGGGATGGGGTAAGGGGACAACATATGAAATGTAAATAAAATATCCAATAAAAAAAAATAAAATAAGCGTTAAAAGGGTGCTGCAGAGTGGATCCAGAGGGAAGGGTTGCCTTTAGTCTCCAGTTCTTTGTCTGGTGATTCTTGACTACCTGCCATATAAGCACAGAGCCAGACACAGAGAATGCAGAAGTGTGCAGCGCATATGGTCTTTGCCATGGAAAAGGTGCTATTAACTCAACATCGTATGGAAGTATGTACATCCTGCCTCAGCTTCCAAGAAAAGCATTATCAAACAAATATCAAAAAATTTCAAAGAACATATAAGATCCTATTGGGAAAAATAATGACACATAAATCTTGTTTCTATTTGTTCTGCAATCATTGAACAATTTATAGAGAGGAACATCTTAGGCTTGTGGAACATAGAGACTTTTCCTCAACCCATGCCACCATTCTGCATGTTTATGCTAACTTTCTAAGTCAGGGATCTAAACAGACATCTCCATCAGGGGCTACACAAAGAATGGTTAGGAGCTTCATAAGAATGACAGAGGGTGTCTGGACAGCTGAGTGGTGGACAGGCCAATCTAGGAATTAGAAAAGGACAAGCTAGTTTGGGAGACTCCGTAAATAATTCCACCTGAGTAAAGTCAGTCACTTATCCATATTTGGTCTGTTGTACAGACAGACCTGTTCTATATCTAACCAGTAATTTAACTCAGAGGGACCCTGTAATGTGTTTTCTGGGGAGGAAAAGGGATGTGGTCATATTGGAGTGATATTCCAATGTGTGGGAAAGAATTAAAAAAAAGATTAACCAGGGCAAACCCTGCTTATGGAAAAATAGGGTTTCTTTCTATCATCTCATGAGAGAATCAGAATTACACAGTAGAAATCACAAAGAAGATACTGAAAACTTTGAAACCATGAGAAAGTCATTTAGAATTTCTGAATCTTTTTCTCATCCATATTGAAATAATCATGTACTACACCAAGTCATTTTGAAGATTAGGAGAAGAGATTCAGGAAGCGCAGGGTGAAGACTAGGTGGTTCTGAATACCTTTACATGGGAGACATTGATATGAGGACACGTCCAGGAATGTCACTAGAGAGCCTCCTGAAGTATCCTCTGGGGATATCCAAGGGTTGATAAACAGAATTCAGGAGGATGGATGGGGAGGGAAGATAAACATGTAGGTCATCAAAGTCTTTGTATGTGCTAATTGTGACAATGGTGTCTGGGCAGAAATCAAAGAAGAACACACAGAACGAAGAGAACAGGCATATAGTAGAAAAGAACGGAAAAGCAAAAGAGACAAGAGGATATGATTCACAGTATACAAGCTACAGAGAACTGAAATGAGGCACCTACTGGGTTAGTATTACTGAACATCTAGTGTGAATCTTTGCACTAGTGTAGATCTTTGGGTATAGCAGTATAAGTTCACAAACCTTATTATCTGTCTGAATTCTGAATATAATCCAGGAGACTGATCACAGACAATATGTACATAACACGACAGGGATATTGAACACTAAGAAGAATGCAGGAGTCTGAGGGTAGAGAGAAACTGTGAGACGTTATGGTTAAGATAGATGGGCTCTTTTGGATCAAATGGCAAGAGAGCATAGGAGTAAGTCAAATAGTCCTGCAGCTACCTGAAGGGCAGGCTTCAACTGGAGCGAAGGGACATCAAGCACAGCAGATCCTGAGGAAGGAAGTATGGCATGCTCAAAGAAGAGCAATTCTAGAACAAGGAAGTAGGCTTCAGACATGAGAATGACTTTGGGCTAGGACAGAGAAGTTGACTCAGATATTTTGATCATCCTGATAAGCCTCTAGAAACAGTGATCACGGGAGCATTCCGGAATTTTGTTTATTGTCTTGCTTGCTCTTTGGCTTTTGGGGTTTATTGTTGTGCTTGTTCCTTGACTATTTGCATCTATTGTATTGCTAGTCTGTCAACCTAGAACTGATCTTAATACTTGCATATAATTAAAATGGTATAAAAGCAAAAAAGGCGTAGGGGGAATGAGATAGGGGATTTCTAGTGAGGGGAAATGGGGAAAGGGGAAGGCATCTGAAATGTAAATAAGTTTTTTAAAAAAGAGCAATTCTAGAAAATACCTGGAAGGAAATACCCTTCGTTTGTGGAACTTGTTAATATGATGACAAATCCTTCTTGATTTAAAAAATGCTATTGTTTTCATCAATTTTTAAAATCAATGGAAAAATAAACAAGCTGTCAGGAAGAAACACCGAACGAAACAAACAGCAAAGCCATTTCTGGTGACCATGACTGCTACCAAGCCTTCATCTGAGTCTTTCCCTTCACCTCTATTTTCCTTGATGCCTTAATGTACTTTTCTTTTTGTTATATTTTTCTCTTAAAAATTATGACAAAACTGCATAGATCTTGGATTAAATTTATCTAAAGGCTGGTACTAGACAAAAGCGTTCTGGTGTCTCCTACAATTTACTCAAAGATGTGAGAACACAATATACTCAAGAAGTACTCTATTAGTGGGTGAATCATAAAGGAAAAGGAAGTATTTACAGGCCTGCAAAGTATATAAGACAGGGCCATGAAATTTTATATACGGATTTTATTTTATTGGTTTATTAAAAGTCATGTATTCACAAACCAAAACATCTAGTTTCAGAGTGGAGATTTTATTAAAAAAAGGAGCTTGTTCAAAAAACCTGATTACCTTCAGATTTGGAAACAAATGAGAGATTTGCTGCCTTACAAAAACTGTCAAGTGGAATACCTACAAGAGCAAGACTGGAGGGCTGTGTGAGCAGATGTTACCTAAGTAGAAAGTAGAGATGTTTCTTAAGTATATATTGCATCACAATGATTCACTGAGAGACTCGGATGACAGAAGATCATGAAGATCAACTTCTTGAGGTTCTTTCAAAGGAAATTCTGTTTATTCTTTGGAGTACTATTAATGGATGAGATTTCCTGGGCCTTTGCTATGGGGAGGGAAGTTCAGAATCTTTTGCAAACGTTTGCTCAGTTACTCACTCGAGACCACATCATGAGGAGGTACTGTTCCCAGAGGTATTCTGAGATGGAGGAAGTGGCCACAGTCAGGTGAGGACAATGACCTGCTGGGGCCATGCAGTCATTAAGAAGCCGAAGTTGGATTTGTACCAGACTCCTTGCAGGGAGGACTGAGCATGGTAGAAAGCAGGAGGGTTTGTCCTTTACACATTCTAATTGTCTGTAGCTCCAGGGAAGGTTTAAAATGTCCTTGATTGTTCTGTCTTTCTCATATCCAGATGTAAATGTTTAAGTGTTTACCATAACTTTTGGTGTACATCATATGATGCGGTTTATAGCTTTTAAGTGAACACATATGCCATTCTCTGTAGCTTGAAAAGCAGGTGACCGGTGTTTGTAAAAGGTCATCTGCATGTGCTATAAAATAGTTTAAACATACAGGCATTTTGTATGATGTTGAACTCCATGCATGGGGACATTTCAAAAGAGCTACCTGCACATGGAACTCTGCAGTATTCTCATTTGCAAGGGTGTAAATGCCACAAAACTATTTATTTCTGAGACGGACAAGTCTCTTGCCCATCCTGTTGATGCTGGTATTTTGGATTTCTGATTCAATTACGATACTTCTACTCAATGCCTAGATCTGGACCTCTGGGGCAAGTCTATGACATTCCCTTGTAAAAAAGCGTAAGTTCTTATGGAGTAACATACGGCTCTGTTTTGATTAATGAACACTTATAGAGCAAATGTTGACTCTAAGTACAGCAAAGCACACTAAGCCGGATGTCCCTTTACAAGCACCATGGCTTGTAGCAGGTAAGAGTATGCATCGGAGCCTTACATGGTAGGCTTAGCCATCTTCTGTCAAGGTTTCCCTGCATAGGAAATGTAGTTCCTAACCTTACAGTAGGGCTAAACAGAAGTGATAAGATCGCTCTCCTCCATTCTACACCATTTCCCTGTCATTTCTATTTAGGGGACTATACATCTAGAATAGGTAGAAAAACAAAATATATTTATATATTCAGTTATACCTTGTTTGCAGTCTAATATATATAGTAGTATACATTTTTTTTGTCCTTCAAATATCGTGTATAGATTGTAAAGACAACTATAGCCACACAAAATATATTTGTATGGACACAGAGACTCAAAATATTACATCAAGAAATACAGACGTTTCACTCCAGTGGATGGATTTTCTTCTCTGCTCCCTTATAATTTGACTCTTCCATCTGTTCTGCATCCTTGCCTGTTCTCCTCAAAGGATCTTGTTAGTCTCCAGTGAGGGCCTTGAGAGATGCTTGGGACAGGCCTCACCAACTTTGGGAGAATTCCTGGTGTACCATGTCTACAGTCCTTTAACTACACCCATCCAGGCATTTATAAACTCTTATGTAATGGCCTTGCTGGGATCTAAGTCAGGCCTGTCTAATGGGCTAACTTAATGTTTTTCCAGCAATATATATATATATATATATATATATATATATATATATATATATATATGCCATAACCTCTTTGCTCTTAGATTTTTTTCCTAAAACAGTAAACAGTAAATAATGCTAACTACTTTTTTCTCTCTCTCCTTTTCTTTCCTCCTTTCCTATTTGTTTCTCTTTCTTACGAAAGTGTACTCACTGACCATACTGAAGCAACTTTTTGAGTTTCTGACTTTCAAATAAATGTAAGAAAGAGATGGTGATCTACTTTACTCCAAATCTCTGTTCTGCCTATATATTACATTTTCAAATAAAAAATTTCTGGGAAAATGATGTATATATGCTTATTAAATGATGACTATATGTGTCTCTGTTTTTCCTTTGTATTTTTTGAACTGGCATTCACTCAGTCTTTAACGCACCAAGTACTTCACTAAGGAAAAACTGAGGTCTACTCATGAGGCTATATCAACAGTACCACATGAATGGTCACCCAACTGAATGAATGAAATAAAATCTACGGGAACATGAGAGAAGGGGCCACACACTGAGCGTGTACAGTGGTAATTCTCTTGGTCACAGATCACTTAAGAACTGAGTAAAGGCTGGTGCTGCTGTAATCAAACTGCCACCTGCTGACAGGGAGGGGCAAAACAGCCCTGTTGGCTGCAACCTATGTCAAAGTCTCTTCATGGCATGAAGAGGACATCCGGACATGCTCTGGAAGTCTTAGCTCACCAGTGCTGAGAGTCATATATTTTTCAAATTGTTTTAAAATCTGTGCCAGTTACTATTATAGGCTGATTAGATGGTTATTAATAACTCTTGGGGTGACTACTGGCTTGGATATTCATGAGCCAAAACATGGTATATAAAATAAATTTGTATATACAGAGAGAGAGAGAGAGAGAGAGAGAGAGAGAGAGAGAGAGAGAGAGAGAGAGAGAGAGAGAGAAAGGTATCAGTTAATTAAATGGCTTTTTGGGGCTGGAGAGATGGCTCAGTGGTTAGGAGCACTGACTGCTCTTCCAGAGGTCCTGAGTTCAAATCCCAGCAACCACATGGTGGCTCACAACCATCCATAATGAGATTGAATGCCCTCTTCTGGTGTGTCTGAAGACAGCTACAGTGTACTCATAAATAAAATAAATAAATTAAAAAAAAGAAATATTTAAAAAAAATTAAATGGCTTTTTTGGAGCACAGATAATATGCAGTTTCAATATGATTTCTGAGGAATGATTTCCCAAGGTCAGCATAGTCATTGACAGAGGAGAAGACGCTTGACTTTTATATTCACTATGAACTCAAAGGCACAGTGTCCTTAGTGGCACTCACTCATAAACAACTTGAATAGTTAGTGATATTTCTCCTCAAGCTCTTTGAGTAGAGTTGGTAATAATATTGATCAGAATAATATTGATCGTGTATGTGCCCAGTACCAACCTTGGAGCAAAGATAACATCTCTATTGTATCTTATAATAGGTTGAAATTCCAGACATTTTAAATGAGAGTAGAGATATTTGAATATAAGGCTTGAGAATTTTCTATACTGTTTAAATTGGTAAGCTCTGGACTGTTTGGCTTTCTATAACGTGATTACATTCACGCTCTCTTGCAATTGCATGCATGGTTTTGTCACAGAAAAAGGGTGTAGAGTGTCAGTAATGGTTTCAAGTGTCTTCCTCCTTCCCTGTCTTTGCTATCACCATGCTAGAGACTTCTCTTCTATTGTTGGTGGTCACATGAATGAATGTTCAGAAACCAATTCTCCATAAGAAAGGGGAAGGGTTTTACTGTGACTGTAACCATCAGGGAACGAACACTGTCTACCTGCTTTCTGTCTGATATCCCAAAAGTCGCATAAGCAACATTTTGGAGACACCACAGGTCCTTTCCTATCCAATTTTGAATCTATTTGCAGACAAAGCAGGAAATATGCTGAAGATGAATGACACTTCAAATTGTTACATATTAGTAAACGACAGGAGAGAGAATCCTGGAAAAACATGCATCTTGGCTTGGGGAACAAAAACTATATGGACTGTCTATACTGCATTGTTCAGGAGCTGGCTGCAGACTGAGACCTGGTCCAACTCCTGTCTGTTTCAAGCCTTCTCTGTGTGACCCTGAGCATACTGTGAAATGCTGCTTAACATCATCTCCTCTTTTTCCACAAAGATCATTGTGAAAAGTAAACAAAATAAATACTGAGCATGATAGCCGATGCCATAGTTTTGATTTTAAAAGATTACCTTGGGCAAATCATAAAACCCAATTTTTTGCATTCATGAATTAGAAATAATATTGATGCCTTACTTATACTGTTCATGTCAATGAGAGTAGGAAGAAAGTCAAAGTTTATCGAAGACACATGGAAACATATAGATATATATTTAAATCAGAAGGCAGCAAATGAGACTAAAACAGAAATGTTTAAAATGTTGGGATGTAAAAGCTATCTAGAGAGAGAAAACAAACTGTAAATGTTATTGCATTTTATTGGAACTGGAAACAGCTGCTCAAAAAGCATCGAGCAATTTGATTTAACTTATCTTCCTCCTTCCCTGCCTTTGCCGTCACTCCCACTAGAGTCTTCTGTTGTTCTTGCTTACGTGGCTGAGTGTTCAGGAAACTTAATTCACCACAAGGAAGAGGAAGACAGTTACTGCCTAGTGATGGACTTGATCAGAAAGTTGATCAGAATGCCTCTTCACCATTTCACAGTATTGTGCCAACTGAGGTGCGGGGGTGCAGAAGAAGATGCAGAGGTAGGTTTAAGTCTATATTTATAACCTTATTGCCTTGGAGATATTCACGTAGCACATGGCCTCTCAAAAGCCTTCAGTCCAATTAACAAAAACCCATTCCTGCTGTGGCATGTGGAACATACGTCTGCATAGTTCCTGCTCATGGCTTAAGCTTTTACTGGGAAAGTGGTATTGGCACTGTTCACACACAGGTCTGCCTGACAAGGAAGCCAGGGGTCCTTTCCCGCATCCCTTTGCACTTTCTGACCAGCCCCTTGGGTGACACTTACTCTTCTTTGCCTCTTCTAGCTTGTCCTTGGCCCTTTTCTCTGCCTGCAGGAGCTGTTGGATCCCCTGAGACTGGCTGGTCATGGTGTCTTGCTCCAAGGAAGGTGACTTCGGTGGAAGCTGGGACACATGGGTCCTTTTATCCTAATGGGTCACCACAGAACTCAGCTTGTTTTGTCAACAGTGAACACATAGGTGTTTGTTCCAGACTTGACTGATTGGATCAAAGAGTTGGGTGCCAAGGTGAGCTCAAGGAGGAATCCAGGAAAACAAGTTAGTCACTTCAAGACATTGACAATTCACTCTCACTGACTTGAGCTCTATATAAATAAGACAAACATACAGAGTTACTGGGTTTACTTAATGAAATCCGTAAGACATCTCTAGGTACACTAGTTGCCATCATATCCCCCATCCACATCCAAACACTGACTTGTTGCTGAATTACCTTTCAGGTTCCGACATGTCTCCCTGCACCTTGTCTCTGCAATACTTGTCTCAGGCCTTTATCTGCTCTGTGATTGAATTATCTGCTTGAGGAAAATTGATTTTCTTTCTTCAGTGAAAGAGATTTTCTGCCTTTGTGGGAGAAGATCTATTCTCCCCCTGTCCTAGGCCTCAGGTAATAGAAAAGAAAGACCATTGGGGCACGCTATGTCATTCTCTTGTAACTTTTTGTTGCAGTTCATGATGATCTTCCTACAGTGTCTAAATCAACAATAGGAGAAATTATTGCCATGCACTTGAGTTTAGTTTAGGCACGTCTTTTCTGTTACTTCATGTCTATGTACATCTATGCGCGATGTGCAATGATGTCTGCATAATCATCTGATTCTGTCCAGTAAGAGACAAACAAGAAAGCCACTCACAGCAATGAATGCAATGTAACACTTATATCTGTCCAACACTTGTATTGGGAATGAGGGGTTAATTCCTTTTTCACTTAGACTGTATGACCCACAGATGGGCTTTTCATGGACTTGAGCTTTCACGAGTAAAACTTCTGTCACCTAGTCTGTCACGTGCAATTTCTTCTAATAGGCTCCTGGATTTAAACACAAATTTAAAATGGAAGGCCAAGCCTTTTAATATTTTAAAGATTATTTCTTTCCTAATCTTTTCAAGAGTCTCATCTATACCAGTAGCACTGTAATGTGTGTGTGTGTGTGTGTATCTGTGTGTGTATGTGTGCTTGTATGTGTGTGTGAATGTGTGCATGCATGTATGTACATGAGGGCGTGCATGTATGTGTGTGTGTATGTGTGTGCAAATCTTTGCAAGGTGGTAAGCTTCTTCTCACATAATCATTTTTTTCTTTAGATGCACTACTAATCACCTGACTTTGTCTCCTCTTCCCTCCTTCCTCTCTGTTCTCCCTCCCTCCCTCCCTCCCTCCCTCCCTCCCTCCCTCCCTCCCTTCCTTCCTTCCTTCCTTCCTTCCTTCTTTCCTTCCTTCCAGCTTTCCTTCCTTCCTAACAAGATCTCATGTAGCCAAGGCTGGTCTGAAACTCACTATATGTAGGGTTAACTTTGAAGTATTGATCTTCCTGACTCCCGAGCACCAGGGTTGTAAATCGTATACAGCTATACTTGTTAATGCCTGTTGGAACTGAGAACAGAGCTTTGGGTATTTTAGGCAAGCCCTCGGCCAACTCAGCCATATCTCTAGCCCCTTGAATCAAGTTTGACAGTGCTTAATTTTATTGATTAATATAATAATTAGTACAACCGGGATAACAGATTTGTCAATGTCATGGCTCTTGATCATACACATTCCTACTGAATTTCAGCCTATCTCAGACAGTGACACCTTTATTAGCTGTAGTGTTGGGAATCATTAGTTATTCTGTGAACTATTAAGTGGTGATTGTTACGAGGAAGCTCATATGCAAGCAGCTTTATTGAATATCTCAGCCAGACCGAGAAAAAGAAACTTAGAGGGATTGCTGTTAAGTAAAACGACTTCATGAAAATGATTCTTCATGTGATATAGAAAAGTCTATGTGTCCCCGAGGCTCCCTCAGTTCACAATAAACTCCTTGCTGGTTTCCTGTATGCTTTGTTTTATTCATTGAAGTAAAATGCATAAAATATAAGTTACCATGTATTTTTATCATCTGAAGGGATCTTTGTTAACAATCAGGCACCTCCACAGCCAGCCCAAGGGGCCGGGGAATAGCAGGACATTTCATTAGAAGCTGCTAAGAGGCAATACAGTTCCGCTGTTGCCGATATGTCCCATGCCCTCCAGTGCATGCGCTATATCCCCTGATAAAAGGCTCCGCTCCTCCTCCCCTCACCCCTGTTTTCTTCCATCTCCACCAGAGGCAAGATCTGTATCCCTTACCCCCTCCCGGAATAAACATGTGAATCCTGTCTCATGGTGTGACTTTATCGACTCTGCCACACAGATCTAATAACAATATTATACTTTCATATATAAGAAAGTTTATGATAGATATACAAAAGACACTTAAGTGTTAGGTACCAAACCTCAAATCCCCAAAATGTCAGTGCCGCTGACATTGTTCTAAAAGACAAAATGGCAGTCTGAGAGGAAGCTGGAGTCTGACAGGATAAACAGCAGGATTATTTGAGGGTAAATTAAAAACTTACACTTAACCATTCCTCAGAAACCTGTGCAAAGCATTTCTGTCTGCCAGGAAGGGCTACTGTTTTTTTAAATTCCCCCCTACGTCCAGCAAATGGGCTATCTAGGTCCTTATTAGCACATACCAGTAACACATATCAAAGTCCTTAGGCTCTTCTGGCCTGCAAAATCACCTCGCCCTTCCCTCCCCCAAAACCATCTAGACTGTTCCAGTTTATAGGCTTCCTTTCCTGTTTTATGACTAGCAGGACTATTTCTGTCTTCTTGTAATCCTCTCTGCCTCCTGAGAGGTAACTTTGTACTCCTTGAAATGTCTTCGGCTATTCTATCTGACCCAAGTGGCACCTTTGAACTTTCTCCAATAAACGTTCTTTCCACCCATGGGATGGCTTACTTCCTTGGTTCACTGCACCCTCCTGGAATCACATTATGATCTCTTCTTATCACTACCACAAGGTGATATACCTGCGTTGTTCACTCTGGGACTAATCATACCATAAGCAAATTAGAACTACAAGAACTCAATATTGACACAATTAAATATTGGTCTGACAAAATCTCCAAATTTCAATCAGTATTCTATACTTACGCTCTTGTAGTAGTAATAGCAACTTCTTTGAAACTTACCTTTTAATTTAAAGAGGAGGAATTTTACAATTAACTGATGGGCTCTCTCAAAATACCCAGGATTTGCAGAGAACACACCAATGACAGCAGTTACTGAGTATGCCCCTTGAAAGTCTCATGAGCAATTCTAACTTTATGATAGGAGAAGTTTGTTTTTCTCTTATTTATTTAGTCGAACATTTTTTCTGGCCCAGAATTATAACCAGTGAATTATCCCTTGAATAGAAATATGCAAAAGGGGAGTCATTGCCTCCTTTTTAAATAGAAGACTGCTCCTCGTCATCTTTTTTTTTTTTAACCATTTCAAATTATTTAATCAAAAAGATCTTTACAACGCTTTCCTAACTATTTGTTTTCAACATATGGCTAGATGCAGTCATGGTACTGGTTCAACTATACCCACAGTGGAAGTTTTGCTTTTGTTGTTTGTTTGGTTGAAATGGGGTCTTTCTGTAGCCCAGGTTGGCCTGGAGATCTCTATGTAGAACAAGATGATCTTGGACTTGTAATGACACACCTGTCTCTGCCTCCCAAGTATTGGAGATAAAGGCGTATGCCATCATGCCGGGCTACATTCAGTTCTTTCTTGATGGACATCAAAATTATTCAACCCAAAGAGAAAAAAAAATTAGGCAGTTTTTTGTTGCGCTCTCTTAGTTTTATGATTTTTAAATTAACACCTTAAAGCAAAATGTGTTAAAATTGCAACCCAGTTTTGTCCTCTAGGGCATGTCTGACCTTGTGACATGACTTACCTTGCATTAGCTCAGTAAAATTCCTCCTCATCTTTTTTAAAGACTGGATTTCATGTAGCCCAGGCTTGTTAAACTCCCTATATAGCCAGACTTGAACTCCTGATCTTCCTCCTGAAACTTCCCAATTTGGGGAAGCATAGTTGTGTACCATCAGTCTTCACTTATTCTTGGCATGATAATAATGCCATGAAAATGTTAACTGCTAAGGACTTGAAGTTTGCATATGACATTTGAATATCTTGAATTGTAAACAAGCAATGGATAAGGATTTCTTTATCTACTTATCAATAAAATACCATCCATGTATCAAATGGTGAATCGATTACTTTGTTGTTTATAATGTGTTTGCGCTTAACTTATTTGAATCTCACAATTCCCTTCACACATTTTGCTTGGTGGTATAGTTACTGAGTTGGTATATGTCATAATGTAAAAGAGGCTCTGGATGGTTTACCTGACAAGTTAAGGGAGAAGAGGGTATTTTGTCTCACAGTTCATGGGCCACTGTCCATCATAGCAGGGAAAGCATGTTTGCTGAGGTGACAGGTGCTAAGCGATATTCCTATTGTGCTGGCAGAAGGGAAGTAGAAAGAGCTATGGCAGACAGGAAGGATGGGCTACAATCCCCCTCCCCCGAGCCCAGAGACCAAGTCCTTTATTTTGTTCCCACTTCTTAAAGGTTCGTGAACCTCTCATAAGAGCCCCACCAGTTAGGGACCAAGTTGAAACACAGTAGCTTATGGGAGTGTTTTCATGTTCCAAGAATAATAGTTTATAAAACACATACACATAACTAATGGTGTGGTAACTATGCTGTGGAAAATCTGATGGAGAGGCCCAAGTCTATTGGGCTCCTGAATGGTAGAACCATCTTGTGGAGAATGATTCTTATCACTATGCATGGACTGCTCACTTCCTTGGGATGCTTTTCTTTTCCTGATGAAAAATATGAAAAGAAAACAAATATTACCTATTATCACTTTGCTTTGGATAAAACTACTTAAAGTATAAATTAGTTAAAATTCTCTGTGCTATATCAGCAGCTTCAGTCACTATGAATTGGTAATGACTAGAGGTGTCTCTGATTGATCGGCTTATTACCTTGGGCCTTTGATGGCAGGGTGTGAAGGGAAACCACAGTGTAGCAAAACTTCTTTCCATGTGGCTGAGAAGCAGGAAGAAAGAGAGATCAGAGCCCACTGTCACCATCAAGGTCTTACAGGAGGACCTAAGAGTTCCCAATAGATTCCACCTCTTAAAATTATACTGCCTCCCAATAATGCCAAGATGAAGACCAAATTTTAACACATGGACTTTGAAGAACATTCCAGATGGAAACATTATCAGTTTTGAATGGTTGGTAGTTACACTATCACACAAAATGATATTTGGCTTCATGTAAGCACCCAATTCTTAACTGTTCCTCTTCAGGGGCCTCTGTCTAAACACCCGTGGGTCTCTCTGTCTGTCTGTTTGACTCCACCTGCTCTTTTCTTGATGCTGATGATATTGTATCCTCTTCTGTTATACAAAAATATTAAGGTAAATTAAAAATAGCTTCTTTAACTGATGCAGTACTAAGTAATTTTTGGATTTTCTATTAATGTTAATGTTGGTTTCTATGTGGTAGACTATTTTAAAAACGTGTTACTGTTTATTGTTTAGTACTGTTATTTCATTTTTTGATATTGCTTTGTTTTTCATTCTCTTAAGTGATTAGCTGAGTGTTAGCACTACCTTAATGGGAAAAAAAAACAACAAAACAAAACAAAAATAGGAGGGGGTGTTTTCTTTTTTAGCATATACACCAATGGGCATATCAGTCACCGCCATGTTGTAGGAACTATATCTCACATTTAGGCTCTTGCTCTTTGCTACACTTTTCTAAACCCTTTTATACTTTATCTTGATAATGCAAAATGCCAACCGTGGTAGTAAAGAATAGTAAAGTCTTTAAAACAAAGCCCATACCCACTGAGGCTGGAAGGATTTGCTGGGAAATCTCTCTTTTCTGTGTTCACACTCACTTTAGAAAGAGCCTTAAATGTTCAGAATGGCTGTAATTACAAATCTAGCAAGTGTTCACTATAGATCTATTTCTCTCCATTAAAGTTTCATTTCTACTCAGACTTCCTCTTATTATCTCTTGCGGATTATGTTGCAGCTTGTCACATGATCCCTCCTCCCGCTGTATCAGTTTGACCCTTGCATTGAATTAATTGTGAAAACTGGGTTTATTTCTGGTTTTCCAAGGGCTAGAAACATCTAAGTATCTTACTGCTGTGAACTTCACTCTTTAAACACAACTCTGAGACTTGGTGTGGTGTTCCTGCAGGTTCCAGCTCCCCTCTCTCACTTCCCTTATCCATTGTAGTTGGGTAGTAATAGATGAAAATATGCAAATAAGACACTGATGAGTGACTATTTTCATATATCTGTAACTAGGAGAGGAAATAATGGTTTACCATCATGTCTTCTGCTCTGATTTTCTTCTCTATCTTTTCACTGTATTTCTCTATCAAACTATGGATGTTTGTACATCTCTTTACTTGGAATCTTCCAGTAAGAGACAAATAAGAAAGCCACTCACAGTAATGAATGCAATGTAGCATTTATAACTACCCAACACTTGTATTGAAAAAGAGGGGTTAATTACTTTTCAATTAGACTGTATGACCCACATATGGGCTTTTCATAGACTTCAGCTTTCATGAGTAAAACTTCTTGTCACCTACTCTGTCATGTGCAATTTCTTCCAATAGGTTCCTGGATTTAAACACAAATTTCAAACAGAGGGCCAAAACTTTTCATATCATCTCAATCCCTGGGACCTAAATGACAGAAGGAGAGAACCAAACCCTGTAGTACTCTGATTTCCACATGTATTTCATGACATGTAAACACTCACAAAGAAGATAGCTCGATGGATAGAGAAAGAGATAGATGATGGATGGATGATAGATAGGTAGGTAGGTATGTATGTAGATAGATAATAGATAGATTGATAGATCATGGATAGAGAGATGAATTATAGGTAGATAGATACATATGGATGATGGATAGGTGATTAGATAGATAATAGATAGATGAATAGATGATAGATAAATGATAGTACATAGATCTAAAAACAATTATTGACTGTGTATCTAAAACCTTGCATTTAGCCCCATCACTGAGCTTCCATTACCATCCAAATGTTCATGGTTTTCCCATCTACTCCAAATACATCATTTTTCTAGAGTTTATATTTTCACAACAAAATATATTATCTCCAATAACAGTTTTCTTTTCACGACAAAGGAATTTCCTGCTGAGTGGTGATTTGAAAAGCACTTTGTGATTTACTGTAAGATAAACCAAGGTCTTCTCATTGGCCTAGTTTTGATATTTTCAACTATGAAAAAATGTTTGTATGAACTCAAATACATAACCAAGGTCTGTTATCAACAGAGGAGTCTCACTAGCAGAGAATTCAGGCTAATGATCAATCTTTAAGTAGTAATTAAAAGAGGTCAGAGCAAATGGTTCTTCATGATGAAACAGCACACCAACAGAAAGGACAGGTTTCATTGCTGTTGTCTTAAAGATATTCGTTATGCATCTTTACTTCCCATACACATACATCCCCCAGTAGCCACTCCCTTGCACAAGACAAACAGAAGAGTTTTTAATCCACTTGTATTTCATTCACCATTGTTACAAAAGTACTGATACCATGACAGCCCAGCCCCTAAAAATGTGGCGCAAAGACCCAATACTTAGCTCTAATCCTCCTTTCACTGATGAGTTGTGAGATCTTGGACAAGTAACATGGTCTTAACTGTGAAACGCTGTAGATAAAACAGTGTCCCATTCATTAGACTATCTTGAGGATTAAATTGGTTCAAGTGTGAAAAATGCTTGTTGTACAATCTCAGTACATCTTCACTGCTGTTATTAGACATTGGAGGAGGCAGAGATGATACCAGAAGGCTATGTAATCTTGACATGGTGTAAGTAATTGCAGTGATTTCAACTCTCACACATCTGAACATTGCGGTTTTTCTCCTGAGTCAATATCACCCAGTCTGATGTAATTTGTTTGATGATACATCTTGTAAAGCAGAAAAAAAATGTACACTGAGTCAGGAGAGACTGTGTATATTAAACAGTCTTTGTTTCTACTAAACATGAAGCTTTCTGACCTGTCCTTGACAGGAGTGTGTCAGCATCACTAAAAGCTTAAGCCTTCCTTCCTTCCTTCCTTCCTTCCTTCCTTCCTTCCTTCCTTCCT
>NW_021604679.1:1448215-1454739 GCF_004785775.1 Grammomys surdaster
TCTTTCTTTCTTTCTTTCTTTCTTTCTTTCTTTCTTTCTTTCTTTCTTTCTTTCTTTCTTTCTTTCAAATCAGAGTCAATACAGTTATATCACACTTCTCCACACCACATTGACGAATCTCTTCAACCAGCAAACAAACAAAACCCAGAAAAGTCACATTCCCATCATCCTCATCTATGTCTGTTTGAGATTTTTCTTGGATAACTACTCAGTGATTAGTTTGTTATGCTACAGTCAAACATACATGTGTACACATGTACACACATGTCCTCACACGTGCATACATGTCCCACATGTGTATGTTATATACATTGGTTTTAATTTTTAGTGATGCTTACATTGACCAATCCTCTTCTTCATCTTCAGTGCTGCAGGCTTTTCATCTTTTGTTATTAGCCGAGATGAGTTATGCCTGCTGTAATAGTTGGCATGTTGAGAATTTCCAAGTAGTAGTAATTATTTATGCCAACTGTTGGAATTGTGCTCATGAAAGGGTGGCAATGGTGGCACTCAGAGATAAGTGCTATGGACTTGTAGCTGATGGAATTGCTTTGGCTTGAAAGTCTATAGCTTGCCTGCATCAAGATTGAGTGGGTACTCTCTAAAACCTTATAAAGCTCTATAGTTTTGAATTTGTTTATTCAAAATGTGATGATTCAGATGGCCCAGGTTAAACTAAATATATCACAAAACTAAACTAAACATTATGAATCATGGAAAGGACTTGGTAGAGACGGGGTTATGTAGGACTGGGAGGAAGAAGAGAGGTTTAGGGAGAGAATGTTCCTAATGCATTATGCACATGAATGAAGTTGTCAGAGAACAACCACTTCTGTCACTAATAATTTTATGAACCTTAAAGTTTGAAAGCAGTTACCTAGATCAAAGAAAAGAGAAATAGGAAACTTATGAGTACATTCTTGGAAGCCCGTCTCTTCTGGTCACAGCTCACTGGGTTTTGCTATTCATCTAAAGCAATGACTTAAGTTATTTTAATGTGCTTCTTTATTTTGTAAATTAAACAAGGTGATCAAATTAATGTGGTAGACTTAAGTTTAGGCTTCACCCTTTATCTTTGGGATTTCTATATCACCATGAAAAAATTATAGTAAATACATTATTTTATTAAAAACACTTTAGATCAACATTAAAAATATGCCAGAAAGATCAGCTATAAAAATATGCCAGAAAAATCCACTTTTTTCTTCATAGCCATTTTTGAGATATAAATTGGTTGGATGAAGTATTCACAAACGTTATGTTATGTGGGCAATTGAATGATAGAAGTAGCATTGGAAGAAATGTCCTCAAGTATTCTCAGAATTCTCAAAGGAGCACTTGGCATGGTAGCAATATATCAGTAAAGCACATGACACTTTGCAAAAACCATGATATGTGTATTATCTAGTTTGTTATCACAAAATGAGAGTATTCAGAAAACTCATAAATTCATTAATTATATACACGAAGAACTGCAGACTAAGAAAATAGGCCATTTACAATAGTCCTTTGGCTTTCATGGGTCCTAAGGATTGATCAGGATTTATTATTTATTTAGAATGTTATTATTCTTTCTTCTAAGCTGTTGTGCTCATAAGAGGTTTAAAAGTACCATGTTTGAGAATTGGTATAAATAATGCCCAGCTAGGGAAAAAAATCTATCTCAAAATTTAGCTGTCCCACTATTGTACATGTAGCCAAAGACTCTACACCTCACGACAGAGACACTATCTCATGTCTCATGCATGTTGATTGTTCCTCTATTCATAATAGACATGAACTAGAAAAAGCCTAGATGTCCATAAACATATGAATGGATAGTGTAAATGTGGGACATTTACACTGTGGAATATTATTTAGCTGTTTTAAGAAGGAATTTATGAAATTCACAGCTAAAGATCCAGCAAAGAATAATCCTGAGTGAGGTCACTGAGACCCAAAAGACGAATACTGCATGTATTCTCTTATATGTGCATGTTACCTTTTAAGCCTTTGATAGGTGTGCTACAATCCATATAACCAGAGCTTAGACATAGAGTAAGGGACTAGGGAGCGGGGAGCAGGGGAGGATCTCTCAAGGAAGGGGATATAATCATGGAGGAGACTGGAATGTTTGAATTGAACATGGAAAAGAGAAGGAAGTGGAGGTCAGGGAGAAGCAGAAAGACAAATCTAAAACTAAGTGCCATTTGCAGGGTCATACAAAAACCTATTGTTGTAGAAGCTTTTAAAAATATACACATATCTAAAAGAAATCTAAATGGAGTCACCAAGAACAGCAGAGAAGATGCCCCAACCTGACATCTACCATCATCAAGTAAAACCTCTTGCACCAAGAATACGTTATTTGGCCCACAACTGAGTTATTGGTCGTGGTGCTGCATGGAAACTCCATATAACTCCGGCTTTTGCCAAGACTGTTGGTTACTCTCCACAAACTGATGGCAAGGGCCTATTACTGCAAACAGAAATTCCATATCTCATTGAAGATAGTGAGTTTTGTTGGTGTCTAATTAGAGTCTTTCTCCCTACTGACTAGTGTTCATATACTAGAGGTACGTATACTCCTAGTTCATGTACTAGAAGTAACTGCATGTTACCAGAGGAGACAGATAGTCACCAACCTACCTTCAAATCCTTCAGTCTACAGTGGTGATCTGCCTCTATGATATTATCCTGGTGCAGTAGTGCCATAGACTTTGTGGGAGTAACCAACCACTCTCTGATTGGATTTAAGTCCCATTCCACTGGGTGAAATCTTTGCCTAACACTGCTTGGGTGATCAAAAACCTAAGTTTAGGTAGACAATGTGCCTGGGGGACAAATCAAATACTAGTGTTCTTCTAAAAAAAAACATCGCAATAAAATTATGGTAATGATATTCTGCTAAACCATAGATCAGTGAATTGCTCAGTCATAATCAGAGAAGATTCTTGCCATAGATGGGGACAACACAGAGACCCACAAATGGACAATGTACAGAATGTGAGAGAGTTTGGAACACTCATTCCTTAGTTGGATGTCTTTATCAATGCCTTCCCTTCAGAGCTCAGGAAGGTCTGTGGAAGAGGAGGTAGAAAGATTCTAAGAGCTAGAGGAAATGGTGTCTTCCAGACACAACAGGACTGGTACACAAATAAACTCATAGAGGCTGGGACACCCAAAGTAAACATGGTCTCAGTGTTGTGAGGGAAAAGTGAGCACAAGCTTCCATCCCTAACTATTGCCAAATAATATCTATGTGTAAAGGAAAAAAGTAGTGTTCCCTAATGGAGTCTCACTTAGTATATTAACCATGCTTAAAAGTAGACCCTATGGCCAAAAGTAGATAGTTAAGACATAATGAACTCAATGATATTTTTTGTCATTTATTTATTTATTTATTTATTTAAACTTCAGATTTTATTCCCCATCCTATTCAATGGTATTTTTTTAAATACACTTTTTATCTTATACAGATTTGTTTGAGTTTTTGTTTTTGTTTTACTGGCCTTTTGCTTATATATTATGTTTTCCAATTTTGTGTTCTTATAAAGTTGTGTGTGTGTGTTTGTGTGTGTGTGTGCGTGTACATTTCTTGGTCTGTGTGTTTCTTATTGTTTTAAAAATTATGACTTTTTTCTTAAAGAGGAGAAATAAAGAGGGTTCTATTTGGGTAGAGTGGGTAGGAAGGTAGGAAGGATCTGGGAAGAACTGGGAGAGGAGAAACCCTCATCAGACTATATTGTCCAAAAAATATTTTTTAAATAACAAATAGCAATAAAAGAGAATACCCAGATATCCCACTGTAGTTGTAGTTGGAAGCATCTTTACTTTCCTGTGGGCATCTGTCATCATCTTCTTCCTACTCTTTGCCATCCATTTCAGTGAAGAATACTGCAATAAACTTGTTATGGAATCTGAAAATGTCGGGAATCTTTTTTCTGCATTTCCTTCTAGTTTTTTTTTCCATACTAACTGGAATTGCAACTTCTCTCTGCCTGAAGTACTGATATGGAATCCTATTGGCAATTTCTTGAAGAACCATGTTCTCAGTTAGGGGTGACAGTTGTTCCGGTGTGACTTAGAGCATCACAAGTTTGGGGAGGAATGGGTGTTTCCCAGTTTGCTATTAAAGAGAACTGAGACTTCTTTACACACCATTGGCCCATAACCTCCCATAACTTCCCTCACAAGAAACTTTTGAGGAGGAAGGCAGAGGGTGGTGTTCCTCTTTCCTTCCACACCCCCGGATATTATTTTGTGAACCCCTGTATCTTATAAAATAATCCTAACCGCTCTATTTATTATGTCCCTTTTATGAGTATGTGGGAGACAAAAAGAAGAACACTAACTTTGTCTAGCCACTGCTGGCCCTGGAGGATGCTTAGGAAAACTTGACAATAGGGCACAATGAAACTTTTTCCCGTCTCTATGTACTTTATCTGTTTTCTGAATCCTCATCTCCTCTTAGCTGAAACATACATACCATAGTTGTTGGAAGAAAACATTCCAGAAGAATGTTTAAAAATATTAGGGAGTTGTGTGGGATGTAGAAATTTGATTGAGTTTTTTTTTTTAATCATGCATGAAGTCCTGAATTTGATCCTCAACACTGTATAAAAATCTGGTATGGCAGTACACATCTGAAAAAAAGAGGAGGAGACAGGAGGATCAGAAGTTGGAGGTCATCTTCCATTACAGATAGAATCTGAGGCCAACATGAGTTATGTGAGACCTGGAATTTCTCAGAAAAATAAGCAAGTCTCTATATCTCTGCTTTTCTCTGTCCATCTGTCTGTCTGTCTGTCTGTCTGACTCTGTGTTTTTCTGACTCTGTCTCTGTTTCTCTCTCTAAGGTCCTATTATTTGGATGTTAACTGCTTCACAAAGGTCCATACATAAAAGACTTGGTCCCTAGCCTGTAGCATGATGGGGAGATGGTGAACTTTCAAGAGTGGGGTCTATTTGGACAAAGGCTATCAGGGTCATGCCTTTGAAGGGGTACAGGGACTTTGGTGTTTCTCTCTCTTTGTTCCCTGATTGTCTTGCTTGATCTATCACACCCTCTTCACCATGCTATGCTGCTTGGGCACAGGCTCAAAGGTAGCAGGACCATCATACACCAAAATAATCCTCTTCTCTTCTTATGGTATTATCTTTAGTATTTTGCCACAATGATTAAAAGTTGACTAGTAGACAAAAAGTTGACATTAGTCAAAAGACAGTCGGGACCAAAAGAAGCTTTCCAACCATTCAGATGGATATGGGTCATATTAGAGGAGAAAGAAGGAAACTGGTGTTCATGGTGGGAAGTGGGCAGATAACGCAGAGCTAGGCCCATATTAATAGCTGGGTCAATTAATAGATGCCTCTTGCTTCTTTCATGGTAGAAACTTCCACTTTCTTTGCAGAATGTGACACTGTCATCAGTCTATAGATGTGCGCTAATAATATTTGGTGCCTAACAGGTATGTATATGTCTTATATTATCATTATATTGGACAGTATTAGTGTTGAATAAAATTCTGTACTTTTTAATTTTTTAACATGCATCCTCGGCAAAGTTATTTAATTTTTCCATGATTCTTCCACTGAAACAAGATAGTTTTGTGAGGATGAACTCTGACATATGAAAAGCCCCTTGAAAGTATAATGGATATAGAAAAGTCAGTTGTTATCTATCCATCCTTACTTCCTATCTCTATCTATCATCTACCTATCTATTGTTGACTGATCGATTGATCCATACAGCTGATCATAGCTGTGCAAGCTGTCACTGTGACAAACACAAATATGTTACAGAGAACCAAAGTGTCACAGAGAAGTACTGATTATCACAAATCACCTTTATAAAAGTTTCCATTTGTGTGTGTGTTTTAGCAAAACTATCTTGATGTTCTACAATCACAGGAGTGAGTCAGAACAGGGTGAACTAGGGCTCTTCCAGTATTTCCAGCCAACTTTCATGGCTACCAAATGCCTTTGAAGTAGACTGCTGATCATTTGGAATAATATCAATTCAATTATTTTCAAGTTAGCATCATACTCATTTAGAATTCTTAATTCATTTAAAATATCCTTACTTTATAACACTTGTGACAGTTATGACACAACTCAGGACTCAGTGGGTAGGCAGGCACCATCTAGCAGGCAAATATCTCTTGTTTCCTATAAATAAGAAGATACACTTATGTAAGCAGCTTAATTAATTAGATTCTGAAGCTTGTTTGTGTTTTCCTTTATTAATTTATTCTGTTAATCTTCCATTAATTATTTTAGAAGTGAACCTAAAGTCTATAGCACACAGACTCTTATAAAGACAGGAAATATAAAAAATCTGGCATGGAATTGGTGACAGTCATTAAAAAGAGACAAGGGATTTAAAAATTGCACTTAGTGTGCTTATATTACTGATGTAAGACATCAAGAATTTTATGTCAGCTGTAGGAAGTTTTCAAGTTAGCATCATATTCATTTAGGACATTGCAGTCTCTGACACACACACACACACACACACACACACACACACACACACACACACA